>NW_005842223.1:106429-128149 GCF_000455745.1 Alligator sinensis
GCTCATCCCTTCTCCCTTTCTTGAAAATGGGCACCACATTGGCCCTTCTCCAGTCCTCAGGGACCTGGCCAGAGCACCACGAGTGCTCAAACAGCTGTGCCAACGGCTCAGCTATGACACTGGCCAATTCTTTCAGCAGCCGTGGATGGAGGTCATCCGGTCCTGCTGACTTGTATCCATCCAGCTCCTCCAGGAGCACTTTAACTATTTCAGAACTAACCGCAGGCGGACTGGTACCATGTGGACATCCGTCAATGATCGAGGTGGGGGAATTGGCTTGGTCGGTACATAGAAATACCAAAGCGAAGAACTCATTGAAGAGCTCTGCTTCTTTCCCCGCGTCAACCACCGAGCCATAGTCCCCACAGCGCCAAACCTGGACCTGGGTGTGAGCCTCCATGGTGAGCAGTGCTGCCCGGACAGATATGGGGGAGTCATGAAAATAGAGAATCACAGATGATCAGAGACTTTATCCTGAACATTATTGACAGAATCTGGGAAGCTTACGTAGCTGAACCTCAAAAGGAAACACTTTAGCAGGAGTTAAAAATAAACCATGAGGGATTTCTGGAGAAGCAATGTTTAGTCCAGTGACCGGGGCAGTAAACAGGGGCAACAAACAAGGTAAGCAGTTGCCAGGCCAGTTCACTGTTCCCCTTCTCCCCCCACCCCCCATATCTGTCCAGGCAGGACTGCTCACCATGGAGGCTTACACCCAGGTCCAGGTTTGGCGCTGTGGGGACTACGGCTTGAATGTTCCTTCCAGTGACATCCAGGTGGGGGAGTGCCTGCATTGTGAGTGGTGCCTCCATGTGGTGCGTCTCAGGGGACAGGAAAGAGACAGGAGGTGGTGAGGTTCCAAAGTATCCTCCACCATGAGAAGTTCATTGATTTGATGCTGAAGGAGACCTCCAGGACTGTGGAGGAAGAAATGCCAGAGGTAGTGCTAGAGAAGACAGAGGACATGGACTCCCAAGAGGGTGGAGGTTTGTGACCTCTGGCAGCAAACAGAGATCTTCACCTCTACCTGCAGTGATTTGTCTGGAGAACAGATATGCAGCCCTATCAGGAGAGAGGAAGGAGCATGTTCCATTGGTGGAGGAAGACAGGCCAGGCCTCCCCAAGGTGGGAAAGATCTAGACAGCTTCCACTAAGAAGTGATGGGTGGTGGTAATTGGAGACTGCCTTCTGCAGGGGATGGAGGGAGGCATCTGCCGACCACACCTGTTGTCTCAAGAAGTCTGCTGCTTGCCCAGAGCCTAGATCCAAGATGTCACGGAGGGATTACCAAGACTCATCTGGCCCTCTGAATACTACCCCATGCTGCTCATCCATGTGGGAACCAGTGATACTGCCAGGAGAGACCCTGAGTGTATCAAAAGTGACTATAGGGCTCTGGGTACAAAGGTGAAGGGGTCTGGGGCTCAGGTTGTATTCTCGTCAATCCTTCTAGTCACGGAAAAAGTCCCAGGCAGGAGCAGGTGCATCCTGCAGATCAAAACCTGGCTGCACAGAGACTTAGTGGGATAACTGGCATAACTAGAACACTGTCATGGATAGGTATAAACTGTTCAGGAAGCACAGGCAGGAGAATAGAGGAGAAGAGCCATATGATTGTTTATGTAAATGAGCCATATGATTGCTTAGAGTTCCAGTATGAAACTGGAGATAGGCCTGTCAAGAGTTTCTGGGTTAGGGTCAGAGGAGAGAGCAACAAGGGTGATGTTGTGGTGGGGGTCTGCTATAAACCACCAGACTAGGAGAAAGTTGTGAATGAGGCTATCAGAAGTTTCCCAATCACAGGCTGTGGTTCTCATGGGGAACTTCAATCACCCTGACATCTGCTAAGAGGGCAATACAGCACTGTGCAGGCAATCCAGGACGTTTTTGGAGAGTGTTGGGGACAACTTCCTGGTGCAAGTGCTGGAGCAGCTAACTAGGTGTCATGCTCTTCTTGACTTGCTGCTTAGAGACAGGGAATAATTGGTAGGGAATGTATTAGTAGATGGCAACTTGGGCATCAGAGACCAAGAGATGATTGATTTCAGGATCCTGAGGAAAGGAAGGATGGAGAGCAGCAAAGTAAGGACCCTGGACTTCAGAAAAAAAAGCAGACTTCCACTCACTCAGGGATCCCATGAGCAGGATCCCCTGGGAAGCCAGACTGAGGGACAGAGGAGTCCAGAAGAGCTGGCTGCACTTACTGAGATTGCAGGAACAAACCATCCCAATGGGCAGGAAGACTAGCAAGTATGGCAGAAGACCAGCTTGACTTAGAAGAGAACATTTCAGTAAACTAAATCACAAAAAGGAAGCTTATAAGAAGTGGACACTTGGACAAACAATTAGGGAGGAGTATAAAAGTATTACTCAGGCAGGCAGGAATGAACAAGGGAAGCCAAAGTGCAATTGGAGTTGTAGTTAGCAAGAGACATGAAGGGTAACAAGAAGGGTTTCTACAAGTATGTTGGTAGCAAGAGAAAGATCAGCGAAAGTGTGGGTCCCTTTCTGAATGGGGGAGGCTATCTAGTGACAGAGGGTGCAAAAAAGGCTGAAGTGCTCAATGCCTTTTTCATCTCAGTCTTCAGAAGCAAGGTCAGCTCCCAGACTACTGTACCTGTCAGTACAGTTTGGGGAGGAGGTGAGCAGCCAACAGTGGTGAAAGAACAGGTTAGGGACTATTTAGAAAAGCTGGACATATACAAGTCTGTGGGGACGAATGGGAAGCATCTGAGAGTGGTGATGGAATTGGGTGGTGCGATTGCAGAGCCACTGGCCATCATCTTTGAAAACTCATGGCAATCAAGAGAGGTCCTGGATGATTGGAAAAGGGCAAACAGTGCCCACATTTAAGAAAGGGAGAAGGAGGATCCAGGAAACTACAGACCAGTGAGCCTCACTTCAATCCCTGGAAAAATCATGGAGCAGATCCTCAAGAAATCCATTTCTAAGCACTTGGGCTAAGTACAGACAGTCAGAAAGCCTGAGGCTGAATTGATTCAGTCTTTGCAGGTTAGTCTAAGCTGCAGAATTTGAAACAATAAGCAAATAAGCACACTTTTGTTTCAGGAAATCCAGCCACATACTTGCAGTGGCTCAAGCCAGAAGCCAGGGGGTGCTAGAGCATGCCTGCCAGCCACCACCAAAAGGGAGGGCAGAGAGAAAGCCCTGCTGGAGCAGAGGGGACATGGTCAAGCCCCAGCCCGTGCTCTCCCTGGGCAGGGGTGGCGGGAGGGAAGGCAGTGGCAATGAATTCCTAGAAGTTGAACAAAAATAGTTCTGTCTCTGAAAAACTATAAACTAAACTAAAGAGCTATAAATGCAGCCTGGGCTGTGTGTTTACATACTCTTCCTGCTGCCCCCAAGGTCTCTGGGATTTGCCGTCCAGAATCAGAGCAGCAGAACTCTCATGGTTCCTCATGACTTCCTCAGCGAGTTTGCAGATGACACCAAGATGAAGGGAGTACTAGACATGCTGGAGGGTAGGGCTAAGATTCAGAGTAACCTAGACAAATTGGAAGGTTGGGCCAGAAAGAATCTCATGAGGTTCAAAAAGAACAAGTGCAAAGTCCTGCACTTAGGACAGAATAAGCCCATGGACCTGTAGACGTTGGGGACTGACTCGCTGGGCAGCAGCTCTGCAAAAAAGAACCTGAGGATTACAGTGAAAAATAAGCTGAATATAAGCCAACAGTGTGCCCTTGTTGCCAAGAACACTAACAGCATACTGGGCTGCATTGGCAGCAATGTTCCCAGCAGGTCAAGGGAAGTGTTTATTCCCCTCTATTCAGCACTGGTGAGGCCACATCTGGAGTACTGTATCCAGTTTTGGGGCCCCCACTATAGAAAGTAGGTAGAAAAATTGGAGTGAGTCCAGCGGAGGGCAAAAAAAAAAATGGTGAGGGGGCTGAGGCACATGACTTATGAAGAGAGACTGAGGGAACTGGGTTTATTTAGCCTAGAGAAGATGAGACTGAGACTTAGAACAGGCATCAGGCAGAGTTTAATAGCAGAATTCAAGGTCACACCATTTATCAAAGATACTTCAGTTCCCGAACTGAAGAAAAAACTTAAGGAGTTTATAATAGCCTACAACTACCTGAAGGGGTATTCAAAAGAGAATGGAGCTAGACTGCTCTCAGAGGTGGCAGATGACAGAACAAGGAGCAACAGTCTCAAGTTGCAGCAAGGGAAGTTTAGACTAGATATCAGGAAGTATTTTCTCACTAGGAGGGTATTAAAACAGTGGAACAGGTTACCCAGCAAGGTGGTGGACTCTCCATCCTCGGAGGTTTTTAAGACGTGGCTAGACAAAGCCTTGGCTGGGATGATCTAGCTGGGGATGGTCCTCCTTTGAGCAAGGGGTTGGACTAGATGACCTTCTGAGGTTCCCTGTAACCCTAATTTTCTATTATTCTATGGTACTCCGAATTAGAGGAATAGAGTAAGAAGAGAAAAAAGATTTATTACTAGACACTAAGAGATATATCTGAAACTCCTATAATAAATCCTATATTGTATCAAGAAAGTGTAAATAATTAGACCTACTTGCCATACTGACTGAGAAATTACCAGAAAATGAATGCTTTGACTGTTACTGAAAGGGATCAGTAAATGTTTTGTCCAAAGTGGTATAAGAAGACTGAATATTTGAGTGCATGGTAAGATGAGGAAAATGTCTCCTCTAATTGCAGCACTGGCCTATAAGGCAGGTAGACTAGGGTCCAAGTCTTACACCTACACAGTACAAACATCAACAGTTCTACTGCGAGTCAGATGTTTCAAGGTTTCAGAAGGAATAAAATTTGCCCTTGATATATGTGGAGCAATGGTGTAAGAGACTGTTGCATAAGAGAATGTTGTTCTATGTGAAAACATCTAAGAGTTGGGAAATGAAAACTTCATCCCAAACTGGGTATGGCTGCAGAAGTGGCGTGTCATGTCTGATGGGCATAGGGAAAAAGAAATGGATTTGGCCCCACCCTAACAGGATAATCTCCCAGTGTATGGACATGCCTTGGCCTACCTACATTCATCCTTCCACAGAGCTGCAGAGAGCCACACAGCAATCATTTCTTTGCATGGGAGTAGATTTATCATTAATGCCATCTCCTGAACATTAACATCTCCTTTGAGGAACCGGTTTACATTCATACAGTATCTTCATGATCTAGCACCTGTACTTCTGTTCCTTAATGTAACCATTTCAATAGCAAGATAGAAAATGTTCATCCAGTCCCAATAATAAAACGCTACTGCACGGGGGTGAGCCTGTACAGTCAAGTGGGCTTTCAACACATAAAAGTTTCCTAAATAAAGAAAGTAAAACTACTTTTCAATGTTTCAAAACTTTATAGCACAGAGAAGGGGAACATGCCAGTGTGCCTTTTACTTACAACCTCATGACATGGAGTAAGCTAATGAAATGCGACTGGCCAGCTAGCTCCACAATATCATATAATATGCGACATACAGTACCTAATATCTAGAAAAGCTAACTGCTATTTTTGTTTAGTGGCTACACAGTAATGTACAACACCCATCAGAAGACAGGGAGACACCGTTAAAGAAGAAAGTGTTGATGAAAGGTGAAGCACAGTGCAATCTGTAGTCATGGACAGAAGCTTAGATTTTAAAATAAACAGTTATTTAGTGTGGCGATACTGTCACTATAAAATGTAATTTGCTGCAGTTCTGTTGAACAATTATAGCCTTTATTAAAAGTGATTCATTTTGGGCCCTGCAGTTAAAAGCAACACTGGGAGTCTAGAAATGACTCTTTGGTGCTTCAGAGACAAGCAAATGTAGTTAGCCAGCAGTGAGGGACCATCTGGACCAGAATCCTTCTCCGACCATTCAGAATGCCTCTACCCAAGAAAATTAAAGACAGTACTTGGGGAGCTACACCATAAACTGTTAAGTACTAAAGCTGCAACTAAATCACATCATTTTCTACAATATTATGACAGCAACCTTCTGGGCAGGCACCTGAATTTTGCCCAGAAGCAATTTACAGCTACAGGTGGTTAAGAGAAGAGGCATACTTGTGGGGTCTAACATCTGCAGAAAGACTGTTATGCTTTCCTACAGTATGAATATTGCATTATAAATGTATATTAATACTGGTATTACAGGGGCTATGCTGAGTTCACTAAAGAGAGCTCCTGGTAAAGGACTAAAAAATAGGGCTGTTACAGCATAGTTTATTGTGATGTAACTGGGAGCCCAGATCCGAGTCAGGATAGAGCTTGATGAGGCAATATATATTGTGCTACTGTGCATACCATAGTATGTTAAAGATGAAAGCATTTTACATAGATCAGGCTTTGTTTCTTGGAAGACAAGAGACTGCTCCAGTATACTCCACAATTTCAATTATGTGGAGATTTGTCTCTCTGACTCGTCCTGTCATCAGATAACTTCCATGAAGACTAAAGTAATGTACAAACTTGCCTAGCCTGTATATTTCTCGAGAACAATGATCCCCAATTCTGTTGTGCAAAATTATCAGAGAAGTGTCAGAGTTATGGTTGATCAACCCTTTGCCCTTGCATACAAGCAATAACTAATTCAGTTAAAAATCACTAACTTTCAAACTCAGCAAGTAACAGTTAGTTTAGAAATTGGGCTATAGGAATCACCTGAACTTCAGCAAGCAGAGGCTGCTGTTGTCAAAGAAAGGGTACATACCCCCCTTGCTAGGGACTATAACATATCTTGGTGAGGGCCTTACCTTTGTATATGTTGCAACAAGGCTTTCTCTCTGACAGGTGAGAGTAAAGGAATTTTAAAAAGGGTAGAAAATGAGTGGTTTTGTAGTATGTTTCACCATCTGAACATGCCACCTGAAGACATTTTACCATTTATTTACAGAAAAGCATTCTTGTCTTTAGACTATCATATTTTTTGTTTTGTTTTGTTTTTTTATTTAGATCCCTGAAAAGCACAAAACAAACTTCTATGTGTTCAGCTAATATTTCAATACCAGAGCTGGTGAATCTTATTTTGTAACACAAATTGCACCATTTTTTTTCATTACCAACTTCCTATCTAGGAATTCATCTTTCACTTGTAGCAAAAGTCCAGGAGAATCTCCTAAGTTGAGCAGCATTGCATTTTCAGGAAGATATTTATTCATGAAGGGAGACAGAATAAGATACACAAATCACAGAGAGTATTGAAAAATAGTAAATAAATGAACAGTGTATGACGGAAGAAAAAAATGTGCGATTATGCAGACTCAGTACTCTATGAATATCTTAACTCCTAAGCAGAGGCAGAAGGGAGATGGCATAGCTGCTTTACATTTCAGTTCTATCGAAAGTGATTTGCTGAATTTAAATAAACAGATGAATCTAGGATAGCCTTCTCCATTAGATCTTTGAGTAACTGCTCTCCTTACAGCTACCTGTAGGTGTAAGGGGAGCAGGGAGTTTTCTCAGCATTCATCACAACAAAATGCTGCTATGATAAGCATGCAGTAAAAAAAATCAGGTTTTGTATTCTCCCCATTCTATATTTTTCAAAATGATAAGAGAGCTTCTGCCTTTTGTCCATTCCCTCCTAAACACAACCCATAGTTGTTGCAGCTGCTAGCTGTTTCAGTACATTAAATGGACACACCAATTGCCAGAGTGACATACAGAATGATAGCTCCCCCAGATACTGCCTCCACTGCATTTTGTCTGCTTTCTCAACTCTTATGTAAGTCAAGTAATATTTAATAAAAAGCCAAGAGTATTTGCCATGTGTTATAGTCCTTACCCTGATCCCAAGTTCCACATTTTCTCCTCCATAGACTTCCATGCCTTCATCAAGCAAGCCAATTTCTTGGAAATATTGCCTGTCTACTATGAAACACCCAATCAGTGCTGGACTTCTGAAAGAATACAAACAGAACAACAAAAATCAACCAAGAATATAAGGGCAACTTCTTCTCCTGGGTCATTCAGTCTGTAAATAGACAAAAAGGTACCAAAATGAAAAGGACTTATCATTCATAAGAGTGCATCCCTAATCCATAGTTACTGTTTGGTGTGTGTCCCCTCCTATCTCACAGGGAATGGAACTAAGCCAGGCAGTTTACACCAGAATAAAGCCAGTACTATTTTACTGCCATTTAGCTTCTACTTACTGTGGAATGAAGCAGGCATATGACAAGTTTGAAACATGGTTAAGTTTGTCTCATCCACTCATATATGCTATCCATATAATCTTATATTTGCTATCCTTATAATCTTATAATATTTTGTCTATATTGCTGACTCATACCAGAAATATGACTGGGGACTTCAGCACAGTTGCATCCAAGATGTATTTGGCCAATTCTGCCTTATTATGCCATCCTTTTTTTTCTCTCCTCAAGTGAACTCAGTAGTGGTGAAAGGTACTGGATTGCAAATAAAGTTGGATATGGAAAGTTTCAAGTTATCTACAGAATAGCTAAAGGATGTACAGAGACAGTGATGTTTTATTGATGTGCTTTGTTTGTCCTTGTGCCCCATCTTTGTGGGACTAGCTATTGCAGGAAGAAGGGAGCATAGTCTTAGCCACTCTGTTCTTGGCTAATGAGGGTGCCAACTAATTCAAGTGCTTAATTCAAGTGCTCAACTAATTCAGATGTCCAAGAAAGCATTTACTAACTTTAAGCGAGCATGAATTCGAGGATGTTTTCTTGAATCAGGATCAACACTAGAAATATATGGGACCACTTGTGCATTTCACCGAGGGGTTTAGACAAGATGACACTTAAGGTCCCTTCCAAACCTATGTTTCTATGAAATTCCTAATATTTTTCAAACATTGCTAACCTGGGTCAAATCTGAATTAAAGTTTTAGGGCTGAGAGACTCCACATCTCATTACTGAGTCATCTTATCCTATTGACATCATATCCTGAGTCATCCAGCGTCACTGTTGCATTAATGTGGTGAAGCTCTAACCATACAGAATAAAATGTTTCCTCTACTTTGAGGGGGCAGGAAAGGAGAATGCAAAATGATTAATCTGACTTGAGCAGTGTTTTTACCTTATCATGCATGCTGGGAAAAAGAAAAATGGCACTGTTGTCACTGCATCTGCCTAGGGAGCATTGGAAACACCAGGGTATTAATTAAAGGACACAGGGATTTGTAAGGCCATGGGGTAAATAATTCTGCATTTTTTTGGAGCAGAAAAATGAAGCCATGATAAATGTAGACATCTGTTCTTTTTTAAATTATAAAACGTAATCACAAAACCTTAAAATTCTGCCCCTGTACAGATTTATACATTTCTGATGTTGACCTACAGTTTTACAACTTCAGAATGAGGAAAATTATTTCTAATGTATTTAGCAATAAAGAAAATGTCAGTCAGCCTGATGTCATTTAAAAAATTGTTGAGGAGTAGAAAGGTTTCTTAATGTCTAATAAAGTAAGAAATCTCTTTGCCTTATTCTAATTCTGCTATATTTTCATGACTTTCCTTCCAACAATGCCTCCAGAAATAATTTGTTGGTTATTGGAAGAATGGCCTAAATAGAATCAGGAATCCACACACACAACTTAATTTGCTGTTACTATTACAAAACATTCTTCTATAACACATCAGTAAAATACATGCTTCAGGAGAATGGCTAGCTCTCAGCTTCACTGACTGGTGCTGCAAGGTGCAAATCTAAATGCCAGCATTCTAATGAGTCACATAATTACTGGGTACAGTGCAAAATCAGACTCATTTTTTAGTCTAAATTTAAATAAATTTATTTTTAAAACTTCAGAAAAGCATACTATAAGTAACAATTACTAAGCTTAGATCAAGCCACTTTAATATTATTAATTCATCATATCCCTGTGAAGTAAACATTATTGTCCAATATAGGAAGTCCCAGTCTCTTCATTTGCAATCCTGTTCAGTACCATCCTCCTCCTCCTTAATGAAACACGGGGAGATGGAATGGATCAGTGCTCCCCACAGATAACAATCCCAAGTGACAGATCCTAAACAGAGCAATCAGGCTGAAAAGAAAATACCAACTAATAGATCCATTTTGAGCAGTCCCAATGGTACAAGTTTTGGTACCTTAGTTTCAATTGCCTTCTCTTCTTGTAGCCATTTTTTAAGGAAGCCAGAGAGTAGGTTACAGGAAACTTATTGCAATTTGTATAGAAAGAAGGAAGTATTAGAATCTAGACAGAGAGGGTTGGAATTCCTAGGCATATTTTCATAAAGCAGCCCTACCAAGCTACCTCAGAGTAGCTCAGAGTACTTCAATATCAGCCTGACAAAAGAGGTGTTGAGCTAAGTTATACAAAAGTAAAGGTTTAACACACTCTACTCCTGCATACCAATGGACTAACGTAGGGCCCTATGAGATTATAACACATAATTGTACAACTATGCAATGCAAATAATAAATCTAATCATCACATCTTAATTTTATCATTCTGATTGTTGTACATTTGTAAACTAACTTCTCTTTCTGGATCATTACTATTAAATTAGCAGACAAAACATTGTAAAAAGCAATGTGGAATCAAGTATTCAATTCTGCTCTTTTGAGTTTTATATTCTTCTTGACTCATTCCATAATAATGAAGTAGATTAGAACAAAACACAGAAACGATATAGCTTTTCTGCAGTTATATCGGCAATCCTTAAAGAAGCAGAGAAACTTTAAAAACTTTTTTTAACCATAATAACAAACAACCCCCTTAACCTTTGTTAAAATGGGCAGATGTACCTTGCCCTTTCATTATTTATCAACTACAATTGAGCACTTCCTACAGTTCCTCAACCCAGGTCACAGCTACATGTTACCTTATTGGAGCAGTTGAGTTTTCCAGCTTCCACCATGATTTTGGAGGATTTAGGTATCGGCACCACAGCTCCCAGTCAAACCCCTGTGCAGATAGGGGATACTCCTCTATTTCAAAATTATCATACTTGATGTTATCAAATGAGGGAGAAATGACCCTTTTTCTGTTTTCCTTTATCCTGATGAGCACTGGCTCAGCCCTAAAAGAGAATGAAGGAGCTGAGTTTGTTTCAACAGAAATATAACACTTCACGTACACAGTAGTTAGCTTTGTATATTATTTAAAGCTAAATTCTGCAGCCTACTGACTTCAGAAATTATTTGACTACATAAGTTCACAGGATTCAGCCAAAATAATACTATGAAGCATCAAATCTAGCATGTTATCCAATGCTATTATAGCCTGGATGCTAGAAGAAATGAATTCTGTCTTATCTGTGATCTTTCACACACTAGTTGCCAAATAAAGATGGTATCTCTAGGCCATCAGTATGATCAAGGGCATCAAGAAGATCAGAGTTAATAATAGAAGTCCCGTAGGGACAAAAGCTTCTATTATTTTAAAGACACCATGTTTTCCTTCAAAAAGTAATAAAGATATTAAACTTAGGTTGGATGACTGAATCATTACTACTTGCAAGAGAAGCTGCAGTTACAAAGACCTGCTACTGAAGTTCCCCTGTTTAGCCACAGAATGGGCACAGTAAAGTCATTGTTAATGAAAGATTAGAGATGAGCACGATAGTGGTTGCATAACATGAAATCTCTTCACTACGAAGTTAGCTGAGACAACCAATTAATTTTTGGAGGGGCCATTGCAGATACATTTTGATAACAACTGTTGTTGACTATTGGACTAGGCTAAATTGGACTGATTGATGATATGGATTGAAACCAATGACCTAGGAGCACAAAAGCTTGGTTTCCCACTTTCATCCCACATAACCCAGACATTTTTAACACCATTTATGTTCTAATTCAAAAGTAATTGTAAAGAAGATCAAGCAATACAAGCCTATCAAAGAAAATTCTGAGACATTGCCATGTCATTTTTTTCTCACATGTAAGTCAGAGTAGTTAATTATACAGCACAAATCCTTCCGAAACAAGTATTCAGACTGGCACTTTATGCCACATTATTACTTTCTTTAAAATATGAAATATTTATACTATCAGTCCACACAGATCCTTGCCAGGTCCTACCTTTCCACTTTCCCACACACTCTGAAACCCCAAACTGCAGATGTATTATTCTGACATATTAACAGTGGGTGCTTCCAGAATTACAGGTTTAGACTTGGAGCTTAACAGGGTCAGAGTCAAATTCAGGCAGAAATTATGCATGTGTACAGAGAGAGAGCATACACTTATACACCTTGCAGCATGCGGCTAAAATGGCTTCAAGAAGATAACTTAAAAACTCAGTTATGCACCTGCTTAAATATCTTGCTGAATACAAATCTCATTCGTACCTTCTTATGCTGTATGATGTACAAAGCAAAGCTTTTTCAGTTCTTCTATGACACTCACAAATAATGCAAGAGTATGAGTGGGACTTTTTCAAGTTATTTAAATACAGTGCTTACAAATGTGAAAAGTGTCCTGATGAACAACACATTATTCTCCTTGGGTTGGCTGAGATGCCACTACACCTCCTCAGAGGATCCCAGCAACATATGGATGTTGGCCCTAACTCATTATAAAAAATTTATAAGCCCCTTCGAGTTTGCTTTGCACACAAGCTTGTTATACGACTGACCTGTTCCAGTTAGCTTCTCCATGCCTAAGTGACTACTTTTCATCTTTACACAAGGGATTGATAAAAAAACAAGTAAAAACAGAGCAATAACATAATATGCATATAGACATCTGATACGTAATTTAACAGGGAGTAGTAACTCACAAGCTTGTACTTGTCTAATGTAGTTCTATGCATTTATTTGAAAAACATACTGTGACAGATAGTAACCCAGTTCTAAAAATGAGAATCTTCCTAATGTGACTTACATTTTTATGAAAATTATTTTTTCATAATTATCTCTATATTTAAATTGACATTAAAGGATCTGTATACACCTTGCAGTAATTCCATGCAGTAATTTATGAATGATATATAAAGAAATAGTAACAAGGTACCCTATCAGAAGAACAGCAGAAGCAAGACACATACCATCCCACATTGAATTCCACATGGGCATCAAAGAGAGCAACTACCGGTGCAGTAGCCACTCTCCATCCACTAACTCGAGACCGGATCAGGCCTTCCTGCTTGCTATGCCGGACCACCTTGATGAAACCAGGCTTTCTTGTGTTCACCTCATCAACATACTCCTTCAGCTTCTCCTTGAGTTCCTCTACACAAAGGAATGGGCATATCATTATTGTCTGTTATTTATATAGGTGTAACAGTTAGGAATCCCAGTCCAAATTGGGGCCCTGCTGTGCTATGCATATAGCACATTGTGCATGCATATAGCAAGAGACAAACCCTGGACCAAAGAGCTTACAGTCAAAGACCTTGTCAACATGGTAAGTTAAACCCTTACTAGGAAAGGTGTCATTTTAAATAGCTACAGGTGCAGGACAAGAGAGACTTTTTCTGGTTTAGATCAATTGGTGTTGGAAGGGACTCAAGCTAAATTGAAAAGATTACTTTTCCACCAGAATAAGAATGCTAAGGAGTTATACTGTCATAACTATCTCAGCTTAACTATGCAGCTATAATTGGTAAAAATGTCCTGTGTAGTCAAGACCTAATAAAAGAGACCAAAGTCAGAAGTAGAAACAGGAACATAAAATATATAAAAGAAACACAGAGCATACAATAAGTTATTTGTACATTACAACCACCAAAACCCCATCATCCAACATTAATTAACATGACATAAAATACAGTGTTAGCACATCAAATACCATGGAAAGGACTATATTAATCAATTATGTGCATATGTGAATATTTTTATTGCAGTCCTGAATAAGGTAGCAGTTACAGTATGTAAATTTGATGTTTGAAAAACACAACTATTTCCCATAAAAAAACCAACTATTTTCCATAAACTTTCTTTACTTATGTTTCATGCAGAAAAAAAAGGAGAGAGACTAAACAACAGATTTATGCTTCCCCTATGTCTTGCTTTATCTGCTCTTGGCCAACACTGTTCTCTGCTGAAAAGATTCTTCATTTGCTGCCTTTCTCTCAGCATAGCTAGGCAGGGAGCAGTGATGACAGTAGAAAATAATCATTTCCTAATTAAAATATTAATGTGTTTACTATACAGTTACTATAGCTCTGACCCAAAGGTCACTGCAATAAAACCCAATATGGAGAACAAAAATGTTCAGTTAAGATTCACTAATTTATTATTGTTGTTTTATTATTTATATTTGGTAGTACTCATAATTCCTTCTGGCTATCAGGGTCTCAACATATGAAACACAAATATCCATAGTTTTGCTACTGAACTGGAAATCATAAAATTCAGGTTCAAATCCTGTGTCTGCCACAGCCCTCCTGTAAAACCTAGGACAAAACACTTAATATCTCCATGCCCCAGCTCTTCTCTCTAGAATGGGAACAACAGATACTTCTTTTACTTCTGGTCTCTAAAGTGTTCAGTTTCTAGAGGCAGAAGTTGCCTTCTTCTATATACTTGTGTAGTGCCTAGGACAACGGGACTCTGAACTCAGATGGGATATTCAAGGGCCTATGCTTAACATTGCCTCCCTGGCCAGGTGTCAGCCAGTATTTGGGAACCTGAAGTTCTGTTTCTGTCAAAAGGAAAAAAACTAGTTATACGATCAGGCATCTTTGTTACAGCCCTATTTATTCATTAAAAAAAATGTGCAGCCTATTTTTTCCCTTGAACACAGTAGGGAAAAATGATAGAAGACACATTTCTTATTTAGAAAACCAAACCTGCTTCCCAGCCAATCCCGTACTACAAGGGCTATGAACAGATGGCCCATTTTCCCTGGAGGAAGCCTTTTGTCCCAGGATCATATAGCTGTGTGTTCTCACTGGCCACCTACTGGCAAAGAAGCAGAAATGCAGTTTGGAAGAGTGCATGTAAATGACCGTGCTGCTCCTGTTTTGATCCAGGTCATGGGTCAAATGGCTCCTCTTTTGATTTGGACAATAGGTCAAATGTGATGTCTGCCTACAGCCAAGGAATCTGTGACTGTTTCTTCACAGGGCTACCTGCTGCTTCTCAGTCTATTCCATCCTGCTGTTTTCTGCTGCTGATACACAAAGACATACAAGAGCTCCACAAATTAATGCACTAGTCCATGCTTTTTCAATTTGCCCCAGGAAAACACAATTCCTACACCAGATTTGCTCAGGCTTTCCATGCTGGACCACCATTCAAGAAAGGGACATTTAATTTTTTCCTTGCTTAGCTTGCAGGAAAGGTGTCTAGCACTCCGATCAAATTCAGTAAGATCTGTTATTGTCCAAAGACACATTTGCTGAGAAATATTAAAGAACCCAAAAATAATAATAGTATTAATAACAAAGAGCTCCTGAATGTGTCTTATTCTTGACTCAATATTTTCATGAAGATGAAATGATAGCTTTTCCTCATCTTATTAATTTTAGCATTCAATTTTTTTGCAGTATCTCTATTTCATTAATTTATTATTTGAATTTGCCATATAATGTCTGTCTGGATTCCTTTCAAAAAATTAACATTACTTCTTCATCACTAAGCCCATTTGACAACCTAATGTTAATTTGTCTCTCTTAATTTGCCTCTCTTAATTTGCCTGTCAAAGCAAGTAAAAACACAGCCCTAAAAAGTAAAGCTCAACAGAAGTCAGGGTTTCATATTATATCACTAAGGTAGCAGCAGCTTGGCATTTCTCACACACTGGGCACACAACGCTGAATCAATAGCAAACTCTGAGTATTGTATGAAACCATATGTAAGTCTGAAATTGGTCAAATATATCAAAAGCTGGATCCCTTTGGAACACAAGAGTAAGTTCTGGTAAGAATGACTGATTTAAGAGTATTAGGATACAATGGCAAAAAAGCAATATATTTGGCATGAGGTGCACAATGCCAGTTAGCATTCAGGGGGTTTAGTCAGGGACAATCCTACCTTGAGCAGGGGGTTGGACTAGATGACCTCATGAGGACCCTTTCAGCTCTACTTTCATATGATCCTATGATCTGCATGCAGGGACTGTGCAATAGGAAGCAGCAAGAGAGTTACTTTACTGAAGGTATTCCAAACTCAGTGACCCTGACCTGCATGACTAGGGAAAATGGTCAAGGGGACTATGTCTTTTCCTGCCTGGGAAAGTATTGCCTCCAAATACCCCTCATGCACAACCATGAATGAAGCCTTAGCAGAGTTGGTTCCAACATCATTCAAGAACTGTGCATTAAATCAATGCAAACTGTGATTAACTGACAGGGGAAGTGATCTCATCATATTTGACTAGAAATCAGTTTAAACCTTTCTCTAGTATACGAATAATTAGGGACCACTGCAATTTGGGCTTCAAGGGATTTCAGGGGAAAGCCTGAAATTTAGCATTTCCCTTGAAGTCCCAAAACTGCAATTTGGCCTGAAAAAAAAAAGTTTAAAGAAAAGTTACCTGAAGCATGGATAAGAAAGGCAACAGAGCCCTGGAAACACTGAAAGCCCTATGTGTTTCCAGGGGCAGTCTAGTACAAGCTGAGCCCCATGCTGAACACATTCAGTACTACTGGCAGTTTGTGGCCGAAGAGCTGGACATCACACTGGATGCACAGTGCATGTGCCAGCTAAAGGATCTCCTGGAGGAGGAAAACATTAAAGATCAGGTGGCTTTTGTGGCAGATAATGCCACAAAATTCATGGAGATCCTCACTTGGTTTGAGGGCTGGCAGCCTTCCATCCAACAGGTTCGCAACAAAGCTGGGTTGAAGCCATGGCATCACTGCACAAACTTTCCAAGTGTTAATGAGAACAACAGCAGAGAAGGGAGTTGTTTCAGGCAGTAGCTGCCAAGCTACACCAATATTACAGATAAGATCCCTCCAGTCTTCCAAGGTTCAGGCAATCACCTGCCACATTCCTTAGGGCAGTGCAAATTTTTTACCCAAACCAGGTGGCTCTGCTGAGCTTTGATGCTCAGCTGCTCAAGTCCAATTCTTGGTGGAGGAAACAGCATGGGCAGGAGCATCCTGATTATGTAAACAGGGTCAAAGAGTACCAGCTGCCTGTGAACGTAAATGTATTCTGGGACTTCATCACGTAGCAGTTCCCAGAGCTATACACTTTGGCAAAACTGTACCTCACGATCTCCATGAATTTGGTGGATGCTGAGCATGCCATCTCCATCTATGACCAAGCGTTCACTCCACAAAGACAGGCTGTGTCACTTGAAACATGGAGCTGCCGCTGACATTTCTTATTATTAACATAAATGTTGCAGCAGTGGACTGTGCCTGAGGGTCAGCATTCCATAAATGTTAGCACTCAATGAAAGCTGTTGTTTAATGATGGTTATTTATTATGGTTTCATTAAGACTTCTCTATGCTAAGCTTTACTTAAAAGTTGTCATTTAATAAGCGGTGAGCTTTATTCCTTAAAACAGCTGAAGAAAAGGCTGTGTGTTACTGTTCAATGGTAATCAGCACCATGGCGGGCCCTCTGAGCCAGAGGGGTGAGGGAGCCCGCCTCAAAAAACGCCTGAAATTAGCTCTGGCGAGCCTGCAGGGAGCCCACTTTTCCCCATGCCGGAGCCTGAATTACAACTGTCCCTATTAATAATTAAGACTGCAGCTGGGATATGTAGAGATTTTACAGATTTTCCTGGAAATTATTTTCCTCAGAATTTCTATATTAGATCAATCATGTCTTTCTTATAAAAACCAATGACTGCCTATCATTACATCAGGAATACGGTCCATTATGCATGTAATATAGACAATACCAATGTATTCAAAATTAGATGAAATCATCAGAAATCATCTGGTTTGGCTGAAAAGTAGGAACATTTTATTTAAGTTTTCTATTACGCTTGTGTAAAACAAGACCATATTCTCACTGCTGCCCTCTATAGGAAATTCATGGTTGTCAAACTAACCACCAAGACATCAACAAAAAGCATTTAAGTTATTGATAAGGTGCCCTGAATTACTGAAATAATTTGAGATAAATTCCCCATTGCTGGGATATAATACCATGGTGATCCAATATAAGAAAGTAAATCTCAAAGCTTCAATTTCAGTGTTAACGTCTGTATCTAACTTTGAAAAATAAAAGGAAGTTATATTTGCTGTAAGTCATGGAGAAGCCATATTTATAGCATTACTGTAGCATTTCTGAGTGAAATACATAATGGGAAAGCACACTCTGAGTTAAGGACTTTAAAATCAATACCCTCAACACTGTCATTGTTTGCCCAGTCTCCATTCTTTTTAGCTAACAGATTGTCTTTGATGTTACTTTTACTTACTTCTAGTGTATACTTTTCTCTCATATCAATTTATCTTAAATGCTTTAGGTAAAACCCAAAGCACTGTCTGTGGCAAGGTTTGTGATAGAAGTAGATAGCAAGCAGAACAGAAGCATTGCATTCAAGATCCCTGCCTATATACTAGAAGTGGTTCGGAGAGGCCTCAAGGCAACTTCACAGCACTCTGTTACTGTTGCTCCCCAATGGGACATGTTGACTAGGTACAGACATTTAAAAAGCCCACGGCAGACTCGATCTAAGTTACACGGCTTTTTGTAAGTGGCAAAGTTTAGATTTGCAGTGAACAGAGCACACATTCGCCCTTTCGTGGGAGGGAGTGAAAATCTTAGACTGGGTTCCACCATTTTTAATATGGTCTGTGTGCACCAAATTTCTGTTCTGTTACAGGTATAGACTGGTTGCCAATCACGTATATGGGTAAAAGTGTAATCTCTGTACCTGACCCTTGCGCTCTGCTTCATGCTTACTGCAGGAAGTAAATGGGGTGGGTGAGCAGGGAAAGGTGCACAGAGGGTGACTCAAGTCATGTGACACATACAAGTAAGTATACATTCTTGGTATGTTATGCACTAGTAATGATCCCAGTCCAAGTCCCAATCCTGCACAGCTGAATGTTTTGCCACTGAATTTAGTGGACCAGTGATGCTCAAAGAGAACACCTGACCACATGGTGCCAAGGCATCTGCATATATAGAGGTGTATCTGCAAAAAAACAGGACACAATCCAGCCCTCAGGCCTCCTCTTGCCATTGTTATTTGCAAAATGTTTCCATGGCATGCAAGATTTGCACCCAGGGAGAAACCTAGATGTAGCATTATCTTGAGCCTTTGCCTGGAAACCTTGCTAAACCTGTCTCTTTCCAAAAACAAAAAAAAAGACTCTCTTGCTGGCATCTCAACTGAGCCAGAGGGCATAGCAGGCTGGGTCATTCTAATGATCAAAACTGTTGATATTAGTATTTAGAAACTACACAGAAACTCCTTAGCAGGATGCTCAGTATCAGAATTTTCATGCAGTTCTCACTTTTACATTGCGAATTTTTTGCAAGAAAGATCCGAGCCTTTGACATTTTAGAGCAATAAAATCAGTGGGACTGGAACAGGAGACTTTCCCTCTGCGAAGGATTATAGTGTCAAAGTGGTAGCAATGGTCTTCAGCGGCAAATTTTTCAACCTATATTCTTTTTTTTTTAATGCAAATTAAATGAATAATAAATCCAAAACACCCTTTTTCATTAATTATTGTACTTCACTGCCTTGTGCTGCCTAGGGAGAAGGATAGGAACAAGCTAATATGTCATCTTCAATACACAGCTGATTTTGCTTCTAATTATGGAAACAAATAGATTTATAAAGATATAAGTATTTGTCTTTCTTCCAGGAACATGGAAAATAAAAACTCAATTTGTCTAAAATGGATGAGTATGGTTGGAGGGAGCTAACAATGCACACGCAGGATGAAGAATGCTGCACTTGGAAACTACAAACATTCTAAGTTCTGTACAGTTAAAGTAAGAGAGGCATAAGACATATGTTATGATAACACTGGTGAAATGTATGAAAAGCAATTTTGTATTTTACTCTGCTATTTACATATTTTTTTCAAACTAAGATAGGAGGATCTTTCTTGCAGGAAATCCAACCCATTTCAACATTGCAAGGTAGAGCCTGAGAATCAGCTCATGAAATGTTATTTCCTCAGTCGCAGAACCTACCTCATGTATGCTGCATAAAGAGACTGGATAGGTTGGAGGCATGGAATGAATGCACTGGCTGCCTGTGCCACCCTGTGATCAGTCCCATTAGAGATTAGCTGGGATTTTAGTATTTTAACAGTGGTGTCCCCTTCACAGTGGGGATTCCCCATTAAAAAGGTAGGCCTAGGGTATCTGTGGCTTGAGAAAGGCTCTGGTCATGCACCATCTACTAGAAAGATGCAAACTGCTTAACCTTTGCAGCTACCTTTATTCGCAGGATGCTGAATAGGCAGTTGAAAGCCATGACCCTGCCTTCTCTCCTCTGCCTCATCCTCTGCCCCAGATGAGAAGGGGGCACCTTGCAAGAGCCACAAAAACTCAAGTGGCCTTTTTAAACTCTCCCCCTTCTCCACATCCACCTGAGAGCCCTGGGAGGCAGCAGGGAAGCATATCCTTCTTATTATAAATCCAATCACTCATGTAATGTAGTCTTTCCAGATTAGATCCCTGAAGGGAAAAAATATCAGCACATCATACGCTGCACTTCCAACCAACCACACACAAATTGGGTGAAACTGCCCATGACAACGTAACTCCTCTCCCCCATTTGGAGTCTCCAGTGACTGAACTTGAATTCATTTGGTAATTCACAGAGATAATAATGGGTTGCATCTGTGATAGCAAGATATGCTAGAAAGAAAACTGACTGAATTCTTAGCTGGTGTAAATGGACAAGGCTCTGTCTGTCTTCAGTGGACCTATGATGATCAACAGCAACCATGGATCTGGCCCCTGGACTTTAAAGTGTTATTGATACAAGTAGTGTTGTTGTAAATAATAAATCACTGCATCACATATATAGAGAAATTACTTAAAGGACTGCCAAACAAGCTTCATTTTCAATAACTTGAATATAAGGTACTCCCATTTTGAGTGCTTAAATACATCCCCACATCTCTTGAAACAATTACATCTGTAAAATCAGACACACCTGCTTTGCCCAAACATACACATTCACTGGGGGTTTTTTTCCAAAAAACCCTACTAAGTTAGCAGTTATGGTTTGCTAGCAGCTAAACAAATGATCTTATATGATAGCTTTACTCAGGATTGCATTGTTCTATAAAAGGGATAAAATCACATGTCTTCACAGTGATTGCAACAGAATATACATGTTACGTCCCATTGCTGTCTTCACAAATCCCAGTGCTCTAAAAGGGTGACATTTATGCCAAGGGTCTAGGCATTATTTAAATTCCACTAAAATCCAAGCACTTGGCACACAGGTGAATTCCATCTAATGCACATGCAACAGGAGTTATTTTTCCAATACGTAAACCACATTTAAAAAAAAAACTGTATTACTCTCTGTGCCATGATAAGCAGACTGAACGAATTATATACAGCCAGGAAAACCATGCCCTGTGTCATATGCATTATTATTACTTACTGTATTTTCTCACATACAATGTGCACTGTTTCCCCCCCAAAAAACTGCTGGAAAATGTAGTGCGATTACCACGCGGGGCTGTCCGGAGCAGGCACAGGCAGCCCCAGGCCGGCTGCGAGTGGCTGCACCATGGGGTGCTGGGCATCAGGCAGGGAGGGACTGCTTTCTCCCCCCGCCCCACGTTCAGCACCACCTTGTAACCTGGCCCCACCGCCAAGCTCAGTGGTGCTGAACACGGGGAAAAGTGGCCCCTTGTCCGCCCCATGGCCAAGGCCCCCTGCTGCAGGCCACCCCACGCCCGC
>NW_005842223.1:128518-145520 GCF_000455745.1 Alligator sinensis
AGGGCCCCACCAGTGCTAGCCCTGGGACATTGGTCCCAAGATGGTGACCAGAGGGAGGGGCACCTGTCAAGGGGTGGGGGTAACCATGTGGCCCTCAAAAGCCTGCCAAAACTGGGTAAGCAGCCCTCCGCCCAAAATAATTGCCCACCCCTGTCTTAACTGGTCACCCAGCCACAGTCAATCAATTAATGGCATGATAAGAAGAATAAGATACAAAATTACTTCACAAAATATGGGTAATAGCTTTGCAGCTGCTTCCTATCATGCCATTAATTGAACATGTGCCCAGGGACCCCTGGGAGTTCTCAGCTGGGAGGCCCATGCACAACCTGAGTTTGGGAGTTCCCAGCTGACAGGGCTCCCAGCTTCAGGGGGGACAATGCACCCCTTTAGCTGGGAGACCACAGCTGCTGTAATCTCTCAGCCCTGGGGCTGGGAAACCACAGTTGCTGCCATCTCCCAGCCACAGGGATGTGTGAAGACCTCCGTTGCCAGGAGGTAGCAGCAACTGCAGATTCTCAGCTGTGGAGACCCTTGGGATGCCCCTGTGGCTGGGAACCTGGGTCAGTTGATCAGGCTCCCAGCCACGGGAGCACATGGTGTACACTAGCAATAAGGCAGAATGAGATCTAATGCACAAACCACACAATTGTGCCTCCTGCCATGCCACATGTGCTTGTCAGAAGGTACAACTGTGTGGATCATGCACTAGATCCCATCACACCTTTACCCAAATGTGTAGAGCGGCCCTGACATCATCTAACTATTTGTAGTTCAAAATCTTTGGAGTCTGTGTTGAGAAAAAATGGCTGCATTAGCAATAGCAATTCCATAGTCATTTCCAAGGAAACAGGACATGCAAAAGTATCCAGGCCACTTCTGGTAAATAAAGCCTCCAGGTTTTACCTTTTGCTACTTCAGAAACTTCCTTCCCTCTCAGTCAATGTGCAGAGTTTGACTTATAAACTGAATTAATCACATTAACCTAGCATACAAGGCAAGCTGTTTATCTAATGTACTTGTTCCTTGGCTTATGTCATCTATTGGACATACAACTCAGTGAAAGCCTACTGTCTGGTATTCTTTCGTTCTTTACTTTTCCTCTGACCCCTTGTCTTTTTCTTTATGCTTAACTGATCACCTCTCATCGCTGTACCAGAAGCAGTTAATTCCAAATGGGAAATATTGATAAAATGGGATAGGCATGTAATTTACAATGCATGTGTATATTAAAAATGTTTTTTCTTAACAGGGGGAAATGCCACACAAATGGATAAAGCTGGCCTGTTGTAAACACATATTTAATAACCTGGTATCTCCTAATAGATAATCCACCTATGGGAAATTACTAAAATCATGCAAAGACTTAAGATCCACAAAGGCATCCAAAACTAAACAGCAACACAGTCCTTTTCCGACATTACTAGAGCTAACTTATATCACTGACAGGCTACAGTGAACCACAGAATCTAGCCTTAGAAGTCCATGCTACTACACACAAAACAACATGATGTAATGAACCTTCCTGGTAACAGTGATCCAAATGGTGTAAACCAGCACATCTCTATTGAAGTAAATAGAGTGAATACCTATTTTATACCATCTGAGGATCTGGCCCACTGAAAACAACACTTGTTCCCCAAATGAAAGAAAACAAACAATGCTTCCTCCCTCCTGGAAAACACACACAGTTTGAGTCAAGGTACAGGAAGCACAGATCTTTCTCTTTCAAACTGTTTACCAAGGCTTCTTTGGTATAGTCTCCCTGGTCATTCCTGCAGGCGCTATGCCTGCACAGAATAAAGTTGGCCATTTAGACAGTGGATTGAATAGTCTTTTGCTTCCTAGAAGCCTGCTCCCAACTCTCAACAAAGAAGCAGAAACAAAGGGCTATTATAAGAGTACCTGTAATTCTGACACCAGAAGACTCGAGTACTCATAGATAACCCCATTTCAATGTAGTAGCAGCATATAGACTAATATTTATTTCATAGATTTCACAAACATTAGGGCTGGAAGAGACCTTGAAGATCATCAAGCCCGGCCCCCTGCTCCAGGGGCAGGAAGTAAGCTAGTGTCAAAGGATCCCAGCAAGATATTCAAGAAACGTTTGGATGTTTGAGTCCAGAGTAGGTGCCTGCACCACTTCTGGAGGGAGTCTATTCCAGGCCTTGGGGGCTTGGACAATAAAGAAATGTTTCCTTATGTCCAGCCTAAAATGGTCTCGGAGAAGTTTGTGACCATTGGACCTTGTCATCCCTTGGGGTCCTCTGGTGAACAGGCATTCCCCCAAATCCTGATGCATACCCCTTATGTACTTATAGGCAGCCACCAGGTCCCCCCCGAGCCTGTGCTTCTCCAGGCTGAAGAGTCCCATGGCTCTCAGCCTCTCTTCATAAGGCCTATTCTCTTGCCCTCTGATCATATGCATGGCTCTCCTCTGGACTTGCTCAAGCCTCTTGACATCCTTCTTGAATTGTGGAGCCCAGAACTGGATGCAGTACTCCAGCTGCGGCCTCACCAAGGCCAAGTACAGCAGGAGGATGACATCCTGAGATTTACTTGAGAAGCACCTATAGATGCAAGCTAGAGGTTTGCTTGCTTTACCAGTTGCAACATCGCACTGGTGGTTCATGTTCATCTTGTGGTTAATCATTACCCCCCAAGTCTCTTTCAGCCGTGGTGCTAGTGAGTGTAGCACTGTCAGGCCTATAATTGTGAAGTGGGTTCCCCCCCTCCTGAGGTGGAGTACTTTGCATTTATTTGTATTGAACGTCATCAAGTTTGCATCCTCCCACTTACTAAGCTTATCCAAGTCAGCCTGGATCACTAGCCTGTCCTCAGATGTGGACACTAGATTTAGTGGAACTTCCATTAAAATTAGATTTAGTGGAACTTCATCAACCCAAAACAATTTCCTTTTATAAGTTTTTTAGACCAGACTAATTCTAGCAGCTGTTGTATTAGTGATCTTGTAGGCAGACAGACATTTTGTGACGTGGTTTCTGCCTCTGGTGTGAAAGTAAAATACAGGGAAAAGGTAATCCTACATGTTAGATTCCAAAAGAAGCCGACTTCAAATTAAGTATTCAGAATGGTTCAAGTAAAAATACAGCTGTACTCTGTTATTAACCCTAAACCAAACTCTGTAGCAACAACAGTGCAAACCATAGTTTTGGGGGCCATTGCAACTATACCATTTTTCATTGATGAGGAGATTTACCTCACCTGCTAGTTTGTTAATATTACTCTACTATCTGTGGTAATGACTCTATATTTGTAATAAGTAGTGAATGTCTCATTTTATATATTTCATAGTGAATGACAATGACACAACCCTTTCATTTCTGCCCTATTTACAGGCCTTCTATCTTTGGTATTTATATGGCCCCATTACCGTAGGAATTTGGTGCCTCACAATATTTAGTGTATTTACCTTCACAAGACCCTGAATCAGAGAAGCATGAGCCTTATTTCTGCGTATGCACAACAGACGTACAGAGAAAGTAAACGACTTCCTAAGGGGCTGAGAAGGGGAGTAATGGCAGTACTGAAGCTGTAGCCATGCCCAATGATGAGCTTGCCAGCCTCCCAAGACCAAGATCTTGAGCTCAAGACTTGTGTCTGGTTTGCCGAGGAGGGGTAGTCTATGACAGAAAGGGGAGTTCTGGAAGTCCCCAGAGTAGAGGGTGTTTGGGTTTTTTTCCCATCCTTCCAGGCTTTGCTGGTTGCCACTAGCAGCCAGGAAGGAATTTTACTTCCTCCCATTCCTACAGGTGTCATGGGGGAGAGGAAGAGATTTCACCTTCTTCAGAAGCACTGGCTATAGCCAAGGCTGGGGATGTTTGACAGGCATGTGCCAATGCTCCTGCTAGGACTAAAAATCCCCCATGATTCCTGATCAGAAGGTCTCACTTAGGGTTAGGCCAAAAGCCATATGTGGGATCAGGAAATCAAATCTCCAATGATTGTGGAGGTGTCTGCCTTCCTTTGTGGCAGAGTATGTGGTCCTCTTCCTTGAATCTCAGGTGTATTTTTAACAGCTGCTTCCTGTCCTTGCAGTAGCAGGATGTTGGCAATGCCCTCATCTCCCTGCTTTACCTATGGCAGGTTAGGGGGTTCTTGGTGCTTTTGGGCAAGGTGCCTACTAGTTGTGCAACAGAGGTGTGTGTCTAGGTTCTGGAATAGGCTAGACCAGGGCTTTCCACCTTGTGGCCTGTAAAGGGTTAACAAGTGGCCCCTGGGTTCTCACCTGGCTACCACTGCCTCTTGCTATGGCTGTAGCAGCAACTAGGGTCTTGACATTCTTCCTCTTTCTCCCAGCTTCTGCTGCCTGATCCATCCCCAGTGAGTGAGGAGGCTCAGCACAGCCCACAGTGCTGGGTGGGGCAGACACAGGGGAGCCCAGAAGCTACAGGGGAGGCAGGATGCTATATCACATGGGGAGTCAGTGGGGTGCCTGCTCCTATGCATGCAATGTGGTGGGGCTGGGAATGCCCACCTGTGTGCAAAGTGAAGCTTGGTGGAGGAGTGCTGTCCCACCCAAACACACTCCAGTGGAGGGAGAGTACCCACTACCCACACTTACATGTGTATAGCATGCAGCCTAAGGAGCCCATGGTCCCCACCAGTGTGGCTCCTGTTGGCGCAGCCTGTGATGCATGGCCCCTGGCAGCTTAGAAGCTGGGCAGCCCTGGGCTGGACAAATACTTGTACAGCATCCTGACTTGAGCAGGGGGTGACCTTGTGAGGTCCCTTTCAGTCCTACTTTTCTATGATTTTGTGATTCTATAATAAAAATAAGTTTTTAAATGGACCAGACACCTGTACTTGAGTTGACTGAGCTAATGTTAGTGCACTAATTATAAGACCACCCTGAAAAGTCATAGTTCTACATTTTGATTAGGAGTCTAGATGTATATAGATTATAATATAGACTATAGGTATATAGATTATTAGCCTGCAATAGAGAACAATGACTCATGGACTCTCAAAGGAGTTAATGAAGTTGTAAGAGTTCATCTCCTTAAGTCAGATTGAAGGATCATTCTATTCTATACTTCATCCATAAGTGAAATTCTCACTAATACCAACAGGAATCCTGTATGGAAACCAGGATGCAAAATGCTGTGCCTGTGATCTCAGTGTGACAGACACCCCCAGCTACTTTGGAGCAGAGGCCAGAATATACACTTAGAGACAGGCAGTAAAATGGAAAGAAGATGGGAAAAATTCTTCTCTCAGATCAACGTTCTCTCCAGCACTGCAGCTGTAATAAATACATGTTGCAAGGCAACAGTAACACAAAAGGCATAGTCTTAAATGTTTATGATCTTCCCTTAATATGACAAAGGTTCCCCATCACAATATTCATGAGCGACAACTGAGAATACAATATACATTCTAATAAATATGTAAACAAGAGTAGGGCAATTTGTGAAAGAAAAGGATAGTTTTTTTCTAGACCAGTGGTTCTCAACCTTTTTAGGCTCGAGGCACTCCTCAGAAAAATGCTAGCTCCTCGTTTTTGCTCGCTTTGATTACAGAAAAATAGAGTAATTCTTGTGTGGTGAAGAACTGAGAGAGCACAACAGGTCATAATATTTTTAACACTGTGTATTCTAGGAAGGATTGGTAGGAAGAGACAGGATCCACCTGATGAAGAGAGGGAAGGGCATCTTCACAGACAGGCTCACTAACCTAGTGAGGAGGACTTTAAACTAGGTTTGCCAGGGGATGGAGACCAAAGCCCTGCACTAAGTGAGGAAGCAGGTGACATGGAGGGAGCCCAAATAGGAGGGGGCATCAGGGGAGGCCTTCTCATTCTTCCTGAGAAAGTAGAGCAATCAGCTAGTTACTTCCAATATCTATACACAAAGGCAAGGAGCCTGGGAAACAAGCAGGAAGAGTTGGAAGTCCTCACACAGTCCCAAAACTATGATGAAGCTGAAATAACAGAGACTTGGTGGGATAGCTCACATGATTAGAGAATATCTTCTCCAGTGTAAATGTGATTGCCAGAGGATGGAGGGAGGGAATTATTCCCTTCTATTCTGTACTGGTGAGGCCACATCTGGAGTACTGTGTCCAGTTTTAGGCCCCCAATACAGAATGGATGTGTACAAACTAGAGTACAGCAAAGGGCAATGAAAATAGCTAGGGGATTGTGGTACATGACTTATGAGAACTGGGCTTTTTTAGTCTGGAGAAGAGAAGACGAATAGGTATTTAATAGCAACTTTCAACTACCCGAAGGGTGGTTCCAAAGAGAATGGAGCTAGACTTTTTTCTCAGTGGTGGCAGATAACAGAACAAGGAGCAATACCAAGTTGCAGCAAGGAAAATTTAGGTTACATATTAGGAAAAACTCTCTCTCACCAGGAGGGTAGTAAAGCACTGGAACAGGTTACCCAGAGACACTGTGGACTCTCCATCCTTTAAGACTGTCTAGACCAGTGTCTTTCAACCTGTGGGCTGTGACCCAAAATTGGGTTGCAAGAATATTTGAAAGAGATGCGAGCAAGTCCCAGAAAACCGCAGGAAAGCATGGGGTTCCCGCCTTGCAGGTTGGCAACATTCCAGCCTGTAAGGGACTGCTTGGCACAACTGGAGGCAGTGAGTGCACGTGTCTCTGCGAGTACACACACACACACACACACACACACACACACACACACACATGGCCAGCTTGTAGCCAGAAAGGGTCAAGGGAGCAGCCCTGGCAGCTGGATGCAGGTAAGTGTATAGGGAGCAGTGGTTGGAAGTCCACAGGTTGGGGACTGTCCGTGGAGCTATGTGTGTGCACGCACGCGTGGAAACGATGAGTGTGTGAGGAAGGGGAGGATGCCTGCTGGCACTGGGGTAAGGTGGCCAGGTTTCGAGGTTGTGGCAGGGCGGGGCGGGGCGGGGGAGGTGCCTGCCTCTCCAGCAGGGGAAGGGGGAGGGGCAGTCCTTCAAGGGTGGCAGGGAGCTGCGTGGCTGGGTCACTAGCACCAGGGCTGGTGCCCATACTTGCAGGGGCAGAGAGGCAGGCAGACACTAAATTGGGGGGCAGGTGGGACTGTGACTAGGGTGCCAGCACAGCACAGGAGCCCCAGCCCAGGGCAGCAGGGGGTGTCACAGACACCCCTTCCTCCTCCCTCCAGCCTCTGCCAGGGCCAAACTCACCCTGCTGCTGCTTGCATGAGCCGGAGCTGCCACAGCAGCCACGCTCTGGCCCAAGCAGGACAGGGGCAGCTGGAGGCCCCCTTTGGCAGGGCTTGGGGGGGGGCAGGGGACTGTGGGTTGGGACTGGCCATCATTCCTTACAAGTGCGTCCCAATACGAAAAAGGTTGAGAACCACTGGGCTAGACAAAGCTTTGGCTGGGATGATATAGCTGGGAATGGTCCTTGGAAGAGGAAATTGGACATGACCTGAGGTCTCTTCTAATTCTAATTTTCTATGATTCTATGATTCCTAGTTGAAATCCCTGGGTTTATCTTGTGAATCATGTTTTGCATACCTAACAGTGCTAATATTGCATGGCACCCCACAGCACCCTTGAAAGGACCTCAAGGCAACCCCGGATGCCACTGCACCCTGGATAAGAATCACTGCTCCAGACATTCAAGACATTATGCGAGCCATATTCTGATACAAACCACAAAGTAAGAATATAGGATGCAGACAGAAGTGCAGCTCCCCACTGTAACTCAGAACATTTTGCAGGAAGTGTTTTCAGTTAGTTATCCCCCAGAACCAAACAGAAGTTCACTGTTGGTTCCACTGCGGAGGGGAATCTAGTTGTTGGATGCAGCCTGCAGCTGATTTCCCCTAGCAATAGCCCCCCCTCCCTGTGACCCTGCACTGTTTTCAGAATGGGAGCGGGGGAAAGGGAGCAGAGGGACCTCATTCTAGGAGGTTCCCCAGCCAGCACTGGAGGGTACGGTGGGTGAATTGGAGGTCCCCACCTCCCTACCCCCTCCAGCAGCACCTGAGAAAACCCCCAGACCAAACTCCCTCCACTCACTTTCCCCCCCCCATTCTGAAAAGAGCTACAGGCTGGGAGGCAGCACAAACCCGAGTTACAGAAGAGCTCTGTTTTGAAATATCTTCATCTGACTCCTCATGCAGTGCAGATTTTCATCCGATTGGCCATTTTTGAAGCAGTCTGCAGCCATGCACTTGTGTTTGGTCATTACTATAAACTGCTTTTTTGTGGCCAGATCAGGCGAGAATTGTCACTTCTGTCTTTTGTGATTGCTACACAAAAGCTCTCCAGAGTAATATCAGGTAACCTATTACCAGAAAACCCACTATCAGAGAAGAGTGAAATTTATGGTTATAACCTCCTTTCTCTCAAGTCTCTCTTCACTGTCCTGCTCAGTTATTGATTGCTGAACCACTCAACCCTTCATTTTCACTGCCAGCTAGTACTGTATCATTGGTTTGAATATATCACTGGATATAGTACTGCTACAACATTGCAACAAACCCAGTGGTTAGTATGGTTTAATACAGGTAGCGGACAAAAGGGAAAGAAAACATGGAAAATATACAGCAGTCTAGCTGAACTTCACAATAGTTAATACTTATTTCAATACTGGAGCCAATTTAGCCACCATGGGAGGGGAGGAGGAGAAGGAGGGGAGTTTAAGTGGGCCTCTAATATTCACTAGGCTCTACTCTGGATTCTGATTCCTCTGTTGCAATTCTATTTGAAGTCACTGCCTTTGTATTATATGCCTGACAGAAGAACCACTTCTTATGTTTATATTCTACTTTTTTTACAAAAGGGCACTAAAGTAAGGAGCAAGTAAGCCCCTCAAAAAATCTATATAAAAACTAACTTAGTGAATATACCCTGTGGAAGTACTACTGCCAAAAAAATCTTAGAGTCTGTAATTCCTTTGCTTGATGTTACTGGACTGGTTTGCAATATGACCTTTAAATGTTAAAGAAAAAGTAGAGTACTTGAGAAATGCATTCTAGCTCCAGTTAGAAAGCAGCTGTTTCCAGTAATCTAATTTGTTTTTTGACAGTATTTAATGCTAATCTATTCTTGGACTTGTACAAAGTAATTACACAGAAAATCCCAATTCAAAGGGAACTAAATGCTTGAGGAAAGCAAGAGGGGACTATATAAATCTAGAAAAATACCCTAAAAAGGACATTAGAGATGTTCTGTACTTCCTGCTACTAAAACCAGTTAGCTAATACTTGTTATACTAACATTTTCCTAAAATAAAAATGAAGTTTCTCATAAAAACAGAGTACTATAGTCTAGGGCAGCTATTTTTATTTATTTATCAGAGATGTTCCAAAATATTTGACATCACAGGCATTTATTGTAGAAATTAGCTTTAGAAAAGCAGTGCAAGGAAACAGAGCCCTAGAAACATGTGTTTCAGTGACAGTCCATTATATTGCTACCTTGGCCACACTCCTATTGACTGCAGTGAAATCTGGAACAGACCTGTCGAATATCACATTAGAGAAAACAGGTAACATCCAAGCATCAGGACATTAATTGGCAATTAATGAAATTATCTAAAAAATAACCTCAGATAATACTAAAGATTGTTTAGATTTTTTTAAATAGGATTTAGACTCCTAAACCACAACAATTCTTTTGAAAATGTTACCTTCTGGGGACAATTGCAATTCAAATTCATGAGCACTGCACATGTGATAACTTCATTGTGAACTTGAAAGTTAACTTTCCTTTAGGAACAAGACAGGTTTTGACTTGAGCCACTACAGAATGTCTAGAAATATTATCAGAATGTCTTCAAAGACCAGGGCTACAATAGTGCAATCCCTCCTCTTGGGATCTCACTTTGCTGACAAATGACAATAGGAAAAAAAGTATTCTCCTATGGTGTATTCCTTGTCTTTCAAAATTAGAGTTGCCAAATCCTTGTCTTTTCAATATGTCATCTTTCATCAATCAAATCTTACATATGGGATGCAAAATGTCTCAGCACTTTCTCTATTTTCCATCTCAGGTCCTTATTTCCAAAGCCACTATTTAAAATCTCAGTGTACTATATATATTCTGTGTAACTGAAGGTGAATGTACTGTATGGATATGCTACTGCCTTGTTTTTCAAAAGACATGCCTATGTTTTGTAGAAGTGTTTGAATCCTGTCCATATTTTTCAGTTTCAAGTGACAGCAGCAGTAAAACACGTAGACCCAGTCTGCATTAGGAAGAGTTTGCATACCACCAAGTTCTTCTAGTGAAGATGCAGCTTCTACTAGCTGTTCCACAAAGGACAGCATAACCATAAGCTAAAACCCTGGCACCACTGAAATCAATGGAAGTTCTTCTTCTGACTTCACCAGGACTATAATTTACCCACAACATCCAGCCATACATATGATATAATAAATATCTTGGGACCAGAGAGGCTAGGGACAGAAGTTACACATAAACCAGTTTAAGTGATCAAAAACTGCTTTAAATTGTAACAGAACAGAAGTTCAGTGCACATAAACCGCTTTCAAAATGACCAACACCGGTTTAAGATAAACTTGGTTGGATGCAGCATCAGACTTAACTGTCAAACCTACAATCAGAACTTAACTGTTGTGCCATTTGGGTTACAAATTTTATCATAAGCAATGTGTCTGCATAATTGTGGACAGTTTCTCTTACTTGAACTAATATCTAAATGTATTCATTTGGGCCAAGCCTGTAGTAGTCCTTACCCAAATAAAACACCTGTTTAAGTCTGTGGCCATTTGGGTTAAATATAAAAACAAAGGTCTCCAGGATTTGAATCTACTTGAGGAAAATACATTATTTGTTTTGAAGAATCGCTTATACAATGCTAGAGAACTGGTCAGATGCAAGGCTGGCTTTCTTTCAAAAGCTACAATTCCAGGTTTCTACATTATCAGCGTTCTAATTACCAGCTGTAGTAATAAAGCATGCTGAATCATGCCATTGGAAACCGACAGCTGGAGAAACCTATTTATCTGGTGTTGTCCAATTCCAGTGAAATATTGCTTCATATGATACTATCCACCTACATCCTCAAAATTTCTGAACTCAGAATCTTAAGGGAATCACAATAGAAAAACAGTTCTGGTATCTTAACATGACATACAGAAGCCAGCACTTGTAGCTCTCCTCAGAATTAATTATTCCAACAGTCTAATTTGCTTATATTAGAAAATGCATATGCAGACATTTAAACACCATTATTGTTTTTACAAGCTGTTCACTTGTATTTCTTTTTAAATTATCATTTTACAACTGTTGCTACTGTTCCAAAGATATGGCTATGGTTCAATTGTAAGAACTGTGCCTGAGATTGCAGCAGTAAGAGTTAGCATATGTACAATTGATAACCTTTTCTAATACAGCGGGTGTAATTTCATTTAATATTAAATCATGCTGTTGTTTTTCTAAAACTAGGCAAGATATTAAAATACACTAAACACTCATTTGAAACTAGAATCCATCATATCTTTTCAATTATGATTAAAGAGGTAGCATTGTTATTAAAACGCTGCTGCAATCTGGGAAAGATTTGCTTAAATCCTACTTAATTTGGAGTATGATGTATTTTAAAACTAAGGTATGCTAATCAGCCTATTAATGTTAACTTCAGCACAGTGAATGCCTGCTGCTTTCTTGCAAAATGCCAAAAACAGTTGGCACTATTGGCAGTATTTTCTGAGAAAGTGGGCAAGGGCTGATTTTCTTCTAACAGCTGTTATTTCATGGAATTCCACTGATTTCAGTAGTTATTTCTGATTTACACTGGGGAAAATGATGCAAGTGGCAGAAATATCAGGCTCCTGTATCAGAGAGGGCTTGTTTTTCATAAAGCAAAAGTGATATAGCCATGACTGAGTTATGCTGTCCCCTGAAATCTAACAAAAGAGGTCAATTTTACCAGTTCAAGTTATGACCTCATCAGGAAGAACAGGCCTGGTCAGTACTGCATGACAGACGTATAAGGAAAACCAAAGGCTCTTTAGAAAGTGGTGTTTGTGATTCAGTAATACATCAATGTCCAGACATGGTGCTTGAGGCACTGTGCTGGTAGAGGGACTCTCTCTTGCATGACATGCTAGAGAAAGCTGTTACATAAAATGGCCAAATCCTGCATCACCTTATATCCAGGAAACCATGTTAAGGTTGGTAGTTACATGGATATGAACAATACCAGAATTTTGCCATATATATTTAAACATCTAATTTCCATTTCCCTAACATGTTGGAAAACATAAGGCCAAAGAGATACTATTTTAAAACATGGCTTCCCTTTTTAATACACAGATGATAGATTGCATGATATTTTCTCTTGGGAAGAGATATTCCAGTAAAGCTTATGTTAGATTTAACCTGCATCTTTCTCAAATCATCATCCTCTGCTACCTTGTACTTTTCCTGAAGGGTTTGTTTTTTGGGTTTTTTTACTTCAATCACTCTTTGAACAAATACAAAAAAGTTTACAAGCTCTTACAAAGTGAACATCATCCAAAGAGGATGGAGCCATACTGTTTCTCAGTGGTGGCAGATAACAGAACAAGCAATGGTCTCAAATTGTAGCAAGAGAAGTTTAGTTTAGATATTAGGAAAAACTCTCTCACTAGGAGGGTAGTAAAACATTGGAACAGGTTTCCCAGAGAGGTGGTGGAATCTCCATCCTTGGGGGTTTTTAAGACACAGCTAGACAAAACCTTGGCTGGGATGATCTAGTTGGTGATGATCCTGCTTTAAGCAGGTAGTTGGACTAGATGTCCCTTGCAACCCTAACTTTCTATGATTCTATGTTGGAATTTTTTTAATAGAAATCAATACGTCTCATGCACCCACTGATTTTCTAATGTAATGCTTTTACATAAGATAGTTGCTTTGGAGCTTTAAGCTGTCCTCTTAGTGATGACTATAAGACAGACCCTTGGTACTAAAAATTGCTAGTGTGCTCTCTTTGATAATATCCTTTGTGTTTTACAATACTGCAAATCTAACAAAAGTCATTTCCTATAGAGATCTGAGCTCTTGAGAATATGTTTTCCCATACAGTTCTTCCAGGACTGCATTTGACCTTATTGTAAATGATGACTTTGCACAGATACATGTTTTAGCTGATTTCCTTGGACTGGATTTTGATTTGCAATGAATACTGACCTACTTTTTCATAAGTGCATTAGTGTGGAACTTGTCAAATTTAAGTCTTTTAGTATTTTCAAAAGATAGTGTCCTAGCCTGCTAAACTTTCTGATCAAATTCCATGATTAAATTTTGTCTAACCCTAAAGCACTGAATCTTCACTTTCACTACATATTGCAATATTCTGTGTTGCACCGAAAGCTACTTGATACAACTTCAAACTGAGAACTAATTTTGTTTTTCAGCATGGCATTTACCTTAATTAACTTTAGCAGAGTATAATTCAACTAAGTTTCTATCATATGCTTTGTAATACTCTGCTTTAGCAAAGAGAAACCAAGGCTGCAACTAGTATCTGAAATCTTCCAGATACTGGTCCATCATGGACTCTCAAGCCATCTCAGTGATCTTAACCTTGGACATTATTCAATACCTGAAAGTCCCTTACTTAAACACTGAAGGTCTCTCAGCTACTAAATATTTGTTTCTCTAATTCTTTTCCTCAAAATGTAACATAGCTATCATCTACCTTTAGGAAACACAAATCAGCTCTCTTTGCCAGCTGTCTTAACACCAAATGTTACAATCTCTTGAATTACTCTCCTCAGAGGAAATATAGCCAGTCTACTTATTTTAGAGCAGATCTTCCCAACAGAACCTTCCCCTTCCCCACCGAATGCAAGCTTTGTGACTTTGAATGAAGCCCAATATACAGAGCAACAATATTTTTTTATCCGAGTCTCCAGGTCCCCAGATCGTTTGTTTCTTCTAATATTGCAAATGTAGATAGCAAAGTTTTGGAACTCAGGAAGAATATCTAGGCTCTCTCTAATCTCAAACCACAAACCAGGTTCATAGTTTCTCTGGAAAGCGTAACTCTTTCAAAGACCTTCAACTCATTTTTAAGTCAAGATATAGGGTACTTATATGGCAAAAAGATTACTCCCCTGACGTCACCTGCAGTACCAACACAGGTAATCATCTGCTTCAATCCACAAGCAATATATTGAAAAAAAATGTCTGCAAAGTCAACAATGACTTCTAGATTTTCACAACAAATGAATAGACAAGGACAAGCAAAGAACTGAAGAAAAAAAACGGTAAAGCATCCAGACTTCATTCACTTCTCTTCAAATTCTTGAAGAAACTGAGAGAAACTAACTACTTATCTTTCCATCTAGAGAAGTGCTTGTCAACCAGGGTGTCATGGCACCCTTGGGTGCCTTGAGATCCTTTCAAGGGTGTTGCAGGGTGTCACATAATGTTAGCACTGTTAGTGCACAACCAATTCACAAGATAAATCCAGATTTAAATAGAAATTCACAGTGTTAAAAACATTTTGACCTGCTGTCATCTTTCTGAATTCTTTGCAATGCAAGAATTGCTCTATTATTTGTGTGTTTTCAGAAAGCAAATGACAACTAAGAGATGGCATTTTCTGAGGGGTACCTTGACTATAACAAGGGATGCCTTGCATCTAAAATGCGTGAGAAGCACTGATTTAGAATCACCCAGGATGGTAAAATACCCAAGGCCTGATACAGAAGAATGGAAAATAGTTTTGGCTAGAACCTGAGAAAGGCCATTGACTTGCAGCACATTACTGCTCTTTGCTGAACTGCAGGTACAAATTACTTAAAAGGCTTATCGTTCAAAGGACTACCCCACAGTTAATGATATCCTGAGTACAGATCAAGGAGGTTTCAAACTAAACCTCAGTACTTGTGATCAAGTGCTGACACTCACACCACTTACAACAGGAATCATTTCCAGGGCAAGCAGAAGATGGGTACAGGTTTTTTAGATGTTAACAGCAAATAGGCCTACTATATAAAATGTCATTAGTACTATCACAACAGATTGTCACGACTGTGTAACTGCTCTCAGCAGGTGTTGCCAGGTTCTCTCATGGACCTGCAAATTCACAAAGGCTTTTACACTTGACTGTATACATAAATAGTCACAATACACACACTTACTTTTTTATCGTTTTGCTTCGTGAATGCGTCTTCTCAATATATTATAAAATAAACACTAAGGCAGTGTCCAGATATGCATGGATGTTTGATGCCCTGGGGACAACTAGTGGCGACATACTTTGCGCCGCCACTAGCTGTCCCCAGGGAACGACTATGCCATGCACGCACTGGCGCATAGCAAATTACCCTGGGTGGGGTAGGGAAGGCTGGGGCCAGCACTGGGCTGGCCCCAACAGCCTTGCCTGAGGTCCTGGGGGCCTCCCGGGGCTGCAGCAGTAGCGATCCTGTTGTGCAGAGACTGGCCGGCAGTGGAGTGAGCTCTGGCCAGCCAGGCTCTGGCTTTGGCTGGCGTGCACTGCTGCCGTGTGCACCGCTCTGCTTTTTTTCTCTGTAGGTTTTTTTGACCCCTGGATATCCGGGGGGGGAGGGGCAAAGAAAGAAGACAAAAACCTCTGCACTACTCCCTTGCAGCACGGAGAACAACGAAATGTGCGATACATGGCACCACAAATGTGTCTGCGGCGCCACATACTGCACAGCTGTACTCATTTGGACATGGCCTAGGAGTGTCCATTAGCTGCATCTGGTAGAAGAAATTAAAACCGAGGTTCTGCAATTGTGTTGTAAATGAGGCTTTTTACTAGAATTTTCATAAATATATTTTTCTTGTCCATATCCTGTTGAATCTTTCAAATAGGTACAACACAGCAAAATAAGCTGTTAGCAAGGCATGATCAAAATTTTAAACCTAAATCAATTTATGTGTTTATTTTTAATTCTTTAACATCTCAGTGTAAATTATCCCACCTTCTTTACATATACCTCAAAAAGAGATCCTGCTGTACTTCACAAAGATTATTCTCAAGAAGAAGTCACAGCCCAACACCATCCTTTGAAAACTGGCACAGAGAAAGCAAAGCCACTCAAAAGCAGTTCCATCCATCCCTGCTGTGGTTTGAAAATGAGTTGTCAACACCCTCTGGGTTAAGAGCAAAGGCTGCTGTCAGTGCTCCAAGCTTCTACCCCAGGCATTTTCATGTCTCACAAAATAGTTTTTTCTGTGAACCCTTCAAAACACTAACCCATGACGATAAAATGCCACCTCCACTTCTACCTACCTATCAAAACAACATTCCAAATAGTCTTCTGAGTCTCCCAGTGTTTTCCTAGTTGGTCTTTTTCTTGTATTCAGACTTTTTGGGGGCATGGAATTGGTCTAAATTTCAAAGATGCTGAACACCTACAAATCTCTCTTAAGTCAGTAGGTGCTGACAGTGCAAAAACATCTTTTTAAAAGTCACCATAAGGGTGTTTGTATGTCTTGTTGAGACCTATGTGAGAGGCAAGGATTTCAACTGTGCAAAATCCTAAGAAATCCTTCCTCTCACACAATGTCTGGACCAACATGGATACAACATCGCTCTTATACTGTTGTAGAGATGTATGTATAGTTACTATGCTAACACAACTATCCTGCTTTTAATCCTGGAGTTACTGCATGTAAAGCTAGACTTGGGTATCTTTACAAGTTCCTACCGAGTACCAGGTAGATCGAGGTACATGAGCCAACACATTCACAGGTGACTTCATTGTATCCCTGAGCAGCATTTCATCATGTTCCATACATACAGCCCTTGTGGGATGCTTCCCTTTTTTCTTTCCTTTGGGAATTCCAAGTATTGCTCCATCTTTTTCAAGTACAACATAATCTCTTTGTTACCCACCAACTTACCATAAGACACGCAACTTGATTTTTTTCAAATATTGCATTGTACAATAATGATAATTATGGAAATTGCAAATTAGCAAGTAAAAAACAGCTTTTCACTGATTACCAACATATCACCTTCAAAGTAATGAGGAACTCCAAGAAATGCTGAGTGCCTCTAGCTTCCACTATAATTTCCCTA
>NW_005842223.1:145530-157707 GCF_000455745.1 Alligator sinensis
GTCACTCATTCACCAGATAGAGTTTTCCTTTTATTTGAATTAAATCAGTATAGATTTAATTCTTTATGCTAATTCTTCATAATTTGGTAATTATCAACATTCTATATTTTGTATAAATCTTAGTAATGTAAGGCCTTACTCTGGGACACTGAAGCCAGTTAAAGTTTTGCCAGTGATTTAGAATCAGACTCTCTGATAGTACATGTTGATTGAGAACTAGGTTGAGAGCATAAGGTTTTTGTGAGAAATAATGAATTAAATTGCAAATGAGTGAAGTTTAAATGGGCACGTATAACTAGTATGAGAGCATGTCCAAATATGCATCTGCATCCTAGCCAAAAGAATAGAAATTCTTATCCAATGGTATCAGCTCTTATGCTAGAAGATTTAAGTTCTAGTCACTTTCAATCACTCTTACTGATGTTACAACATTTGACATCCATTTTGGATATAAAGGATTAAGTTTCTTTTGGTACATTTCTCTCTTCCAATAAAATCAACAAGCAGCCCACGGAACAGCTAACAACATTAACCAGATGGTCTGAATATAATAAAAGAATTAGGATGCATATCATTTACTCCTTGAATGTTTCTGTATGCTAGCCAGGTCCAGTTACAATGTCACCAAAAACAGGGCTTCAATAATCATATATTTTCAAGCCCATAGATGAAAAAAGAATCTCGTCAGGAAAGTAGTTTACATTTTGTAAGACAGCGAGTTGGGCTGAGTTCAAACCTGAAGCCTAAACTTAGTCTCCTAGGGCGTTTATACACATGCTCTGGGAGGTGTGCAGGGGCCTCCGAGAGCCATGCTAATTAAAAGCGCCCAGAGAGTCATGTGTATCAGTGAGCTTTTAGTTAAAAAATGCCCCCCCCCACCAGAGGATTCAGCATTTTCAGCACAAGGACACTGATATACATGATGCTGGTGACTGCTGGAGCGTGGTAATTTCCACGCTGCAGCAGACTCAATTAATCACACTGGAATTACAGCCCATTGGAGCAGGCTCCTGCATGTGTATAAGAGCCCCACAATCCACAGTGAGGCACCTACATTTCACAAATCCTAAATAACTATAGCCCAGTGGGAGCTGGGTTTCCTCCAAACCTCTGAAAGGCAGATGACTTCTATTTAAGATACCAAATACAGACTTAAGAGCAGGGGTGGGCAAAATACAGCCTGCGGGCTGTACCCAGCCTCCCAATTGATCCTATCCAGCCTGCCGGCTACTGCCAGGAGCTTGAGGAGGGAGGGCTGTGCCCTGCGCCACTTCACTCTGCCACAGCCAGGTCCAGGCCAGGTGATGCAGCAGGCAGACTCCTTCATCTCACTCAGCATCCATCCCCCCACATCCCAGCTTCCTGTTGGCACTGCAGCTGTAAAGTTCTGGCCCAGGGCAGCTGCCCCCAACTTTCCCAGTGTGGCAGCAGTGGCTCATTGTGATGAGCTGACAGGTAAACGGGTGGCCAGGAGGGACAGCTACTCAGCATGCTGCATAGCACCCTCTCCTGTGCAGGCCTTGCTGCCAGCAGCTATGGTGCCAGGACTGCACAGCCATAGTGCCAACAGGAAGCTAGGTTGGGGGAATGGATGCGGGGAGGAGCAGGCTGCATGTTGTGCCGCCCAGCCCAGCCCTGGTTGTGGCAGAGCAGAGTGGCACAGGGCACAGCCCTCCCTTCCTGTGGTGGCAGCTGGTGGGTGAGATAGGATCAACCGGTATCTCCTTCCCACCCTCTGGCCCTCAGCTGCTCACCAAAACTCCTTAAGTGACCCTCCAGCCCAAATAATTGCCCGCCCCTGCTTAAGAGGTTAACCTGAGGAGCCCATGCTTTAAAATCTTTGATCTAAGATTTACGTTATTATTTTCAAAGGGCACAAGGTAGTTGGTATACAATTCTTTTTGTACTTCATGGTAGCTTGGTACTTTAAGCCCTTTTTTAAAATTTTGCAGTCAGTATACATTATGTTCTGTAATAGATTTCAGGCCTAATAACTCAAGATATTTAATACATTAAACAGCCTTTCTGTTCCTGTGAAAGAGTTTCTCAAGAGCAGGTATACACTGCTATTGAATATGTAATGGATGCTTACATAATCACTGCCCAGACAGTACCAACACCTAAGTTACCATTCATTAAAATAGGATACCTTTAGTGGACAGAGTATGAAATCTGTTATTGCACGTTCTGTTCCAAAGCATCAATCTGAGCTACAGTGCAAAGAGAGCAAACTGTTTACAACAGAACACATTTTGCTCATAGATCAATGCTCAAAACAGACATTGAAATTAATGGGCACTAGGTTAAAGATATCAAACTGCACAGAACACATCAAAATGAATGATTTTGTTCTTTTGATATCTTATGCCATCTACCAAAGGATATAGAGATGCATGTACATTCTTCACTGTTCTTTTCCAAAGCATGGATTTTTTTTTTCAAATCCTGTATCAAAATGCAACACAACTGATTTGAAGAAGAATCAGGGCAAATAGAATCAGTATAAATCCTTTATTTTGAATACTTAAACTCTGACTAGCAATATCTTGCCTAAGGCTACAAGAAGAATAGCTGTGTTTAAATGGTGTTGTGATACCAGACCATATTTTTTAAAGTTTCAGACACCTAAAAATAGGTCCCAGCTGTAATCATGCCCAGCTGTATTTAGCTAAAATTATAGTAATTATGATTATTAAGAGGTAGCCTGACTCAATATACATCTAAACTGAAGGAAGGAAAAGATAGTCCAAAACAGAACCAGAGATGGGATAACCTGACATTATCTAGAGATACAACGATTATTAGCCTGTCTAACAAAGATTAGATTTTTGTCAAAATGCAAAATTAGATTACTTTGAGAAAGTAAAGCAAACCCATTTTAGCTGCAATATGACAGTATGACAAGAAAACAGCATCTTCAACAATCAGATATTATGGGTTACTCAATGAAGAGATTTCTTTATGCCATTTTATTGAGAAAAGTATTCTCTTTTAAAAAGGATTATAGTACTAACTACAGTATCTAGACCAAGATTCAGCAAGATTAATGTAATGTAAACCCATTAATAGATCCAGTGACTTAACTAGACCTACTTACATGTTCAAAATTAGGTATAGACTTAAGATCCCTACTAAGTTAATAATACATATTTTAGATGCTTAAAACCTGACCATATATCTTTAAAAAAAACAAAAACAAAAAAACCAATGGAAGTTTTTCACTGAAGTTCAGGACATTCAGGATCAAACTCTTAGAGCTGAAGTTATCATTCTAAGGCTCATACTTCAACTCCTCTTTCTACAAAGGAAAAAAGACAGGAGATTTTGAATACACATTAAAAATAATGATTGAATTATACAAGAAAGCCAATTTTTCTCCACAACTCTAAAGACCATTATATAACACTTCTGGTTTTCTATGTACAACTAGTAAAGTTAAAATAAATAAATAAATAAATAAATCAGCAGATAGACCAAAAATTTCCAACACTATATAGATGTCACCTCACCACTTTTGTTTCCTGCCACCTTTTTCCCATTCATTAAAGTCCTCAACTGTTACCAAATACCTTCAGTAAGTGATAATAAAAATCATCATTAGTTATTTTGCTTTGATTTTAAACAGCTAAGCCTGTAACAAATGTGTAACTTCTTGACTGTTTCCAAGGCCCCTGCCAGACAATTTCCATAAAGCAACTGCTATGATGAAAATTATCACACCATAGAAATTGCTTCATGTTCAAAGGGAAAGCAATACAGAGGGGAAAAAAGTGCCCTTGGAACTCATTCTTTCAGCACTCACCAGCAAGGGGAGCTATAGACCTGGAGAGCTGCTGGCCGAAGCTGTCATCTTCCTCCCCATCTTCAGATACGCTGCTAAGGAGAATTTAGCTCTGAGCTCACCAAGTGAGTTCTACCAAGGTGAAGGAGCTGCTCTTCTGACCCTTGCATAGAGCAGGGGAGACCCATGGGAAGGGTGGTGGAGGCAAGAAGGGCAGGACCTGAAGGGCTCAAAACTCTCCCAGGACACTATGTGAAGTGCTTTTGTATATGTGGTTTTCCTTTCTCCCCATCTTGTCTCCAAAGGCAGCTTTCCAAACAAATTACCTTCTCCTGTTTCAGATTGCTATTGCGTGCAAGTACAGAATATCATGTTGAGTGTTTGCATACACTTGGACTCTCACAGGGAAAAGGTGCTAATGGTTCCTTAGAGAAGCAGTCTTAAAACCTGATTGGGGAAAGGAAGCAGAGGTGGTACATCTTCTGAGGCACTCTGAGACAGCAGAGTTCATGAGTCACAGAAGTTGAGAGGGGAGGAGTTGAAACTAGTTCTTCATATTTTTGTTTTATGGGCAAGAGACTCACCTCTCCCTAACTTTAGCATCAGAGTAGTCTGGGGTTTGACTCCGGCTGCTTGTCAACTTTCTTATTTCACGTTTAGTTCCAGTGTTTAAATCGCTGTCACTATGTAAAATATCCAAAGAACCCAATCTGTATGGGCTTGTTGTAAGAAGTATCAAGTTACACTTCTAAAGAACTCAAGAAGCATCCTAGTACCAAAAAAAACTGTTAATTTTCTCTTTGTCTCAGCTCTTATTCACTTCCCTCATTCTTGATTACTAAAGATGTTTGTTATGGCTAATTTCATGATACTCATTCCCCAACTGAAGTCAATCTTTACTTTAACATTACAAGTCTTTGCAGACTTGCAAGCTTCAAATTTCAGTCATTTTAGAGTTACATGAATGAGAAAAAATAGGATATTTTTCAACAGAAAAAGTATGTCTTTTTCGATTTTGTAAAATCTAAAGCTAAAGCTAGTAAGAAAAAAAAGGGTGTTTTTCTCTGCAAAGAACTTTAGGCACTGACAGAAGTGATGGTTTATCATGTGATCCAGCCCCTGAAGCACTCTACAGCTGTGCCCTGACAATGGCATGGCTGCAGAGTGCTATAGAAGTGCTTAATTGTGTGACAATCTGAACCTTCATTCCATGAGGGTTCAGATGAAGGCGCTTCAAAGTGAAGCACCTTCACTAACTTATGTCAGCACACACCAGGAGTAGGGATCAGCTGCTGTCTTCAAAAAATGGGAGGGGGAAAAGGGAGGGGAGGGGAGGGGAGGGAGTTCAATCTAGGATGTGCCTAGCTGCACTGGAGGGTGGAGTGGGTGGATTGGAGCCCTCCTGAGGTGCAAGGGCTCCAATTCACCTGCCTCATCTTCTAGCGCAGGCTGAGCAAACCCCAGAACAAGCTCCCTCCTATCCCTTCCCCTCCTCCCATTCTGAAAAACAGCACCAGAGCCGGGGGGGCATAGGTGGGGCTAGAGAAGAGTGGCTGCAGATACACTGCCACTCCAAAACTGGAGCTAAATCCCCCAATCCCTTGGACCCAACAGTGAACATCTAGGGGGACTGTTGTAACTCATGCATGAGTTATAGCAGGAAACACAAGTCTGTCAGTGCCCTTTTCTCCTTGTCAAAAAATAAAAACTAAACATTTTCTGATTGCCATTGTTGTCATGGAACACCACCCCACCCCCCAAGCATACAGCTCCAAAGTGCCAAATTAAAAAGTTTAGGTGCAAAACTGGGGAGGGGGGAATATCTGGAAACAATAAAATAATTACAGTTTGAGACTGAAACATTTCAGTTTTAGAACCAAAGTATGATTTTATTTTTTTTTGAAGAAAGCAACTGCTTTTGATGACAAATTTAATTTAAAATCAATTTAATTAAAATGGGTTTATATAGACATTTTTTAATCAACTTCATTAAAAAGGCTAAAGACATTTTGTTCAGACTTTATAAGTATGCAAACTCTTGGCAAAGACCAAACATAGACGTTTCTAGCTCTGAACATGAAGTTTTCAAAAAGCTACTAGCAGGTAGAGTGAACAAAACACTGGCATGCATCTACCGATGCATCTCAAGCAAGACTAAGGATATCATCCTCCCATTTTACTCAACCTTGGTGAGACCACAGCTGGAGTACTGCATCAAGTTCTGGGTGCTGCACTTCAAGAAGGATGTGGAGAAGCTTGAAAGCATCCAAAGGAGGGCTATGCACATGATTAGAGGTTTGGAGAGCAGGTCATACGAGGAGAGGCTGAAAGACATGGAACTGTTCAGCCTGGCGAAAAGAAGACTTAGAGGGGACTTAGTGGCAGCCTATAAGTATATAAGGGGCATACATCAGGGCCTTGGGGAGCATCTGTTCACCAAGGCACCCCAGGGGAAGACAAGAACCAAGGGCCACAAACTGATTCAAGATCACTTCAGATTGGACATAAAGAGAAACTTCTTTACGATTTGAGTGCCTAGGGTCTGGAACAGACTTGCCCTAGAGGTGGTAACAATCACCTACCCTGGAGATCTTTAAAAAATGTCTTGATGCACAGCTTGCAGCCTTTCCTGTCAAGTGCAGTGGGGCTGGACCCAGACCCTAACATCTATGACTGATTTCTCATTAAAATCTCTTTCACACTAGTGTGAATCTGAGGCAATTTTATGGTAATCAGTGGCATCACACAGATATAACGCTAATGGCAGGCTGTACATGTGCTAGCTCACATTCTAAATAGAATGGGTCTGCATTCTAAGTAGAACACTCCAGTGTGGTTTTACTGTCATGTGTATAAGCTCCAACACATTTAAAAATGGACAGTGGGATACTTTATCTAAACCTTGATGAATGAGGTTTAGATAAAGCATCCTATAGCTATTTTTAAGTGTGAGGCTCTCTGGGAACTGCTCTAATTAAAACGCTCTCCCCACCCCTAAGCACATGTATAGGCAGCCAAAGTGGATGAGAATTTCTCAGAATGTTAAATCATGGTTTTGAAAAGAAAATACTTTTGTTTAGATAATTACTAATCCCGATTCTTTTTCTAGCTGTGGACAAGCCATGGATCTCACTTACTGAGGTCAGATGGGCATATGAGAATAAAAGTTAACATCTATGGGTCTCAATTAGTCCTAAAACAAATATGCACTAAAATACAGTAATTCCTTTTAGCAGTGGGCTGAAGTACTCCACAATCCATAAGTGGGAAGTGTATCTTTTTTCCAAGCTTCTTTCTCTTGCAAAATAATTTTTGGTGATAACCATTGAAAGCATTGGCTCTTTTAGCAGCCAAATGATAGCTCTAAGTGGCACACTGGGATTAAGAATTTCTTTCAACCTTCTCTGCAGGCTTTCTGATCCTAGAAGGTACTTTTTATAAGGAATTTGTTCATCATACAGACTATTACACCGTTCATGCTCATTCTCCTTTAGGTCCCGCAGGTCTCTTAATAATGGAATACTGTGATTTTAGGGTTATACAATTTAGTACTTACTTCATCTTAACTCTTAGCCCAGGACAAATTTATAAGTCCCAGATACTCAAGTCATAGAGCAGAATCCCCCAGCCAGCCCACGCTTAAAACACTCACTTTGAGTGACTAATATGGTTCTATGTTTATCCTTCTTTTGGGGAAAAAAAAACAAACCCATCATTCCTGTATCCCTAATGGCTTTAATGTAACATGTTCACATCCTTCAAAACTTTTAGAAAACTGCTATAGGAAAGGTCATTGCCACATCACTCACCTTTACTCCAATTCAGCCAGGTGCCTAACTTAGCATTTGAAGTCAATCATCTGACTAAGGACCTTGCCATAACAGGTTCTAAACTATTACAGGCTGACTGTAAGCCCAAACTACGCTAACAGTCACTTCAGCTGTGATCATGGTGTTGATTACAATTGGCAATGACTCACGTTTGGCACTGACCAGCCTGAACTTGCCGTGCTTCAGCTAGATTGGTGATTCACCCCCAATTAAGACTCGGATTGTAGCAGGCATTCCTAATCTAACCAAAGGAAAATTCCAACCAGAAATGTCAAGTTTTGACAAGGTCTAGACCCTGGGCGGGCGAAGTCCAGCCCATGGGCCAGCAGTGGACTCCATTTCCCAGCAGCCCCTGCCTGCATGGCTGGGGCCAGTCTCCATGGACACCCCAGCTGCACCTGCGCTATGACAGTGCAAGGCTGGGATTGCCATGGACACTGGCCTCAACCGCACTGGCAGGCTGTGTGGCAGGGCAGGGCAGGGGACTGCTCCGGAGCCACTGGGATCTTGTGGCAGGGACAGCTTGGTCCAGGGCCAGGGCAGAGCCATGATCTACAAGAGCACATTCCTTTTAATCCCATGACTACCTAATTTAGTTAAGAGCTGTGATCTGCAGCCTGCACACTCCGGGCAGGGGCATGCAGGCAGTGGATTGCAGCTTTGACCCAGCTTGGGATCAGGCTGTCACCGCTGCAAGGAGCCAGGTCAGAGCCACGATGCACTGCGTGCATGCCCCTGCCTGGAGTGTGCAGGCTGCAGATCACAGCTCTCAACTAAATTAGGTAGTCACGGGATTAAAAGGAATGTCCTCTTGTGGATTAGAAATTGGCTTAAAGACAGAAAGCAAACAGCGAGTATAAATGGTTAGTTTTCAGGATGGAAAGAACTAACTGGAGGGGTCCCCCAGGGCTCTGTGTTGGAACCAGTACTGTTTAGCATATTCATAAATGATCTGGAAAAGGGGGTGAATAGCAAGGTGGCTAAATTTGCTTACGACATTAAATGATTCAAAGTGGTAAAGATCAAGGCGGACTGTGAGGAATGACAGAAGAATCTGGCATGATCGAGATGAAATTATGCACCTAGGCAAAAATAATACAAACTATACCTATACTATGATGGACTTTATATTAGCTGTTACCACAAAGGAAGGATATTTGGGAGTCATTATGGACAGTTCACTAAAAACATCAGCTCAGTAGCTGTTAAAAAGGCAAACAAAATGTTAAGGATTATTAAGGAACTGTAAACAAGACTAAAAGTATCATTGTGTCTTCACAAATCCATGGTCTATCCACACCTTGAATACTTTTCCCAGTTCTCTGGTCCCCACACCTCAAAAAGGATACAGAAGAATAAGAGAAGGGCATCAAGGATTTTTAGTGGTATGGAGGGACTTCTCTATGATGAAAAACTAAAGAGGCTAGACCTATTCAGTTTAGAAAACAGATGCTTGTGGGGGGACATGAGAAGAGTTTACAAAATACTAAATGGTGAAGAGAAAGTAAATAGGAATGTATTATTTCCTCTCTCACAAAACAAGAACTAGGGGTCACAAACTAACCAAAGCAAGTTCTTTTACACATTACATTGAATTAAGAGTATGGAACTCATTGCTACCAGATGTTCTGGAAGTTGACAGCTTAGCCTGATTCAAAAAGGGATTGGACAAATTCTTTGAGGAAAGGGCCATAAGTAGCTATTGAGAACAGGAGTTAGGGATACAACTGCTGAATTGAAGCTTCCTATACCATAAATGCTGGAGGCTGCAAGTGAGAGAGGAATGGTGGGGAAAAAACCCTGGTCATACCCAGTCCACTCTCCCTTTTGGGATCCATTCTCTGCTGCTGTGTGACACAGGATACCGGGCAAGGTGGATCTATGGTCTGACTTAGTAAATGACAATTCTTATGTTCTCAATGTTATTACTAATCTTTTTGTTACTGTTATAATTTATCATTAAATATAACATGCCTGCAATTTGCCAAGCACTATGCAGGCAAAAAGACACAGTTCCACCCTTCAAAAATAGTTCCAAATTAACTTCTGGAGCTTCAGTACAAGTGCTATATTTACCTGTGCTTTCATATTAGCAAAAATATCCTCAGCAGACATTCTCTTAATTTTTTTTTTTAATGATTTGGGAAAAAATGTTTTCTTTGGCATTTTTTGTTGTCAATAGCCAAAAGAAAAAAAGAAGAAAATTGTTTAGGACAAAAAAAAAAAAAACAAAAAAAAACAAAAAACAAAAAAACAAAAACAAAAAAAAGAGAAGAGAGAGACCAAATTCACTCATGAATACCACTTGCAGGACATTTACAAATGTTAATCATGAAGCATGAAAGATATAAACATTTAGGAGAGTAAATGGCATGGGTTGGTTTCCTGTTAGCACTTGTTATCATGTCAGGTGTCATTAACAGGAACTGGATTTAACAGGCTAATAGATCTTTTCCATCTCTAACTTCTAGCACTCAAATTCATTACTTGAGGTTGTTTAAATAAATCTTATGAGTGCCTTCTAAGAGAAGCTGCCATGAATATATGCAAAAAAAGAAAAGCTGAATGATAGAAAATATGGTACATTCCATTTCATTTCGATATCACATAAATCTGTGTCTCAGGCTTTTCAATGAAGCTCATCACTCCAGTAGCCAAGCATTACTGAGGTAAATTAGATCTGCATGGCAAAGTGCCCAGTAGACATATAATACTTTGCTCTATGCCCTTTGTAAAATAGAAAGATTTTTATCAAACAGGAGCACCTTGTAGCCTGTTCTAAAGGGGGTCATGTTTTGGATATGTCTAGTATATTCTACCTGCAACCTTGCTTTGCCTCCACTTGATCTAACCTTAGATAATTTTCTTCCTTATAAAATGTCATCATCATCATTATCATCATGGCACACTCAGCATTTAAATAATTTGTCACCTCATCAAATGCTGGTAGAAACACTAAGAAAGATTTAAACAACTCTATTCCCAACTTCCTCTCTTTCCCCTTATTTGTTGTCATCTTGAATGGTTTATGAACAACTTAGAATTCGACAATTTAATTTAGTTATCACATAGTGAGAAAAAAATGACTTCTCTATTCCTTGTAGAAGACATATTTCCTACAGGCTCCCCCAGAATGCTGCAGAGCAAGGCAAAGCAGTAAATATACTCTTACACCTAGATTTTCCTTTTGAACTTATGGCCCAATTGCTACATCATTGCCCTTCATGGCTTGGTCTCCTGTTTCAGATACAAATTAAGGGCTCAACAAGTGATGGGCCATAATTAACTTCAGATACCCTTCATAAGCATAACTTTCACCCACTGCTCTCTTGCTGAAACAAGAGAGGACCAGAACCAAGATTCCACATGCTTACTCCTAACAGACCCTGTGTTTTCCTAACTGGTAGGACCAAGTTTCAGAGAGCCATTAATGGAGCACAAGGAACGATTCTAATTCCTCATAGACCAAAGTGGTTTGTTCTCAGTGAGAACAAGTTCGAAATTATTTCACTCTATGTTCAAAATAACTTCAGTGTAATAAACCCCGTGCTATTAAGATACCCTGGAGCCCCTGTTCTGTTGTGTGTCTAGGGGGTAGACTAGATCTTGCTCCTTGGGTGTCTCTTCACCCTTAGCCAATCTTAGTCTCCCTCACCCCAGTCCAGACCTTCGCAGCTCTAGTATAGGAAGCTCTGCCACTCTTTGGGGTTATGACCCTGGGTTTGTGAAAAAAAAAAAGAAAATCGATCTTCCCTTCCAAGTAAAAGGAATGCTTTGAAGCATCAACTGCTTTGTGATCATGCTTGACAAAGACAATCAGTAGGAGCAAAAGAGGAAAAACATAAATCATACAGGCAAAAACAACCATAGTTTGAGATGGATAAGAAAAAAATAAAGGGTCACAAATACATGATCTTGCCCTGCTTCTCTATCTAAAAACAGCTCCAGAGTAATCCCTGATGACCAGTGATTTCCCTGCAGATGGCTTTTCTTAGCTAGCATCCTGCCAGTGCACCGACTCCTTCAGCCTGGCCTAGCAGAACCCCAAGTTTGGAAGCATCTAGTAATTTTAGCAGCTCAGAAGTTGGGACAGAAAACATCCTTCTTATCTAGGAATTTCCTGAGCCCCTTCCTGTTCTAAAACACAAACCTTTCCATTTTCCAAATTTCCCTTTTGTTTCTGGGAAGAATTAATATTATGCAGATGAGTTTTCCCTCCAGGTGGGGCATGCCTGAATGTCTGTCTGTCCCCTTGTGCCGCTCCCCTTTCGGGACAAAAGCTTTTGGGCCTATTTAGTTCACTATTGTTTCACTCCATACAAGGAGCAACCATGAATGCAAATGGCTATTGTTTCATAAATACCCTTCATCACTGCACTGCCTGGCCCAAGATGCATATCAAGGGGATGTCTCTTGAGCCTGTGCTAAGTACCTTACTTGATTATTTTCCAGTTAAATCATAAATACACTTTTGTGATTTCATATCAAAGACTGTAATACATAAAGGCATAAAAACGACAGAACTGAACACAGCTTTACCCAGCTATGACAGAAATGAAACACAGC
>NW_005842223.1:157717-161116 GCF_000455745.1 Alligator sinensis
TGGAAGAATATCCATGTGTGCCACATAGCGAATCCCAAAGGCAACTTGGTTTTGGGGTGAATCCATGACAGGTAGTTCAGGGTTGATAGACTCAGAGCCTAGGTTGTAGCACCACAAAAACTAGTTTTAGATGTTAATGTGCAGACAATCCAGTGTTAAGAGCTCCAAGATCTGCCCAAAAAGACCATGTAACAAGGCTCTAATGCTCTGCCCCACTTTGACTCAGTGTAACCTGTTCATTTGTCCATACCTCTCTTCAGAGGGCTGGGATGAAGACCTGTACTCTCATTGTCCTTTGGGCCCCAAATCTGTTCAAATTACATTTTTTGTTGCTTCCAACGGAAGAACAGAAATTGCCAGGTGGGGAAGAGACAATACACACAAACAGCATGTCTGACAGGCAGTGAGGATGAAGTATGCACATGTTGTAACATCTGTACCTCATACACATTAATAGCCGTAGTCTCACAACACCCATATCAGGTGGCAACATATTTCAACTGCTTCTCATGTAAATGCTCAAATATTGCTGGGAAGCAGGGACTAGAATTTAGCAATCCTTGCTTGGTTTTCCTCTAGCCCCATGACTTTTCTACTCTTAGCTGCCCAACTTCAGCAGGAGCAGTGAAGAGTATCCTCAACAAACTTACTCCTTAGCTCAGTGGTTCAGGCATTTAAATAACCCTCTTAAGTATCTCCTCTTAAGCAAAGGCTCTAACCACTAGGAGATTGGCCAAAATCCACCATTGCTAGTCTTGATATGAATTCAGTAATGACAATGTGATTTAGGCCTTTGACACATTATTTTTTAAGTGCTACAAAGTTGGAATCACTACAAAGATACAGCATTATGGACAGGCACCACATACATGCAGACAACCCTGGCTGAAGCATGACAAAACTGCCCAAAAGGCATTGTCTCTAGCTGTCTTCAAGTAGGGACTATAACAGGCTCTTAGGCAGCCCACAGTGAGGGGTAGGCTGTAGTGTTGGGTTGCTTCTGAACAGGGAACTTTTAAAAAGTCTCACAGGCAGCCTAAGACCACAGACCGTGTCACCAGCCAGCACCTGCTAGCATTACAGCCCTATCCCCATTGCCGTCGGGTGGCAACCAGGACATGATTCCCTGGAAGCCGGTCCCGGGGTGGTTCTCTGACAGCTCCCTATTAAATGGGAGCCGGCTGCTCTCTCTCCTTCCCTCTCTCTTGGAGAGTGGAGGAAGAGAGAAGAGCACTGTGGGACAGTGGGGGTCTCTCAGACCTGACCACACATTATATTTATCCTGGAGAGACAAAAGTTGCTGTTTCAAATAGCAGCTTTAGTCATGGATCCACCACTTTTGTGGCAGATCAGCCATTTTTTTAGTGCAACAAAAAGCCTGAATGTGCTTTCTGTCATGCTAAAACAGCTGTTATGGTGGAATAAATGCAATGTCTGTCTAAACTCTTAGCCATGGTTTTTGTCTGCTTAATGGTATGGCTCTCTTAAGCAGACTTAAGCAGAGCTTGGGCACCTCCCAGGGCCATTTTGAATTGTTCTGGAGCCTAGGGAAGAGTTAGCTGGCAAAGCTATACTGTGCATTGTTTCTGACCATGTCTAGGAATGCTTGCAGTCCCAAGTGAAGGTCTCCAGTGGATTTAGAAACAGATTTAGGGCCTCCAGTGCTGACACAAGGCCAATTTGAACAGCTCCAACTTAGGTTCAGAAACAGCTTCTTAGGACTCAGATGTCTAGCTCCCCCCTGCCTATACCTTAGGTGCCTACTGAAATAATCTGAAAGCCTTGTTACATGTTACATTTAGGATTCTCAACATGGTAATTAGTGTTCGTGTCAGCTCAAGTTTAGAGGAGTCACACATTCAGGTTAAAAACATTCTCTGACTTTCCCAGACCTGCACAACTGTGACTTGCCCCCGGCAAGAAAGGGCAGAGAGAACTAAAAGACAATCCCCCATACCCTCCCATTCCAGATTCCCCACCTGCCCCAATCCCTCAGGGCTACCCCTGCTCCTTGGAGCTCAACCCCATCCCCACCATGCCAGGGATCCCCCCACTCCTCTCATCCCCGACTCACTTGTGGCTACCAGTGCTGTCTCAGAGGAGAAGGCAGGGAAAGGTAATCTGCCAGCCCAGACACTGCAAGCCACAGCTGCTCTCCAGGCTGAACCCAGCCCAGAGAGCAGCAGCAGTGGTGGCTGGGCAGGCAGGCTCCCCTTCCCTGCCTGCTCCCCCAGGACACAAATGAGCCAGGAGCTGGGGTGCTGGGGAGCAGGGGATGACAGGCCTGATCTGGATGGGAGGGGGTGGGGTGTTACACTAACACATTACTTATAGTGCCTGCACATTCGTGCAATATGAGCTGGATAACAGATCACAGATAAACCTACCCTTGAGTGGCATAATTTTAAGACACTTAAAGGGTGCTTAAAACAAGTTTCAGGAAATGTGTGTAGAATCCCAGGGTTAAGAGCTTCCTGAGCCACTTAAAAAAAAAAAAAAAAAAAAAATCAATATTTCTCCTTTAACCCCATGAGAGAATCTGGGCCATGAATCCCAAATAGAGGTAGGCACCTTCTGATAGCCCCAGTTAAGGTGCCTAAGTCCCAGAAAGGCAGGACACAGCATACAAGTAGCAGTTACTATTGGGTAGCTGAGGTTTCACCCTACTCAGCATCCTGACTGCTGAAAATCCCATTCTTAGATTCCCAATGACACATTATACAGGATGTCTATACACCCGAGCCAGGACTACAGAGAGCCACTATCACCGCAACACTTAATTCTTGAAGCTAACTTATTCACGAGAAACCTGTCCAAGGAGTTGCAATAAATCTGTGGCAGATCAGGCCTTGAGCCCAGGTCTTTGAATTCCTAAGGTAGAACTCTCACCATTGGACCATCCTTCACTTTTATACTGGACCTATACTGCATCCTTAAAGGTTTCAGCAGATGCCCCCATATGTGTTCTTTCCAGTTTGATGTAGATATTGTGCTTTCTTCAGTGCTCTTCAGGAAGCTACAAATAATAGGATGTTCTTCTGTGTATACCTGGTAGGGTTGTGCGAAGCTTTGGTCCCTGATTTGATTCAGTGGAGATTCAGCCTGATTCAGTGGCCAAATCTCTGAATCTGAATTGAATCAGAGGACCCTTTAATCTCTCCGAATCAAATTGGACCCCTCTGAATCAATTCAGAAAGGTTCTGAGATTCGGACATAGACACAGCTTTAAATGTTTTTTCTACATATCTCTAGGTAGCAGGCGGCTCATGAACACTGTGATGCTGGGGTACATGGAGTGTCCCACAGGAGCACAGGGGGCTCCCCAGCATGCTCAGCAGCAGACCTGGAAGTGGACCAGAAGCACTTCCGGTCCACTTCTGGGTCCACTGGGAAGCATGT
>NW_005842223.1:161147-200187 GCF_000455745.1 Alligator sinensis
CCCCCCCCCCCCCCCCCCCCACACACACCTCTCTGGCTCTGCAACTGGTGCCTCCTGGGTCTGGGGGGGGTACCCAGGGTCCACTTCCGGGTTCGCTGTCGAGTACGTGGATGGCCCCCCTGCACTCCTGTGGGATGTTCCATGCTCCCCAGCATTGCAGCATTCACAAGCCACGTTGGTACCCCGAGGTATGTAGAAAAAACTTTTAAAACTGTGTCCATGTCTGAATCGCTGATTCTCCCAATCAGCATCGAATCTTCAGATCTGGATTTGGCCAAATCAAATCAGGGACAGTGATCCAAATCAACAAATTGAATCACTGTCCCCAATTCAGGCCGAATCCAAATTGAATAGGGACCGCTTCACGTACCCCTAATACCTGGGTCTCATGCCTTCCACTTATGTGACAATATCTGCTGAAAGCTAAGCTAATGTCTGACTATTAAAGCAACCATTCAACCAGGTCCAGAAAGGATTGTTGTTGTTTAAGGCACCGTTTTATAATCACATAATATTTCAGCAGCTACTAATCCAGAATTTACTGGGGTTACTGAGATTTACACAAATCTTAGTCCTGACCATTCACTCATTTGGCCACTACTTTTTTAATGATAATAGGAGCCAAAGCAAAACATGTTGAGGCTTTGCAGAGTTTAAGAAGCCTAAAGCATGATTCTCCTCTCCTTTCAGCAGTGCCAGTTACTCCACTAGAATCACTCCGGATTTATAGTAGAGTAAGCACAGCTTCTAACAAAGTATTGTTAAATGTGGTGCAGTTCACATCCTGACACTATCACTCAAAATGTGTACGGTAGGAGAACTGAGTTCTTATTTTTCAACAGTCTTGTAAGCAACCCAGTTCTTAACTCAAAATGAAGTGTTTCACATGCTGAACATTTTTACAGTCAAATATACCACCGAGCATGAATCTTTCCTACAATTCTACTGAACAATTCCTTCAGCTTCTTTTATCTTGACCACCATTCCAAGTGTGATTGAACTATTGTGCAGTACTCTACAGTTGATTAAACTCAGTTTGCTATATTCTAATGAAAAAGGCATATTATTCTAGAGTACTTTCCATTATAAAGAAAGCCTTTCACTGATTAGGTCATCTTTCCATTTTACTATGACTAAATCATATCTCAAGTCTCTCTCTCTCTCAATGGGCTTGCTTTATCGCCATGAAATGAAGTTTAGTTTAACAAACCATTTTGTTAACTCATACTCCCTGAGGCTTTACCTTTCATATATTTTGAAATACCACTATCCTCTTAACTTTAGGCCTGATTCTTTAGATGTGCTCAGGACTTTCATAAGGCCAAGTACTGAATTGTGGTTAAACTGATAAGAATGTAGGCTCAGAAGTAGACATTCGAAAAGACAGTTTACAGCTCAGTTTTGCACTACCCTGATTCTGCCCCCGATCCTATAGAGACACTTTTGCTATGCAAGGTTAGAGCAGGCAAGAATTGACATTTGGCATTGATATTCCAGTCATAACTCAATGAACACAACCCTTCCTTTGGACCACGTCCCTTTCCTTTTCTACCCCATATAGAAAAGGGGCATTTATAACAACTTCTAAGCTGATGTATGTCACTGAAAAAATCCTGTTATTCTGTGGATAACAATCCTTGTGGATTGAGCTGGTTACATATGCTTTGGGGCCAGATATATCTATACCACAAGAAAAAATGAGATGCGCTGAACTCACAACCACAACCCATTCACAATTCAGTAACTCCCAGGGGGCAATCCACACTTTGTATAGGCCAAACCTTAAATAGTAACCTTAAATGCTGCTTGATGAAGACAAGTCAGTGCTAGTGTAAGCAAAAAGTAGTACAGATTTCTCTACTGCAAGGACTTCTGGAAAAAGAAATACTGATTTTTCTATTAAGACCTGAACAGAAACAATTTTCAACCATTTACAATTGGTACTTGGGCAGTTTTTGGGTTGACAACTTCTATCCCAAATTTAATCCTAAAAGAACTGTTAAAATCCCAACATCCCATACCTCAAAAGAGAGGATTGAAATGGAATCATAAATATCACAGTAACTACAGTCATGCCACTCACACCACAATGTCTATTAGAATAATCTGCAAATCAAGAGAAAATTCAATTCTGCGATGTGTTATGAAAAGCAATAATGCAGGAGGTTGGACTGTCTTAAACTTGCTGATCTGTCTGCTACAGAATGATGACTGAAGCTCTGTAAAATATTCCAGTCTGCAGTGGGGCCTTTTAAGACAAAATGTTAAGAATTTCACTTTCTTGACAATGAAGCCCAAAGAATCCCTTACTGCTGTATGGCTCCCATTTGATTCCTTTTAGTTAATACACTAATAGCTGGCAGGTGACAAAAATTATGCAGATTTCATATAAGAACTCAGCAGTAAGGGGATCTCTAAAAGTTGTTGCTGACATTACAATGAATATTAACATTTAAATTATAGATGCATTTCAGGGTCACCTGAGTAGCATACAATACTGCAATACTACCAAACAGCAGGAAGACTCTATTAGAATGAAACTGAAAAGTAAATCAAACCTTTGCTGCTCTACCCATGATTTAACTACTTATTCTACAGCAACATCATCTCTGATAATCACACATTCAAGAGAATGCTTGAGCAGCTCTTCATTTTTCAGGCTTTTAATGTTTCCCAGTAATGTAACTATTTTCTGCTGACAACTACACTAGACCCATGCACTATCCTTAAAGTGATTAATTCAGCCTTGAGCCAGTATTTGATCAGGATTAGAAAAAACCTCAATCAAATTGGGTAAACCAAGGAAGTGGTTACTCTGTATCACTGAGAAATTTGTTTCATTTAATACCATTTTTAATCCCTTAAATGGATGTTTATTATATTCTTGGGAAGGTGCTAGCCACACCCAAGATATAGCATCAGCAGCAAGGGGGTACACTGTGACACCAGAATGTCTCAGTTCTTGCCTTAAGAGATAATACTGTCATATAGCTCTGGTAAGGCTCCCACAGCTGAACAGGCACCTGGCAAGAGCGTTTGGGTCCCACCAGACCAGAACTGTGCTAATAAGCTTCCTTTGGTTTAAGTGTGCTGCAGCCTTAAATCCTTCCCTGGCCTCTCTGGCATATTTCTGGGTACAGGCTTTCTGTCTGCTACCCTTAACAATAACATGGGACCTTCTTGCCAAGCTGCCTGAAGCCACCGGACCAGCACTAAGCCCTTAAACTCCCAGTGCCTGAAGTCTATCTTTTCCCAGCCTTCTGATAGTCTGAGCTCACCTTTCTGAGATACCTGACAATTGAAGCAAACAGACATACAGGCTAAGTACAGGCAGTCAAAAAGTCCATGGCTGAATCGATTCAATCTCTGCAGGTTAGTCTAAATTGCAAAGATTAAACTGGAAAAAACTGCACAGACATGTTGCCTTTGATTCAAGAAATGCAGCCACATGCCTGCAGTGGCTCAGGCCAGAAGCTGGGGGCACTAGAGCATGGCTTTCTGGCACACAGCCAGCATGGACTGTGTGTTTACTCTCTCTTCCTGCTGCTACCAAGGTCTTTGGGATTTGCAGTCCACAATAACAGCATTAGGACTCTGCAGGGTTGCTCATCACTTCCTCTTCCTGCTTCCAGGTGCCTCTGGGATTTGTAGTCCACAGTTGCAGCCAGCACTAAGTTTGAGCAGGGGAAGGAGTGTTTAACTTCACTCCCTGGCCCCAGACCCCAACCTGGGTTTGCCTGTGAGGGCAGTGAGCCAGCCAGTGAGCCAGCAAGGGAGCAGAGGGGTGGGGCTAGCCCTGATTTCTGCAAACAGCACAGCCCAGCCCAGGGCTACCAAGTATGCTGGTGGACTCTGATTTAACTTGAACCAGGAAGGAGTCTGGGACAGAAGTTTCATAAACCAGTTTGACCTAAATCAGTTAAGGCTGATACTACATTCAACTAGGTCTATCTTTAGCCAGTTTCTGCCTTTTTAAAGTGGCTTATGTACACTGAACGTATGTCCTGTTACAGGTTTAAACCAATTTCTGATATTTTAAACTGGTTTATGTGCAACTTCTGTCCCTAGCCTCAATCTTTGCAAGGGTTCCAAAAAACCAAGCACATTTTACATTAGCCAGCACAAGAAACGTACAGATTTAGACAAACCAGTCACACATAGCAAGCTCTTGTAGTACCCATGGCAGAGACAGTGATAGTAGGAAAATAATGCTGACCACTACAAGGCAGGGTGGGGGGAGACATGACACAGCTAAGGAACAGGCAACAGTGAAGGCTCCCCAGGGGCTGTTCCTGGTGCACCGTTTGCTCTTCCATCCTCTCATGAGTGTAGGGCTGCACCTTCCAAAGCAGAGGTGTCATTCTACCCCCTTATGCCTCAGATACACTACTGGGCATGGGACTATGCCTGTCAGGCTCCTGGGCTGCACTGGGTTTTGCTTGCTGTGGCAATGACTCCTGGTGGGAGGGGTGCATACTGGCACTCCCTCTAAGTTGGCATCTGGGGTTGGTGCCCTGCTTCCCTCTACCCCCAGTTATTCCACTTGTAAGGGAGCTTCCTGTGCCGCCTAGAGTCACGACACCTCCTGGCTGGAACAGTAGTGTCTCGTTGTAATAGATTGCCTGTCACGCCTTCGATGTTATGGGAGATAATGTCTAGACACCACTGGGAGGCAACTGAAAATGGTTATGGATTCAGAACTTCGGCAGCTCTTCATAGGGCTCCACCATCCCCATACCCAGCCCTCACCACACCTGATGTTCCGGGTGATGTTGATTGCCACTAAGGATTATTACTATCTTAACCCAAAGAATCGTATCTACAGTCCTTGCCTAAGTGGCTGCTTGCCCCATTCTTCCCCGCATGGGTCCCAAGACAGCTACCTTTTTCCCCGGTTCACCCCTTGTCACACTCTTGTGGCTGGGGTCCTCTCTCTCTTCTCCTCTCCCTTCCGGGAGAGTAAAGTCTCCTTCGCTTTCCCTTTCTTCTACATCCCCAGAGTAGTTCCCTTCACCCACTTGGACTCAGATTCGTCAGTCGCTCAAGCATCTTTGTTGCCTCCCACTCCCAGCTGGACCTCGTCTGGTAAGTAGCAGGGTTGGAGCTTACCCCTGAGTTTTCTACTCACTCACCTTCACTTGCTTGCTCCCTCTTCTCCTCTTCTTCTGCTCTCTTTCTTCTTCTGGCTCTCCCCAGATGCTCCCTCAGCATCCCTTAAATCTCCCTCTCTTCAGCTGGGTCCCACATGGCAGTTCCCTTAGTGGCTGCCTGCCTGACCCAGCTGTTCCTCTTTTGCTTGCCGATGTGGTATTTCTCTCTTTCTCTTTTTCCCACACCAATCCTTTCCCTCCATGCTTGGTTTCCAGAGGCAGGGTCTGCCGCAGCAGCCTTTGATCTGCCACGGCCCCAGCCAGTGTCTCCATTCGTCCAGATCATGTCAGGGTTTGCCGCGGCTCCTCCAGCTCCCTGAGGTAAGTTTCCCTCCTCTAGCCCTTCCAGATGCTGTTCATGGCAGGGTGCTTCAGGCACCCTGTCACACCACTGAAACCAGTAAAGACACCTACTAGCATTTTCCTATCTCACTTTCCTCCTCACTACTGAGTATTCTGGGGTTCCTTGGAAATTGAGTGTATCCTCCTGCATATGGGTTTTCCTTTGAAACATGAACATTTGCTTTTCCTTGTGTAGCCAGTTTCATCCTCTCGGCTGCTTCCAAACTTACACTAACAGCCCCCTCTGCTATGAAGACATGTCCTACTGCCCTCCAATTGCCTGTTCAAGCTTCGTGTGTCTCTGTGAGTTCTTCTGAGTTGAATCAAGATTCTCAGGTTTTGTGGTTCTTAAGATCAAGTACTAATACCTAATCTTTTTGTTTTGCTTCCTTGAAAATGCCATGGCTCCAAAACCTGCAGGCAGACTTGTCTGAACTGGTCTCCTCAAACTTCAGGCATTATCCTAAAACAGGGGTTTTCAACCTTTTTTAATAAGTGTACCCCTGGCAGCTGGACGTGGAGGGGGAGGGGAGGAGGGGGTGGCCCATGACTGGATGTGGGGCAGTGGCAGCACTGGGTGATGAGTGGTGACTGCCGCATGCAAGCTCTCCTCCCCTCCCCCCACAGCATCTGGCCCTTGTCCCCACTGGCCCTACTTTTGGGAGGTGGCAGCATAGGGTGGTGGGTGGTGGCACTTTGTCCCTGCCTGCCTGCCCGTTCATACCCCCTAGGGCCTTCCAAAGTACCCCTACAGGTACACATACCCCAGGTTGACAACCCCTGTGCTTAAGTGTGGGGGCCTTGAATGAGGCCTTCAAAATTTTACAACCCTCTGGTGTCCTTCACTTGGAAGACACAAGACCAAGTCCTGACAGCACGTGCTTGACTCAGGTATTTACTAGTACAACAGTTACATATAACCCTGAAAAGAATTAAGTTGTGCAAAGATATATAATCCCTAACTTGCACAACCTCTAAAGGTGAAAGGTTAGTGGATTAAATTAGTCCTTAGCCTCTTGTGTTTGGCAGCATGGATGTAAATTAATGCTAATTGTGGGCATGTTTTTTTGTGATGTGTATGCTAATTAACTACAAACTGGTATGGTTGTGCATATATTGTATGTAAATCTCTTGTTCCAATCCCAAGTACAGAATACCGTGACATTTTAGATTCTTATAAGTGCACAGAAAAATAGTTTCCTTAAAAATAGCAACTAATTTGAGAGAAAATATGAAACCAGGCCCCAATCCTGCAAAACTTCACTTACAATGAGAAGCAGGTAGTAAGCAATTCTGGCTATTTATATCATGATTAATATTAGATTCAAGCAATGAGAGTTAGGCAAGTACATGCCATTTGTTCCTTTGAAAATTTTGCCCATAATTCCCTTGGTTTCTATTAAGCTATTTTCAAGAATAAAGTTTTACAGCAACAGGTCTTATATTTCTCATGAAACTCAGACATTAACACACTACATTTCATGTTTTTAACAAGGAATAAAAATTATTTGTTGCCGTCTTTAAACTCTTTACTGGCAAAAGGAGTTTGTCAATTTGCTTTCATTTGAGATCTGCTTTTTTCCCTGCTTCCATTTCCACAGTGTTGTATATATTTGCTGGAAGGCAGATCAGGGCAGGGGTGGGGGTTATAATCATTCCCTAGAATATGAAACTGACAGACCATGTGCTTTGCTGTATAAACATCTTTAAGCTTCCTAAGTCTTAGTTGTAATTCGATTAACTATATGGTATTTTTTCAGCTTCATAAAGCACAACGCTGTTTGCACATCATTTTCCTCTGCTTTTTCATTTTTCCAATTATTTCAACTGCATGCAAATCTGTTGGTATTTTAACTGCTTGAAAAGACTGCCTCAAATGTAAGATGGCATCTTCAAAACATTAAACAATGATTAGGTAGGCATTGGGCCAAAGGACTGTGTCATTTAAGTGCAAGGGAACTACGCAGCATCTGGCAGTATGCAATCTTGAGAGAACTGATAACACTGAGTAATTCCATCAAGATTTTCTCTATTGACAAATGAAAATAACAATGATTCATGTTGCCTTATTATTTGGCATTGTTTAGGATTCTAAAGAGAACTCCTTATCAATATCTGATTAATTTACTTTGTGCTGCAGACTGATTTAAGAGAAAGAGAACGGTCCTTCAACTTGGTATCACAAACAGATGGGAGGAGGCTTCTCTTATTCTTCTTTGCTTGCAGGTGGGAGACATTTTTTTGAGGTTTTGTTTCCAATAATCCCCAGATTTCAGAAAATATTATTATGGCATACCTCAGCCATGGGACAAGGACCAGAGGAATTAAAACTCCAAAAAATATCATCCATGCAGCATTCCATCTTCCCTCAGGACTGCAAGATTTGAGTTTTGACCCCATCATTTTAGCTGTAGCACCTACTACAGAATCTGATGAATTTCTACGGATTTGTGGAGATCATCATCAGGAGGCCAGATTCATTAATAGAAATGCCCCAGGTCTCCATACTGGGCTAGTTTTTGGTAGTAATGCCAAGTTCTAGCTCAGAAGTCCTGTAAAAAGGCTCTACAGAATAAAGGTTATCTTTTCCAGTGAAACTAGGAAGGGCTTGAGGGGAGAAAATGAAGGGGAGCCCAGCTTCTAAGTTTTTGTTTTTCCCTGTCTTAATTTCAAAATCATGATTCTAATTTTTATATCTAGATTTCATTTCAATTTCCACAAGGCTTTAAAAAGATCTGGTTGAATATATATTTCACAGTTCATTATTCATGAATATTCAAATACCAGTAGGCATTCATGAAAACTTTTCTGTAACCCAAACATTTTCCAAACTTGTATTGTATGTGTGATGCTCAGTATTTGCTATTTTTCTGTTAGGAAGCTTCATATTGCTAATAAGGGATAAGAAACAATCCTATGCAACCAATGGCACATCACAAATAATGAATATTGAACTACTGGAGTCAACAGTTTGTGAACAGTTCATAAACAACCTTTAGCCCAAAATGTGTTTTCTGAAATATCTGGGTAATGCTTCCAAATATTAAACACCAAATTGATTTTCAGGTAACAGATCTGCCTGCTTTGTGAATTACCAGTGAACCAAAAGAAAAGTCAAAATTAATTTATATTTTGGCTCCCCAAAACCCAACACCCAGAAGTTTCAGTTTTGTTCTTGTCCCTTTACTGCCATTATAGACTCTACAACTGGATTAAAACACTGCTCTGCTTTCATATATATTTACCCAGATTGAAGGGACTCAAATTCAAGGATGCTTTTATTAACATGTCCTCATGGTAGCATTTAAACCTCCTCACATTCTTGAATAGGTCAATTTCATATTGTATTTTGAACTGTATCTGACATACACCTCCAGAAGTGACCTAAGAAGTGTTTGAATTTAACACCTCTGGCAGGTAGTTTTGTTCCAGATGGAAAATGATGAACTCAATATTAATTCCATGAATACCATCTATTTCTTCATTCATCTTCCTCTTTTAATACAAATGTGTTCAGGAAAGGTGAGAGTATAAATTTAAGGAAATTTCATTTAAAATTTCATCTGATGTGCTCCTCACCTTTTATTTTAAAAAATCCCATTAAGTCTTGTGTCTAACACTACAGATGATTCATTTTCCCTCTAACGCTTGTATTCTTGTAAATATTATTCTTCTTGAATGAAAAAGAGAATGAAATCTCTCTATTTAAGTGGGCCATTCATCCTTGCTATAGTGTTAGAGTGCAAATTCCACCACATGAGAAGAGCTTTAGATTCTTTGTTTCCTGGAGAAGAAAAAAAAAATCAACCATAAATAATCTCTTGAAGAGCAGAGATATCAAACCACAACCCCACTTTCTGTCCTTCACAGATTTTTGTGCTATTTTTAAGAAACACAAACTTTACACATGGAGGTATCCTACATATCTAAACATGAACTGAAGCTTTTCACATCATTGCTAGAAAAATTCAGTGAAGACCACCTGAGACTCCTAATGAATAAAATTGTTAATGCGCCCTTAAACATAAGCAATCTCATTATTTACTGCCAGCTTTCCAGCCATCTATTCTTAGGTTAAATCATTGTAAAGGCAGTCATGACATTATTCCTGCAGCATTTACCTTTTGAAGCTCTCTCAATCAAGATTCTGAGCATCCCATGCCACAGCTCTGACAGAAATAGAGGATGGCTTCCTCACTGGCGGAAACAGAGATAAAACTGATTTGTTTATCCTAATTAATCTAACTTCACCCTCTAACATAGCTGGCCACAAAATGCTGTATAGTTGGGAGAGCTGTTGAACAACCTTTCAGGCATTAAGTGTTGGCAGAAATGGCACACTAAGGGGCTTCCTAGATTACACCCACCAATATGGACTCTGCCCCTAGTTTGCAAAACGTAAAATGTTAAGAGTCCTGGCTTGTTAATTAATCTTGATAAGTAGGTATTGACAGCAGCCTTCTTCCACCTTCAGCTAATTAGGAGCTTACAGACAAACGAGATGAGAACCTAGGATCTGCACATCCATTTCAAGACTAACTACTGCAACTGCTTATCTACGAGCTGCCCTCCATCAGATAATCCTTGAGTGCCATCTACATAAATTGATAGTAGGACCCAAAGTCCTACTAAACTTCACTAAATCTGAAGCTCTTCTGTTCTGTTCAATTTGAAATCTGATTCACTGCTCCCCACTACTAAATTACTGCATAGGCACTGACTGTAGTGGGCTTGACTAGCAGATGATCTGCACTTCATAGCTTATAGTGGCTACACCTTATTATAACACAAGCTGGGTAGCCTGGATCAAAGATAATCCTGCCCTGGAGTAACTTTGAGCCATCTAACTAGTGCTTAAAACTAGTTTTAGGTGCTAATGCATGGACACTCCAGGGCTTAAGAGCTCCAGGAGTCACCCAAAATCACCATGTAACAGGGCCCATAGTGGTAGCCAGCTTCAAACAGATGGATGTTTGTTCACTCCCTCCTATGTAGTAAATTTACTATGAATTAAAAATCTGACCAAATTACCCTGTAATAACCATGTCATACATCCACACCCTAAACTGCTTCCATTTTCATTTATTACAGGAAAAGTTGGCAATATTAAGAAATGATGAAACAGAGGCTAAAATCTGCTAATTTTGTTCCTTAATTCCAGTTTTTCAGTGTTGACTGGGTACTGTTGAACTACATAGAATCAAGCTACTATACTTAACCACCTGCTATTAGGATTAAATATAGTACATAGATATTGCTGAGATGACACTGAAATGAGTTCCTCCCACACTGAAATCAGATACATTGTTAATGTAATCTTCTTACAGCAGATTTTAATGGCAATGGCCCTGTCTTATTATATATATAAAAAAGTACTGTGTAGTGATAATGTAAAGAGCTAGGAGAAAAAAAATTCAACGCTACCTACACATTTAAACAGAAAAGCCAGAAAACTCCAGTGCTGTAAGAGGCTGCTCTCATCTCGGATTTATCTTTATTAAATCCCATATATGCCCCACATAGGGTCTTTATTGGGTCTTGCAAAACGTGTAGTTAATAGGAATGTTTCCTTCTAGAAATAGGTAACACACAAACAAGTTTGAATTTTGTTAAGAACATGGAAAAATGCCTGCATTTTTTTAATGCAGAAAAAACCAAACAGTACAACAGTTTTCTCGTGCACTTTTGTATTGTGATCAAATGGAGTTAAATACTTATTTAGGACTAGGAAATAAGAGATGGATGTTAGTCAAAAACAGTGTCTGGGTTAGGACAAATGAACTATCCAGACTGGTCAACATATGATTGCCATGGAGAGGCAAAGAAAGACCAATGACTGAACATTACATTTTAACAATTCCAAGCTGAGGGAGATAGCATACATAAAAACAGCAAAACTGCTGTTTGAACCAAGGAACTGAAGCACCAAGAGACTGCAGTAAAGACTCTGCTGTCCACTGTAGTGGGCAGAAGAATGATTCCTGGACATCTGAGGGCAGGATGCAGTTATGTCAACAGCATGCTGCACATGCACTCTAAGCAAATTAAATGCTGTTTTGAAAAACATGTACTGTGTCACCAAAAACACCAAATCTTACCCCTTGTGGAGCTCACAAAGGGGTAAGACTGCCAACCATAGTGCAAGTTTTTTTTAATTTGTTGAAGAAGTCACAGTGATGGTGAAGCTAGAGCTCAGTTTTAGACTAGTGGGGACTTTTTTGTTGTCTTGCAAAAAATGGAGGCCTAGGCCAATAAAAGGAGTATCATCCCTGAGAACATATAAAGGTTGGAGACAAGTTTGCCCTGTGGATCCAAACAAGTTTCCTGTTTTGTGATGGTGTAATTTTATCTCTAGAGACTGGTTCTCAGAACTTTGTTGATCGTCCCATAATAGAGTGACCTAAATCACGGGTCATTGACTTGAGAGTTTCAACCCCATATGGGACTTCAATGAACTTGCCCTTCTTTAAGAATGGATGTGAGAAAGTCCTGAAACATGACTGTGCTATAATGTGACATCACAATATTGAGAACCACTTCTCTAAGCAGTGTAGGTACAGGAATGAAGACAGTGTCATAGCAAGGGCAGTGTCAGTAGTGCACCAGCACTGGGCACCATCAAACGGAATATGTGAAATACAGTGTCAGACCTGGAATTTTATTTTAATAATTCTTAAATTCCAAGAAAATCCAGTAATTTGACAAATGTTCCTTCGAAGGAACCACGTAGAGAGATTTTTATGGTTTTATATTTAGCTACTTACTATTTACATACACTACAACAGATTGCTATCAAGTTGTTTAACATTTGTAGACATCTTGAAATAGCACTTACCCGATTTGGTCTTGTTTACGTGTAATATATTTTGCTTATTTTGTGCTACACACATATTTGCATGCACTTCAGATATTCCCATATTTTATCATACAAGTGGCTTCTTTTAAAGAAAGAAAAAGTAAACATTAATACATAATAAATTGTGTAATGTAGTAGTGTAGGAGTTGTCAACCAGGGGTATGCGTACCCCTGGGGCTACTTGAAAAGGCCCCAGGGGGTACGCAGCAGCAGTGCAGAGAAGCAGGGGGTACTTCTGGTTTTGCTGCTGACACTTCCAGTTTCGCTGCTGTGCACGGGGCTTCCCCCACCCCCCTAGTTGGTCAGCCCCCGGGGGACTCCCTGCTTCTCAACCGACTGCTGGGGGTACACCAACCAAAAAAGTTTGAAAACCTCTGTAGTAGTGCATAGGGGGTGCTCTGCATCAGGCACCAAAATGCCTTGCTATGGCTCTAAATGAAGTCATGATAAATAAATATAATAAAAAGGAAGATGTGGCTGGGAAGACATAGGGAGACAGACTGAGGAAGGACAGAAAAAAGGGTGGAAAAAAAAGAAGGGAGAAGGTTAAGAAAGTAGGAAGGAAACACACAAGTGGATAACAGGGAGGCAGGGACATTGATTGGGAAGAGTGGGTAATAGTGGATTAGAAAAGGAATATAGGACAGAAACTGTGGGGGATGAACAAACATGTCATATAAGGTTGAGGTAAGGGAGTCAACATGGAGGTAAAGTGGAGAGAAGGAAGAATGTAGAAATGGGAAGGGAAATGACAGTGAAATCAATTATGAGGTTGAAGACAGAGGAGTTAAATAATGAGAGCAGAAATATGGAGGAGCAGGAGGCTTGGGTGACTAGATGCTGTGGGAGTATTAGTGAGAAAGCTAGGTGAATGAAGGAGGAAAGGTGCCCAAAGCAAAGACGGATTAGAAGGAAATAAAAAAGGTGAATGTGAGAAAAGAAAAGATAGGAATGGGGGAGGATGGCTGGAAACAAGCAGAGATGACTGGGACAGATAACCTCATTCCCTGACAGCTCCTCTCCTCTCCTCTCCTCTCCTCTCCAACATTTTTCTCTTGTTACACTATACCTGTTTTCTCTCTTTCTTGCCCTATCTAGACAAAGAAACAGAATTTCAGTCACTCTAGATAACCTCATCTTTCTTTCACTGTACTCCCAACCTTCTTTTTTTGCAGCAGCAGCAGAAACTTCATGTACTAGTCAAATATTATATGCCAGTAACACAGCTAAACAGATTTTTCCGCAAATACTTTTCTGTTGCATGGCCAACCAATGTTAGGACAATGAACAAAAGCATCAAGCTCTACTTCCACAGAATAAGAACCACCTTCCTCAGTCATCATACTAATATAAGTTTTTTTTTTAAGGTTGTTCTGAGAATGGTCCTCTTCTTCATTCTTGGTGCCAATTTATCTGGCCAACTCTCCTGACTAACCCTGCCTACTGAAACAGATGGTTAGTTGTTTAGGGTTTGCTGCTTGATTTTTTTTTCCTTTGCCTGTGTTTGAAGAGACATCTGTAGGAGTTGGCACATGGGCCAGAGCACACCTCCCTGCATTCCCAGTATTATACAGGACACACAGATGGCCAGCAATGAGCAAACACTTGCTTCGGGGTGGCTTTACAGCAAAAGGAAAACAAGTAACCCCTTTAACACTGAGGAATCTGATACCTATACAGCAGATCCTAAAGAATGATGCCACAAATGGGAGAAAATGGTTTAATTAGATCTTCCTTCATCACCTAAGAGACTAATCAAAAAGTATAAGTTACTGTCCTTATCTAGGTGGTATCATCCTCTTACACCATATCTTAGAAATCATACAGAAGTAGGATTGGAAGGGACCTCCATAGGTCATGTAGTTCAACCTCTGCCTAAGGCTACAATGCTATATAAATCCATAATCTAACCTCTTGAAAAACTACCATTAACTCTGACACAACATAAGACATAATACCCTAACTTGCCATAGATAAAGCAAAGGGACCATGACAGCCAATGCCCTACTTCTGTAAAAGGTTGTTAATGTCACTCAAGCAATCCCAGGTAGAAGGCCATACCACTTGCTACATAGGAAGGCAAAAATCCCCACAGTCTGCACCAGTCTGACCATGAGTAAAATTCCTCCCTGACCCCCAAAATGGTAACTGGTCTGATCCTGAGTGGGGGGGACTTTAAGTCACAGCAGGAGCACTGGCACATGCCAGTCAAAATCTCCAGCCTTTTGGCTCCAGAATGGCCTTGCAGGCCGCATCCAGCCCACGGACCATAATTTGCCCACCCCTGATTTACTCAAATCCCTATTCACTGACACACACTGCCTGTGTAAAGACTGAGCAAAAAAACCCAACCAAAACACAAACAAACAAAAAACAAAACAAAACAAATCTAAAAAAACAAATAAGAATTTCACCATCAGGATCCTTGTATAGTGAACGTATTGAACCCATAAACATAAGACAAAAAACCTGCCTTTGCTGACGACAAAGCATGACCCAAGGGTGAAAACATAAATTTCTGAGGCTTGAAAAAACTTGATTTTTTTAAATACATCCTGCTGCAATTCTTCTGAATTAAAAGAGGAAAAACGCTTTATTCTTAGCCTAATAAGTTTGAAATAATAACAGTGAATCTTTTTTTAGTGTGTACTCATTGACAGGTTTTTGTGCTGTGCCCCCAAACTAAGGGCCCAAGGGAAATATTGCAGGGGGGGCAGGGAGGGAGGTGAGGTCACAGAGTTACGTTGTCATTGTACCTCCTCTGCCCCCGTTTCTGAAAGTTTTAATGCAGAAATCTTACTGCAGTGCCTCACAGGATTTCACTTTTAGGTGCATTGTGCCCGTATTCTCTGTGGGCCATTCTCTCCAGCTACGCTGCATCCCCTATGATGCCCCATCTTCTTGCCACACTGCTCTGAAGCATCATAGGAAGTCTATTGAAACTGAAGAACATGGCTCGTACAGGAGACTGTGACATCCAAACTTCAAATCCCATGAGGCATCATGGTGGCATTTCTAAATATTGTTTGGTTTCCAGCCAAAATCTGAGAACTTATTGTCAGTTTTCTTTGACAAACTGTCAGATGTTTACATGAAAATCAGGCACTTTTCATGAAAATTCCTGTTTAGCTGAAGATGCAATTTACCATCATCCTCATAAACAAGTTTCATCTAGTCCCACTTTTAGCAAAACTTGTTTGAAAACATCATATTACTTTGCTATGACAGTTGTCTTCAAACATTTTCTCTCTGCTTGAATCTCTTTGTGGATCCCATAAAAATTCTTACTGACTTCAGCTAAAGCAACCTTTCCCTCTTAAATACTATCTCTACCATGTTACAACTCCATGTGTCTCCAGGTTGACAATACTGCTTATCAATGCAAAACAGACTCAGAATTCTCTTCATTAAAGCACACTTTCCAAGAAGAAACCCATTAATGAGCTTGTAAACCAGTCTGTCAAACAGTAACTCTGATCTACCCAGGGCAGGCAATTGTCTTTAAACTCCATTATACTGGAGCACTAAAAACCAAAGAGGACACTTTCAGGTTCACCTATTACTACTAAGTTAATAAGATTACAATTCAGCTAATTTCCTTTATCTAAATATCTTGTATGAAGAGTACCAAAGAAGATCCCTAATAGAATCATAAGATTTAAATGCTTTCTGGGGGGGGAAGCCTTTCATTCAGCATTTTGAGGACTTCATTGTGTATTTCTTTTTTATAATACAGTTGACCCACTTTATACTATTCTGTACAAATTATTTTTGACATTGTAAATCATAAAATTAGCTTACTATGGGTGAAAACAGTCATCTTCTCATTTCTCACTTGTGCCACCTTAAATTTAATTTTTTTTTTTAAATATTGCCATTTGGCAATATCTATTTTACCAAACATTATTACTGCAATTCAATAGCCATGTTCATGGAAATCTCAGAGCAAAGAATATGAACTATTAAATTGCACATGTTCGGACATTTTATACATAAGTAATGATTCAAAGAAAAAGAGAGACTTCATGAAATGTGAGCCTACAGAAATGTTCATTATTACCTTTATTATGAGAAATGATCATATGACAGGATAATTATAATTTTAATACAAAATTGTGCTATATGAATTTGAGATACATTAATACATGCACCCACCTGCATTCAGCAAGCAGTTGAGCAAGATCTAGACCACTATGGGTTTTTTAAATGTATCAAATGAAAAATACTTTTGGGAAACGTATACACAGTGGGTCAGATTCCAGCCCTAGAATGCCATATAGGGGTCAAACACCGCTTTAAACAGCCAACTAGACATATAAACAGGACAGGACATATAAACTAGTTTAAGTGTCAGGACAGACATATAAACTAGTTTAAGTGATCAGAAACTGGTTTAAACCTGTAACAGAACAGATGTTCAGTGCACATAAACCCGTTTGAAAATGGTTGAAACTGGTTTGAGATAAAGCTGGTTGAATGTAGAATCAGACGTAACAGATTTGGGTAAAACAAGTTTATGCAATGTCTGTCCCAGATCCCTTCCTTGTTTAACTTAAACCACAGTCCCCCAGCATCCCAGATGCCTTTGCAGCCCTGGCCCCACCCTTCTGCTCCCTGACAGTGGAACTTATCAACAGGTAGCTGGTAATGTCCCTCCATTTCTTCCCTGGAAAAAGTTGTTTAAGAAGAGCTTGAAATAATGAGAGAAGCTTTTGTTTTCTTGATGGGGTGCTAAATGCTGTGTTATCAACACCCTGCTGGCTCCCTTGCTGGTCAAGAGCAGAGGGATGGGGGAAGGGGGGGCAGGAACCCCTCCCTAATCAGAGCATCCTGCTGGGGCCTGGCCACGCTCCTCCCCCCAGCTCACCATTATAGAAGGGAAGAGAGGGCTACTCTAGCACCCTCCAGCTTCTAGCCTGAGCCACTGCAGGCATATGCCTGCATTTCTTCAGTCCAGAGGGAATGTCTGTGCTGTTGCAAAGCAGTTCAGCCTAGCCAGGTTAGACTAACCTGCAAAGATTTAATAAATTCAGTCTTTTTGAACATCTGTCCCTAGCCCTAGAGTTTACACTGATATAGAAGTTCACAACTACCCCTAAAAAGGAATGGTCGAGTGTGGGGTCAGAACCTGCTGTTCCTCAAATCACCAGTGCAAAATAGTTTATCTAAATGTGTAACTGTGGTCTGATCAACTCCCAGTGGTCCTCAGGGATTGGAGTTGCTCAAGGGTGCTTTAAGAGTATATTTTACCAACCCCACACCCTTCACAACTCATCTGAGCAGAATTTCGATGCAGAAAGATCTGGGCCACTTTTGAAATCAACACGAGATTGTAAAATTATAATTAAGTTCTACCAAACTGCACAATTTATCACTGACATGGGAACTGCATATTTTAGAGAAATTGGACAGCATTCTGATCTCATTGATACCACTGAGTAATTCCAAAGGAACTCCAAACTGTGGGTGTGTCTACTTAAGACGTTTACTGAGTTGACTAATTAGCTCTGCACTAAGACATCACCATCTACCTGCACACTGCTATTAGGATGGAGTAAATGAATTAACTCCACCACAGGATAGTACTGCCAAACACAAGTACTATCCTATGACCGAGTTATTTACTCTGCCATAGACACTGATGGGACTGGCTGGGGGATGAGAGTGATTCAGTGTGGGGACTGCCTGCTGGCTAGCCCTACACTGGAGCATCCTCATGCCCCAACCAGCCCCTCTGCAGCATGTTGAGCTAGGCCGGAGCAGCCCCAGGCTGGCAGGTTGACCCCCAGAATCCTCTGCCATCTGGGGATATTCTGGCCCAGTTCAACAAGCTGCAGTCCTGGGAACTGTGCTGGAGTTTATTCAGCCATATTAATTGCATGTGTAGATGCACACAGTGGTTCTTAGTGCCTCCAGGCACCCCTCCATAACTTATCTGAATTTAATGGTACCTCAGCTGCAAATCACTGAGCTAACAATTTAAATTCAGAAAAGTTGGGGGGGGGGCGGTATCTTGAGGCTATAAAGCTTGAGAACCACTAATTTAGCTGGTGCCAGGTGAGGGTAGCAGCGGCAGGACCTCACCCTAATGTGCCCCATTCTTTCCATTATCTGCCCTCTCTCTGCCCCGAGTCTGTACCTGAGGTAGCTCCCACCACTGAGGCTGATCCTCAAGGGTCTCATGTGCCAGCAACTAGAGCCATTGGCTCCTCCCACTGTCCCCTGGAGCACGGGAGGAGCCAGGGGGCAGAGGTAGGCTGAAAAGCACAGCTCTAGCTCCATATCTGCCCTCCTGTCCATCCTCTGGCCAGCAATAGAGCACACTGCTCAGAACATGGGGATGGTTGGCACAGGGGCTGCTGGAAGCCAGGGGATGGCAGCAAAAAGAGTCCCCAGAAGAACAGCCATAGGTTCTGCTGGGATTGGACTGGGTGCTGATGGAGGGGGGATGTAATGGGACTCTGCCTCCAAAGGCACCTCTGGCACCTTTCCACAGCCAACCCAGACCCATTCTGCACTCCATCTCCTAGGAAACTGCCCCGTATTCCCCTGACACATCTTGATCCTCCTTGGTATAACTTTGGGCTGAAACCCTCAGAATACTGGAGAGACACCACAGGCAAATTTCTCCCTCTTCTCATCAATGAGCCACCTTTTATCTGGCCCAAACAACAACAAATTCAGTCTCTGTGCAGGACATCTTGCCCCCAAGCAAGTCCAGTCTCTTTGCTCTCTCTGCCAGGCATCCTGGCCCCTGAGCAACTCTCTGGGCCTCAGTTAGCCTGCTCACAGTTCCAGGGACTCAGTTACCTCACTTACCCAGAACCAACAGGATCTGGTCCCTACCGTTGGCTCTCACAGGGCTAACAGCACCCACATGCCAGGTGCCCTCAGTGGCCTCCCTATTCCCCATCTGCCATCCTTTACCTTGCAGCCTAAACACAAAAAAATATCAACTAAATGTACTTATAACCTCACTGAAATTTATACAGTCCTTCAGGGGTGCCTTTCCCCAGCCCTTCCCTCTATTTCTAAATAATGCCAACCTCAGCCTGTCAGGTCTTATGCACAATCACAAGCCTCTTCACAACCCTTCAGGGAGCTGACTTCCCTTCAGTGGCTGACTTCCTCCATTTCCCCATCCCCATTTCTTTTCCACCTCCCCATTTCATTACCTACCCCTATACCATTAAGTCTCCAGCTCCCAGCTTCATGTTCCCATTCCCTACCAAACCCAATTCTCATATACCCTCACCTACATGAGGCACAGAAGCTTCTTTTGGCTCACCAGCCCCATATCCCTCTAATACAGGGGCAGGCAAAATATGGCCCACAGGCTGGATTCAGTCCTCCAGGCACTTCGACCCGGCCTACAGCATCTACCAACGAAGTGTATCCCACTGAGCCCTTCCACCCATGAGGGTGGGAGCAAGGTGCCCACATATGCACATGCCCCCAACATACCCTATTGCACCTCACTCCTACCCTTGTGGGCAGAAGTGCCCAACCTGACCAGAAGGCAGCTTCAGGAAAGGGCTGCTGCTGCAGCCACTGGGGACCTGCTTGACTTCGCTGGTATCTCACTTACTCTGGGCAGTAGGTAGGGAAGTGGTGGGGGCGGGGGCAGAGCTGCAGCTGGGTGGGAGCACAGAGTGGGGCTGGGGCTGGTGGTAATGTGGAGCCCACACCCAGGGGGTTGGTGGCAGAACAGGGTGGGCAGTGTGTGGGAGTGGGGGAGGGTGGGAAAGTGTGGGGACCCCCCCTCAACTCCCTCCATGGTCCGCAGCCAAGGCAGACAATGGTGGCAGGAGCAGCATGTGGGGGCACTCACACCCAGCAGTGCATGGCTCCAGCCAGTGCTGCACATCGCAGCAAGGAGCTCAGCCCATACCAGGAAGTCTCTATTGCCGGTGCTCCTCACCGCACATGCGGAGCCCCCACACTTGTGCGGCATGGGAGAGAAGTCCCATGTGCTGGAGCCAGCTGCCTTCCCCACACCCTGTCGCATAGGTCCCAGCACACGTCCCACGGCAGGGGGCAGGGAAGGCAGCCAGCTCCAGTGCGTGGGGCTTCCCTCCCATGCCACGTGAGTGCTGCATCTGTACATGAGCAATGGGGAGTGCCAGTGAGAGAGAGAGCCCAGCAGGGGTTGCATTCCTCACTGTGATGTGTAGTGCTGGTCAGAACCGCGCCCCACCAGGCACCCGTGCCAGGCATGAGCACCCTAAGCACCCCTGCCTGCTGCTGCACCATGGAGGGAGTGTAGGAGGGGTGGTCCCCACACCTCCCTCACACTACACAAATACCACACACCCACACCCTGCCCCCACACCCTTCCCCCACATATACACAACCCCCAAAATACCCTATTGTTCCCAACACACATAGCCACATCCCCTCACAAATGGCACCCCCCTACAGCCCACCATACACATACACCCAACCACACACCTCCACCCAATATACAAAAGTAAGAATTTATTTTTGAGTTATTATGCAGTCACCTCTATATACACTATGCAAGCACAAATTCTGACAAAAATATTTTTTGTAATAAAATTACAATATGTTATAGTAGATGTTTAACCTTTAGTGTATGATTTGGTTTTTTTCTGGTTCTAAGACGGCAACCCCTCCCCTCCCAAAAGGAGTATTTCTGGGGGGCAAGAGGAGGAACTTCCGGGGGCAAAGGTCAGGGATTAGGGCTGTGACTTCCGGTCCCAAGATGGTGACCAGGGGGTGGGGCAACTGTTAAGGGACAGGGCTACCCATGTGGCCCTTGAAAGCTCACCAAACCTTGTTAAGTGGCCCTCCACCCAAAATAAGTGCCCGCCCCTGCTCTAGTGGCACATCACAGCTGTGCAGATAGGTGTCAGAGAAGATTTTTAGACTTAAGGTGCGACTGGTCCAAACTCAAGCTAGCACTAACACTGATCAACATTTGAGCAGCTCAAAGTGTAATATGGAACAAAGCTCTGAGCTTCTCAAAGTTACTCCGCTTCTGGCAAGGGTTAGTTTTGGGCCAGGCTACCTAGCACATATCAGGGAAACTTCAGTCTGCTCTAGAGATAAAATGAGCAATTTTCAGTCCTCCAGCATCCCAGGATGCATTGCTCCCAGCCCTCATCCAACCGTAAAAGGGACAGAGATAGAGCTCCTAGCCACACCTCTACTTGCCAGATCACTGCTGGCAAGTCAGAGCTGTGTGGGCAAGAAATAGTATTAACTTTTAATGTGCAACTGCTCACAGTCTGTTCTAACTTTAACATCACTTAACATTCCTCAGATTTAGTATGGTCTAAGTGTAGCATGTAATTTCACCATAAGTAACAGGGGTTAGAGGTCCCTGGTACAGAGGAGAAGAGCACTTACCTCCTCACACAGGGGCTGGACCCCATGACTCCCTTAAAGAGGCACCTGGGTTGAAAATCACTGCTCTGTATGTAAACAATGGCTACGTTGCCTTTTGGTGAGTTTAATTAAAGTAAAATTTTAACAAAGATTTACCTGACAGCACAATGGATGAAACTATTCATGTTTCAATATTATGCATATTAAAAATTCCACTAGGAAAAGTTGACACATGAAATGCTTACATAAACAATGCAAACTATTTTATTAAACCAAAGGATCAGAGTTTGGGGATCTGCTAAATCTATTTTCTGCTTTTAAATGGCACACACTGTGGCATTTTCACAGTTTGCTAACTTCAAAAATTTGTTTAAAAAAGGCTTCACAAAGAGATTAATTGAGGTCTTCTGAAACATAATTGGGAACTTGAAAAACTACACTGAGGTTTAGTAAAAGTCATAGATAATTTGCTTGACATACCCTGAAGTGCATGAAATAAAATACTGTAGCTTATGTTGCTCAAGAGGAATGTACAGAAGTTGAATGTATGCATAAATGTGTTATGTGTTAATGGAATAATCTTACATAGTGCTTCTGAAATTATCCTAATGGAGTAAAAAATGATACAATTCCTCTGTTATTTCTTTACAGTTAACAAGGTTGCTTTCCTGATAGTCATTAAAAGGCGAACTTCATATGGTATAATGAAATCAATGAGAGTTTTACCTTTGACTTAGTATAGCCAGGATTTGGCCCAGAGTAAAAAGAAAGGGCAAAATTAGTGTTACTTTTCACATCATAATCCTAAAGAATATCCTTGGAGGCAAATCCTCAATAGTGCAAACTGCACTGATTTCAATCCTTTATTTAGATGAATCCAAACAGCAGAGAAGACTCAAAAACCCCCAGTAATTTATTTACACTCTCTGTAAATAAAGAGAGAGCCTGTACACTCTCTGTGGTCTCTCTATTTTATTCAAATGTCACTTCCATTGCTGTGATGTCTCCAGCCCTGGTTTCTGCAAAACTACATCTGCTTCGTCGGTGAAAGCTCTGACATTCAGTTCTGGAGACCTGACATTTCCCTAGAAGTCTTGAACATAAGCAGGTATTGTTTACTATAATTTGGAGAGGTCTGTCCAAATGGGCAAGTCCAGAGCCAGAATAAAGCATGTCTGGTGCCTCTACTCAAGGAAAAGCTTCTGACTGTGAAAGCAGGCTTTCCCCCCTCAGGGAACTTTGCAAGGAAATCCAGAGCAAATGACTTACACCTTACTGACAGCAATGTTCAAAGTCAAATTAACACCATAGACACAAACACAAAAAAGAGTGAAGTTTATCCAGGACAGCTTTAGCTAAATATAAGATTAGGATGCTATAAAAAATATATTTAAAATGAATGTTATAGCATTTCAACTGATAATGTAGAACCTTTGTAAAATAAACTTCCTTATTCACATAACAGGAACAGATGCTGGACAATATGGCCTGATGCTGCAGGCAAGAAATTCTGGTTGTGGGGGCCAAGGGGGGACCGAGGATCGGGAATCCTCGGGAATGCTAGCTGGGGTTGCAGCTGCGATCCCGTGACGGGTAGATGGGTACTCTCTATCACCAGAGCGGAATTAGGCACAGACGCGACACGTATCAGTTGGAAAAAACAGAGACAGCTTTACTTACACTGTAGAGTCGTATACAGCGCAGGCAAGAAGTGACTTCACACTTCAATCATAGTTGCAACAATTCTAATCTCTAGTTGCTAATCGAGGAGCTCTTGTAGACCGGGTAGCTCGGGTCTAACTTGGGCATGCAACACGGAAAATACGTCGTAAGGCTTTGACGACGGGGAGGCGTTGGCAGGTGATCAAACTGCCAGAGTTCCACTCCAGGGGGAATCGCGGAGTTCTCCAACTAGGGCGGAAATGCCCCTAACCTTTTATACGGCTAGCGAGCCAATTGCCAGCCACCACGTGGGAATAATTTAACATCGGCCAATCGTGTTATGCAAATCTGCATATCCTTGGCGGGAACTCTATCCACGCCGGAACTCTTCACCATGTCGAGAATTCCCCTGCCTTACCGTGCCTTGTGCTGGAAAGTTCCACTGTGTCGAGGCACTGATCCAAATCAGCTCTGACACTGGTAATGGGACAGCACTTACAAAAAACTGCATAGCGTGTAAATCTTCCAAGAGCCCATGGACCTCTGTATAAGGAAGATGCTTATACTTCACACCATGCCACAGACTTACTTATATCCTCTCCTAATTCCCATGCTTCTGTGTGGGGCCAGGAACCCAAATAATTACCAGAGGGCAAAATCAGGCAACCCCTTTGCCTTAATAAGTTTCTTCTTTCTTGGGCTCTAGCGTTTTCTCTAAAGTCCTGTCAGGCAATTTATAGGAGGGACATCGGCTCCCTTGAGTCAGCTAGACATACATTGGCAAGACTCACAGAAAAAGCTGGGTTTTGGGGCCCACAACCAGAGTGTAATGATCATTGTGTTCAATAAACCAGCCATGCATGAATGAGAAGAACTGAAAAACAACCTTTTATTGTGGAGCAGCAGACAAACCACTGCAGTCCCTTGTCTCTCTAACTAATTAACAGAGAGCGCCTAACTGAGGGACCATCTCCCAATTCTTTTAAATGAGGGAGTGTTTCTAAATTATAACTTATATCACTACATGGGGCCATTGCCAAGGACCCCATGTGTGTGGGTGGGGAAAGGAAGGAATCTACATCTCTAACCTCTGCCTGGAGCCTCTGGAGTCTGATGCTGGCTCTGCTAAACCTCATGAAGGTTATGCAAGCCTGAAAAATAGTCGATCATACTTTACTGTCTTTAGTTTGTTGTCATCAGGCTGGAAACAAAAGTCCTATATTTCATTGATGGTGACAATGGTAGAGTGCACTGAATGGCCATATGATGACCAGCACTGAGCAAACTTACCTGCTAGAGCTTCCAAAAATCCCAACATCTCCAAAGTTTGGGAATGCTCTGAGAATCAGAATGAGAGTGAAATTTTTTTTGCTTGGGGCATCACCAATATGCATTAAAGAAACACAATCTCTGTCTACAGGTTTGCTTACAAACTACCAAATGCGCAAGTATAAAAAGTGCATAATCAGTGTAAATACAAGATGGGGTAAATGGGATCTTCCTAAAAGACTCATCTTTATGGGACTCCAGTGATTTCTAGGGCTGTGCAAAGCTTTGGATCGATTCAGATTCGGAGATGATTCAGATGCCAAATCTATGAATCCAAATTGAATCACTGGAAGCTTTAGGCTTTCTGGATCATTCAACTTTTTAAAAAATGTATTTAGTTCTGTCAGATTTTGTTATTTTTTTACATGTGAATTTCTACTACTCCATTGCACTGTTACATCCTGTACTGTGCTATAAACCAAGAACATCACCATATAAATCCTGCATGCCATCTTGCCCATACTGTTCCATGAGTTGGGGTTTTAAGAAAGCTTGGTTAGGCTCAGTTGACTAAGTGCAGTATAATTCACTGGGATTGGAATTAGAGTCACACATATCCTTGTACACCTGCAGTACAAAGAGCCTAAATCAAACTGCTGTGTTGCATGCATGTTTTCCAGAACTACAATTTGAGTTTTTTCCTTGACAAAAAGAAGAGGGGTAAGAGACTTACAACCTGAGGAGGGAAGCTTATCTGCTTTGAATTCCACTAAGTCAGTGGCTCTCAACCCCAACAGAGTCAAAGTTCGCCTCAACAGACTCAGCACACCCCTTGGAAAATGCCAGCTCTAGTTTTTAGTCATTTTTTGACTACAAAAAATAATAGATCAATTCTTCCATTGCAAAGAACTCATAAAGATAACAACAGGAGAGAATGTTTTTAGCATTATTGATATTTATTTGAAATCTCTGGGTTTATCTTGTGAATCATGTTAGCACACCTAACATTGTGTGATGCCCCATGGCACTTAAGAAAGGATCTCAAGGCACCTGAGGGTGCCACAGTGCCCTTGGTTGAAAATCACTGCACTAATGCTTTGTTTTATGAAGACAAGAGGCACAGTGATGACCAGAAGAATGTCCTCGCATGGAGCAACCCAATCATGTAACACTTATAAGGAGGGTACAGATAGAGGAAAAGCTCTTTGTTCAGCATTTCTCTTCAGCAGAACACATTTTGATTGTACTTGTATTTTATGAGTTCAATATTAACTCCCAGCAGAGCCAAAGCTTTCAGGATGCTCAATGTCCCACGCGAAGATAATTTAAAATTTCATTTGTGATGGTGCCAGCAGGTGAAACTTGTAAGTGATGCCCAGCGTGGTCCCAGTGAAAATCATCTAAGCAAAGTACTGAGCTCAGCAGAAACTAACAGGCCCTGTTCCTCAACCAGCAGGGAGAAATGTCTATGTGGAGACATAAACCAGGTGAGCAACAGACAATAAGGATTAGATTGGCAGTCAGGAGGGGAAAAAAAACAAATTAGCAAGCTGATACAGAGCAGCCAAGAACAGAAGAGGAAGAAGAAAAAGAGAGGCCTTATACAGAATAGAGGGTGAGTGAGCATACAGCTGAAACTGGGAGTTTATAAGGAATAAGAAGGACACAGGAGAAGGTAGGCATGCTTGACAGCAGAGCAGAGTAGTAAGAAACATTTAAAAAAAAAACCCTTTCCAAATTTCCTATCTCCATTGTTTTAACTAATGTGATTAAAAGCAGAGACTAATGTTCCATTCTGTCCCTGTTCTCAACTTGACCTACTTGTGTACATCTGGGCCAGGCGCAGACATTACACTTTTACTGGTCTATATCCATAACAGAACAGAAGTTCAGCACACATAGACTGGTTTAAAAATGGTGGAATCTGGTCTATGATTTGCCACCCCCATCCAAAGAAGGAATGTGTGTTCTGTTTGTTACCAGTCTAAACTACACCGCTTACAGAAAACCACATAACTTAGATTGATTCTACCTTAGGCTTTTTGAATGTCTGTACCTAATCCTGAAGACAAACATGTCTACAGGCCAGCAAAGGTTGTGGGCCACTGCCCTAGACTAATGCTAAGGAATTACAAAAGAAGATGCAGAAAAGTACTACAGTATCTCCCAAATACATCATTTGAAATCTTATTGGGGCACCTCTGATCCAAAATTTATGAAGAGAAATGCCTTACTTCTTATACATAAGCCAGCATGTATGAAAAAAGGGTGCACTACAAACAGTCCTTACCATTATTACTGTTGTCATCAACTAAAATAATTTCTTTGAGCAGGTGGGGAGGAGTCCGGTCAATAGCAGAATGAATGGAGCGCAGAATCACTGACAGGGCTTCATTAACAAAGATGAAAACAATACTGACCTCAGGAAGGCTGTCAGGAATTGTGAGGTTTTTGCACCTAAAAAAAAAAAGTAAACTGTTGTAAGTGCCTTAGATCATCACAGCTTTGTCTACTTTGTTTCAGGAAATTTCACGCCAATGAGAGCAACGATGGGAACTCTTGGTTAGCCAGGGATCAACCTGTCTTCTCATCCTGGTCAGTGCAACTGTAGGCAATACTGAGAAAATAGCCTATCTAACCTAGCACTGACTGTTGCTAAATGACTTTCTGAACACAAATAGAGTAGTTAAAGCCTTAATGCAGCGGTCCCCAACCTAGGTTTCCAGGGCATGTGTTACCCATGAGATCCTCTAATATTGCTTGCAACCACAAGAATTTAAGAATTAATGCTCGCAGGGACAGCCAAGTATGTAAGCTGATGTCTGCAGTGGCAGCATTTATGTATTATTTGTTCAGTGCTCTTGTCCACAGGCCAGCAAAGGATGTGGACCACTGCCCTAGAGTAAACTTGCTTTTCTGTACAAGGCTACAATTAATTTTAAAATGAGTTTGCCTAAGGTTTGAATGCACTTCCACATGGTCTTTCTGGACAGGGTATACAGGAGCAGACCAATATGTTTAAATATGTGCTCTTAGTTCTCCTAGATTTTAATTATTATTGATAATATGTTAACACTTAGACCCACACTAAAATCAGCATCCCATGCTTGTAGTCACTATAAAAAAACATAGTAAAAGACAGTCTCAGCCTCAGAAAACTTACAAGCACAAGAGATAAAGCAAGCAAAGGACAGGAGGAAAAAGAGGCACAGACAGGAGAATTGACCCTCAAGGTCACACAGCAAGTTAGTAGCAAAGTATCATAATGCCTCATAACAAATTCATAGTGTACTTTTAACATTTTTGGTCTATTCTAGAGTGGCTACACAGTTGTGATGAGTTTATTTTTCACTTAAGCTAGTATACAATCTCTTTGTTTTATATAAGAATGAAATGTCTTCCTCAAATTTAGAGCAATAAGCTGAGAATAAGAACAACTTTGTTGAAGATTTTCAAGTAATTCTATTAGTTTATGAACTAAAACTAATTAAATATGGTCCCTCCAAGACTCCTTTTTTTCCATCTCTAGCTAAATACAGCAATCCAAACTTCCCTACTTCCCACAGTTAAAATACAAATGAGAAAAAGGCAACAAATTTTAATACTAAATATCAAGAGAATTACTGGTGTTCTCAGGGTTTTGCTTTTAAACTGGAGAACAATACAGGAAAGGTAGCAAGCCCAATTTTTCTCCCAGTTTATTCTAGATAACAACTCCTCACATGCTGGGATTTAAATGAAGATATTAACCTTTGTCTCGTATATCTTCAAGTTTTTCAAATTTCTAAAAAGTTCTTATTTTAAGGGTGTGAGAACCTAAAAAGGTGCACTTGCTCAGATAGGAATCCAAAATAATTTAATCTTCTTGATTCTAAATCAAACTAGAAGTCATATGCAAGAAATATCTTTCAGGTATTTCAGTACTTTCTTCCCCAAAGCCACAAGAAGGAATTGTGTGAGGGAATGTCATACATTCAGCTTAACACATACTAAATGAAATTTAAAAACAAATCAATGCATGTTCAAGCAGTATAAGCACCTGTTAAGTGACCTTGAGGCATTGCAAAGTTGTTCATTCTAAAGCAAGGGGTCATCTCCTAGCATACACTAACTTTAATAGGTCGCTACATTCCAACAATTTGCAACTGTTGCAAGTGAACATGTGACAAGGCCCTATGCGGGTCAAAAATGAAAAGTGTTTTTAAAGATTTAAGAAAGTACTTCCTGTTTTAAAGAGTTACTTTCATTTTAGTTTTGAAAAGCAGTTCCCCCTCAGTCACAGAGCCTCCACTGCCTTCAGTTCTGCTACTTCAATAAAATAAAAAAGTAATTACAGTGGTATTTAGATTTACTGATCATTTCTGCAGTATGATATTGCAAGAGATCAAATCTTACTTTCCAAGGCCAGGTATAGACATTACATTTTTACCAGTATAAGTGATTGGAAAGTGGTCTATACCCATACAGAACAGAAGTTTGGTAAACACAGGAAGATCTAAAAATGGCAGAACCTGGTCTAAAATTTGCCCCTCCCACCAAAGGGTGAATGTTTGTTCTGTTTGTTAATGATCTAAACTACACTGCTTACAGAAAACTGTCCAACTTAGACTGATTCCGCCTCGGGCTTTTTGAATGTCTGTACCTAGCCCAAAAGCTGGCTCCTGCTTCTGTTCATACCTTGCCCATTGGTTTCCCTTACAATATGGTTTTCAGTTGTATGGATCAGACTGAAATGTATTCTTGATTTTCTTTGATGTTTTCAAAAGGTCTGAAAGAATTCCACATCTCTAGTGCCACTAAGTCTTCAGCTAAGAAATATCATAGCTTGTGGGAGGATCAGTTACTGAATAAGTTGACTGAACTGCCTTAGCTTTGAATGCTTGATAGCTGCTTTGTCTTCTAAGCTTGATAAGTTGCATCTGTAGAGTTCTGAAGCACTGGAGCACCATCCTCACAACTCGAGTGGCAGAAGCAGAGGTGGTGGCCAGACATGGGTAGCTTGAGGGGAAAAGGGGGGTTTAATCCCCCCTCCCTCCCATCAGTGAGCGTCCCCAGCCAGGGTCTGCCTAGCTTCCCCGCCACTTGCTGCTTGAGCAAGAGCAGTGGCATGGCTAGACCCCAGCTCTGGGCCTGAGGTGAAGAGGGTTGAAGGGAGAGGAATCACAGATGATTGGGGCTGGCAGGGACCTCCAGACGTCTAGGTCAAACCCTCCCATATCAGCACAACCTAAAAAGTGGACGGTTTGCTCACAGTGCCCACAACCGAGAACACCTACTGGGGAGAAAAGCCACCAAGGGCTTCCTGCAGCCAGTTTTCCTCCTCTGCCCCAAAACTGAGGCCAGTGCTGCACCCCTGTAGCCCTGTGCCCCAAGACAGAACCACACAGAACGTCTCGCTGGCCCTGCGGTGGAGGAGGAAAAGGACGGGGAGAGCCCTGCCCACAGCAGCAGCTCCATGACAACCCAGCCTGGCCTGGGCATAGGGAGATGGGCTAAATTCAGGCACACAGCTCCTGCAGCCCCAACCCAAGCCACAGCTGGCTTGAAAGGGCCCTGCCCCCATGGCTCAGCCTAGCCCCGCCATCCACCTGCCTCGCCTGGGGCTGGGACTGCAGGGCTGACCCAGGCCAGCCCACGGGCACTGCTGAGGATAGGCCTGGAAGGGCCAGGCAAGGCCGCAAGAGCAGGACCCTTCCCAGCTAGCTCCAGCTCAGGCTGGGGCTGTGGGTTTTGTGTGCCCAGATTACTCCCTGCTCCCCATGCCCAGGCTGGGCTGGGCTGTCATGTAGCTGCTGCAGCGGGCAGGGAAGGGTCCCCCTTCCTCCTCACCCACCATGGCTCAGGCTGTGGCCATGGGAGCTGTGTGCCCAGCACTGCCTCAGGACTCAGGGCTGGAGGGGTGCAGTGTTGGGCCCTGCTGTGGGGCAGGGGGTGGGAAACCAGCTACAGGAAGCTCTTGGTGGCTTTTTTTCCCCTCAGCAGTACAGAGCTCCCTGGCAGGTGTTCTCGATCATGAGTGCTGTGAGCTAACCCTCCACTCTTTACATGATGCTTGTACAGTAGGGTCTGGCCAGGGCTCAGAAAGGGTCTGGACTAGACACTAGAGGTCTTCTGGAGGTCCCTGCCAGTCCCACTTCTCTGTGATTTCCCCCCTTCACCACAGGCCCAGGGCTGGGGTCTGGCTATGCTCCTGGTCATGAACGCTACGTGTCCCCGGAGGCTGGGGAGGCACAGCAACTGCCCGCAGGCAGCAGCAGCGGTGTCAGTGGCAGGGGTGTGGCCCCGGGGAGTGGGGAGATCTCGCAGGTGGCCGCAGAGGTGTTGGTGGTGGAGTGGGGGGTGGCGAGCGCCAACTGGTGATCGACGACCACCCGCAGCAGACAGCACCGGCAATTGGAGACCGCCCGCAGACTCCGCCGGCAGTGTCAGTGGTGAGGGGGGAAGGGGTGGCGAGCGGCTGGGGGCATGCACCACCAAGCTGAGGGGGTGCACATGCACCTGCATGCACCCCCTACATGTTGCCAATGCCCCTTCTTGACTCTTTGGTGCCAGGTGGGGTCTGGGGTCTTACCACACTCACCCCCCACACCTGGAAAAGCCTGGCAAGGGCTGCTTCCCCCCTCCCCCTCCAGGCACAACCCTGCTGCGAACCATGAAGGCCAGGGATGGGGTTTAAACCCCTCCAAAAATTATACATAGTCTACTGGGGCCTGGTCACCCCCCTCAGCTCAGCTTCCCTCCAGCCTTCTGGCCACTGCAGAAAGGAAAGGATGGCTCACTCTAGCACTCCCTGGTTTCTGCCCTTAGCCACTGCAGGCATGTGGCTGCCTTTCCAGTATCAAAAGTAAATGTCTATTTACTTTTTTCTCAATTCAATCTACACAGGTTAGACTACACTGCAAAGATTGAATTGATTCAGGTTCAGGCTTTTTTAATGTCTGTACTTAGCCCAGAAGAATATAATGGTCAGCACAGTTTGGGGAGGAGGTGAGCAGTCAACAGTGGCAAAAGAACAGGTTAGGGACTATTTAGAAAGGCTGGGGCTGGATGGGATGCACCCAAAGGGGCTGAGAGAGTTGGCTGATGAGATTGCAGAGCCATTGGCCATTATCTTTGAAAACTCATGGCTATCAGGAGAGGTCCCAGATGATTGGAAAAGGGAATAGTGTCCATATTTAAGAAAGGCAAAAAGGAAGATCCAGGGAACTACAGACCAATCAACCTCACCTCAGTCCCTGGAAAAATCATGGAGCAGATCCTCAAGGAATCCATTTCTAAGCACTTGGAGGAGAAAAAGGTGATTAGGAACAGTCAGCATGGATTCACCAAGGGGCAAGTCATGCCAGACCAACCTGATTGCCTTCTATGATGAGGTGACTTACTCTGTGGATGCAGGGAGATGCATGGATGTGATACCTTGATTTTAGCAAGGATTTTAATACGGTCTCCCACAACATTCTTGCAGGCAAGCTAAGGAAGTATGGGGTGAATGAATGGACTGTAAGGTGGATAGAAGACTGGTAGGAGCATCAGGCTCAGAGAGTAGTAATCAATGGCTTCATGTCTAGTTGGCAGCCAGCATCAAGTGGAGTGCTGCAGAGGTTGGTTGTAGGGCCAGTTTTGTTCAAAGTCTTCATCAATGACCTGGAAAATGGCATACAATGCACCCTCAGCAAGTTTGCAGATGACACCAAGCATGGGGGCCAGGGAAGTAGTAGATATGCTGGAGGGTAGAGCTAGGACAAATTGGAGAATTGGGCCTAAAGAAATCTCATGGGGCGCGTCCAGACAAGCGCACACGTGCCTCTTGCCCCGCCTCAAACCCCCATGGTTGGTCCCTCACCCTGGTGCTGAAACACGTGTCTGACCAGGCCACATGTTCAGCACCAGGGCTCCAGTGCACCCGCTCCCCCACCCCCCGATCCCTGCCCCGCCCAGCCCCTCCCCAGCCAGGCCCCCATCCTCCCAATCCCTGCCTGGCCCTTCCCCACACCAGTCCCCCAGACCACCCCAATCCCTGCCCAGCTGGGCCCTGCTACCCTGGGGGTCTCTGCACTGCCTAACTGGGCCGGACCCAGGGCAGCAGGATCCAGCGTGGTGCCGGGTCCTGGCATCCTGGGCCCAATCCAGCTGGGTGGCACAGGGGCCCCAAGGGTGGCTGGGCCCAGCACGCAGTCTTCACACACCATGCCAGGTCCTGTCACCTTGGGTCCGGGCAGTACAGGGGCCCCAAGGGTGGCAGGGCCCGACTGGGTCTGGCACGTAGGGACCGGGTGCCGCGCTGGGTCCTGTCACCATGGGCCCAGACCAGCTGGGCTGCAGAGGGGCCCCAAGACCTAGCTGGGCCCTGCACACAGTCCTTGCATGCTGTGCCACGTCCTGTCATGAGACTAGCCCAGCTGGGTGGCAGGAGCAGCCCCAGGGCAGGCAGAACCTGGCTGGGCTCAGCACATGGTCCCCCTGCTGCTGCTGTGAAAGGTTAGTTATGGGCCATGGGCAGGGGGGCTCGGGTCCTGCACCCTGTGGGGCCCCTCCTGAGCAGCCCTCCCACCCCTCCTGAGCAGCCCTCCCACAAGGTCCCCCACACCCACAGTCCCCCCATCAATTGCCCCACACCTACCCACAGACCAATCCATATCCCTCCATAGACATCCACCCACTTTCCCCCACACCCCTTCTCACCCCCTTCCTCCAAACACCACATCCCCCCATCACACACCCATCATGTGTGAAGAAAACCCAAAGCACACATCAACACATATAGGTATTTAGAATTTATTTTTTCATGATGATAGAGACACTGGTAGGCTTCCAAATTGCTTTTCATATTGTAAATATACCAATAAGGCATTACTCAACTGATCACTGTCTCACTCTCTCTCTGGTGTGTGTGTGTGTGTGTGTGTGTGTGTGTGTGTGTGTGTGTAGAGTGCTTTTTTGTTTTAACTATGGAAGAACATGGATTTTGGGGTATTTTAAAAAATGGATTTGGGATGCTGCTGCAGCAGTCCAGGTGGCACAAGGAGTAGTGTCCCCATGTACCATTTGGCTGGGTCCCAGAGGCTCTTGAGAGCGAGTAGCCCTGATCTACTTGCCATGGCAGCTTTTTGTATGGATGGGGTCAGGACAGGGAAGCTTTTTATACTGCTGGGGACAGCACAGGTGCTGGTCCCAGGCTTTAGCTCCCCCTGGCTGCAGATCCGGGAGGAGCCAGGCAGGGTTATTTTGCCCCAAATGGCACAATTTGCTCCACAACAAAGTGCATGTCCAACCATGTGCACTGAGGCAAAAAGCCCCGGCTCAAATTTGCACCACTTCTATTTGAGCTGCTGCAAGCGCACGTGCTTGCGTGTGTGGAAGAGCCCATGAGGTTCAACAAGTGCAAAGTCCTGCATTTAGGATGGAACAGTCCCATGCACCAGTACATTGCAGAAAAGGACCTGGGACTTAAGGTGGACAATAAGCTGAATATAAGCAAACAGTGTGCCTTTGTTGCCAAGAAAACTAACAGCATACTGGGCTTCATTGGTAGGTGTGTTGCCAGTACGTCAAGGGAAGTGATAATTCCCCTCTATTCCACACTGGTGAGGCCACATCTGGAGTACTGTGTTCAGTTTTGGGGCCCCACTACAGAAAGGATGTGGAAAAATTGGAGAGGGTCCAGTGGAGGGCAACAAAAATGATGAGGGGGCTGAGGGTCATGACTTATGAGGAAAGACTGAGGGAGCTGGGCTAATTTAGTCTAGCGAAGAGGAGACGGAGGGGAGTTAATAGCAGCCTTCAACTACCTGACGGGGTTTCGAAAGAGGATGGAGCTAGACTGTTCTCAGTGGTGGCAGATGACAAAACAAGGAGCAATGGTCTCAAATTGCAGCAAGGGAAGTTTAGGTTAGATAAACTTAGGTTAGATATTAGGAAGAACTTTCTTACCAGGAGGGTAGTAAAACACTGGAACAAATTACCCAGAGAGGTGGCGGAAGCTCCATCCTTGGAGTTCTTAAGAACTGGCTAGACAGAGCCTTGGCTGGGTGATCTAGTTGGGGATGGTGCTGCTTTGAGCAGGGGGTTGGACTAGATGACCTCCTGAGGTCCCTTCCAACCCTGATTTTCTATGGTTCTAGGATAATGCTAGCTAAGCAAAAGGAAACTAAGGTGTTGCTAAACAGCACAAATCAGCACTGTGCTGAGACACAGAACTGTATGCCCCTGTAGGTATGGTTCTGCTTGTGCATCAGTAAGCTCTGCTTCTCCACAGAGGAACATAACCCCTATTTATTAAATCAATGGGAGACATGTACCTGAATACCTCCTAGAGCAATTCTCTCTCAAGAACAGAACAAAACAAAACAAACAAACAAACACAGTTGGGGCTTACACCCCTTTCTTTGAAACAATAGCAGTATCCTTCTTCTACATATTAGTGAATAAAGTACTAACCCAGGTTGAGACTCTTGGGTTCACTGATGCCTCCAGTCTCTCAGGAGTCTACCCTAATAAGCAAACTATAAGCTATTCTGGGATATAGATACTATTCTTCCCTCCTGTTAAAGCTATTCATTGAGGGAGAGAGACTAAGTTTTTCAAAAAAGCTTTCAATAAGATCCTTTACCAAAGGCTTTTAAAAAAACTGAGTTGCCACAGGATTGGAGAGAAGGTTCTTTCATGGATTGAGAGTTAGTTAAAAGACAGGAAGGAAAGGGTAGGGCTAAACAATCACTTATCAGGATAGGGGAAGGTCAAAAGTGGAGTCTTGCACAGATCAGTGCTGGACCCAATTTTGTTCAATATTTTCATCAATGATCTGGAAATGGAGGTGCATAGTGAAATCTTCATGTTTTCAGATGATAGCAAATTATTCTGGGTAATCAATCCCAAGCTGAAGGAGAGGAGCTACAGAAGAAGCTCCCCGTGCTGAGTGAGTGGGCAAAAAATAGCAGGTGAACTTCAGTAAAATTCTAGCTGTTTTGAACACAATTTAGCTGTCTCAGTAATGACTATTTCACCCTTCTGACAATTAGGCTGAATGGTTTTGTGCTTTTGTTATCCTTTTGTGAAACTCACCGTGATGCCCAGGATCATCTGAGACAGGGGGGCCCTTCACCTCCAAGCCCTTTTTGGTCATCTGCTACTTGGCCATTTAGAACCAGGTGAGATATGCTAGAGGCAAACTACTTGCCCTGTCGTGCTTCAGCCTCACTGATCTTGCTGAAGCCTTGCCACCCTCTGAAAAAAGAGGGGATTTTGCCAGCTAGAAGAATTGCACCCTTGTTTAGTCGTGCACTCATAAAAGGTGAATCCCCCCTCTACAAAGAAGGCCTATTTATTAGGGCTATGTGAAGCTTCAGTCCCTTATTTGATTCAGTTGAGATTCAGCGGCTGAATCTGAACTGAATCAGGAGACCCTTTAATCTCTCTGAATCGAATCAGAGAGATTCGGAAGCATTCAGAGATTTGGACATAGACACAACCTCAAATGTTTTTTCTACATACCTCTACGTAGCAGGCAGCTTGTGAATGCTGCGATGCTGGGGTGGATGGAACATCGCACAGGAGCGTGGGGGGTTCCCCCGCATACCCAGCAGCAGACCCAGAAGAGGACCAGAAGCACTTCCAATCTACTCCTGGGTCTGCCGGGGAGTGCACGGGGGCCCCCCTGGCGCCCCTCCCGGCTTAGCAACTGGTGCCTCCTGGGTCTGGAGAGGCACCCGGGGTCCCCCTGCAGCCAACTGCCAAGCCAGGGGGGGCACGGGGGCCCCCCCCTTGCACACTCCCTGGTGGATCCTGAAGTGAACTGGAATTACTTCCGGTCCACTTTCAGGTTCGCCGCCAAGTATGTGGGGGGGCGGGGGCCATGCTTCTGTGGGATGCTCCATCCACCCCACCATTGCAGTGTTCATGAGCTGTGCTGGTACATTGAGGTATGTAGAAAAAACATTTAAAGCTGTCTCTTTGGCTGAATCACTGATTCTCCAAATCAGCATCAAATCTTCAGATTCAGCCAAATTGAATCAGGGACTGAAATGAATCAATGAACTGAATTACCGTCTCTGATTCAGGCTAAATCCAAATCAAATACAGCCTGCTTCGCACACCCTACTATTTATACGGTCAATGCTCTGGAATCATAATTATCACTAACACTAAGTGAGCTGAAAGATAGCAAAAAGGTTTATTATAAAAACAGGAACAAGCATAATAAATGAGTAACCATATGCTGAGATACAGACAGAGATATAAAAGTAAACAAACAAAAGAAAATATCAGAACAATAACCTGTTCTTACCCTACACTTAAAACCAAGGATACAGCCCTTCATTTCCATCAATAGATTAAAAAGCAGCTTCTCTCTCTGACCTTATTGCCAGGGCCTTCTGAATAGGATTACCATATTTCCAGTATCAAAAAAAAGGACACCTGTGGAGGGGAGGAGGGCATAGGGGAGGCAGGGATGGTGGCAGCAATGATATGCCTGTGCCCTTCCCCTGTCCCTCACTCCTAAACCACAGCCCCCCACAGCCCTGCTGCTGCCTCTCATTTCTGACCCACTGTACCCCACTGCCCAGCCCTGCCGGTGCCCCTCACTCCTGACCCACAGCCCCCTGCCCCTCCCAGCCCTACTGCCCATGCAGCTCCCACATGCGCACACACACTCTCCGTCTCCCTGTGTCTCTGGGTTTCTTACCTGCAAGCAGCTTGCTGGGGCCTGTGCATAGAGCACACGATCCCCTTACAGCCAGTCACTTTGCCCTGCTGCCCCCAGCCCCAAGCAACCAAGCTGGAAGTGCCCAGGGAAAGCCAGAGACAGAGTAAAAACCCAGACATTTGCTCTCATTTTAAAAACCACCCAGACAGGAGGATAGGAGGCCAAAAAAGAGGACACGTCCAGGTAACCCTACTTCTGAAATTTTTCCTGCTAGCTTGCTTGACCTCAGCCTTCTTTACCAAAGCTGAAGGACTCCAGCATTTCCATAGGCCTAGGAGACTGAAGACCCAACCACGCTCCAGGCAGGCTTAAAAACAATTGCTTATCCAGCTATTAACACATCACCTCTAGCATATAACCTCCCTCCTCAAAGTTGCATGTTTGCCAGAGCAGAAATCTCATCACATCTAATTAAGAACAGCAGCATATGTGCATCCTTTCATAGATGGAGATTCGCTAATTCAATATACTGTTTCTCTTCCTGGAATAGTTTGACTAGGTAGGAAATATTCTTACAGCCCCTTCTTTTAAATGTAAATTCAAAAAGTAGAAGGAAATAATTTAACTCAAATGCTAATTGTAAGCCATTACTGCTCTTCAGCCATTTAGGCTTGAACTCTTTCTTAGGGGTCAGAGAAACTCGTTGTTTACTACTTAAAAGTCCTTAACATATTGTGCAAGCCTGGCCCCATTATAAATATATAAGCAGGGACCTACTGAAATTGTGATTTCATGGATTTCCTGGAAATCTGTGGGGGGAAAACAAAACTTACTAAAAATAAAATACTGGCTCCCCAGAGGAAACAGTCCATCAGGGGGGAAGGGGCTGCTGGCACACAGGGAAGCCCAAGATGGCTACTGCCCCTATCCATCACCATTGATTGGCTGCCCCACCCCTCACTACTAATCGGTGGTGAGGGGTGGGGCCACGTGCTAGATAGCCCAACCACTCAGTGGTGATGGGCGGGGTCATATGAGAGACAGCCCTTGCAGCCAATCAACAATGAGGAGTGGGTTACTAGGGCATCTTAGCAACCAGAGGCATGGGGCGCCCTACCACGATTACCCCTCAAAAATGGTGTCCAGCCCTGTGATCTCCCTGCAAAATTAGTCAGCTGCCTCCTCCTCCAGTCAGGTAGACCTCTACATATAAGAAATACATTTGATACCAAATACCACAAGGCATATAAAAACAAGGACAATAAGGCTAAATAAAGCTTGAAGTTACCTTTATGCTGAGACTACACGTGCCATATCAGTAACACAAACTCAAGAAACCTGTGGACCCCCAGGTTTGTGGCACTAATGAAAAATTACTTTTGTAAGAAATGACAACTAACAAAATATGTCTCAGATAACAAAAAAAACCCCATTGCTGCCCTTCCATACATTCACACACAAATGGAAGCATCCAAACAAAATTTCTGTTTCCCATGTTTGTAATTCCCACTACAGTACTTTGTAGTATCTTTTCCTACTTATATTCATTTACTCTTTTTCATATTAAATATCATTGAATTTGATCATCTGTTGTAAAGTCATGTTGTACACAAGATGCAGGGGAACAAAGAATCAAACTTCCTTTGCTTCTATTGCCTTCAATCCCGTCTGTATGGAATTTTTTTTCATCCTTTATGTATTCAGGCATCTTTCAGTGCATTCACGAACCTCCCCTTTCAGGATCATACATGGTCTTCTCCAGCAGGA
>NW_005842223.1:200218-212371 GCF_000455745.1 Alligator sinensis
TCTCTTTTGTTTAAACACTCTTAAGAAAATGTTTCCCAGCTATATTGCTTTCTATATGCACTCATGTTCAAGCGAGAGGAGAGAATTACCTACTTTTTTCATTTAGAATTTGGATTTCAACTTCGATGTCCAAGACTTTGCATATTTAACTAAACTAATTTATATAAGACATGTATATAAATGTGAACTACTGCTAGATTCCATTTGTAGAATTTTATTCAGAATTCAACGTAGCCTAATCCCACATAAAAACCACCCAGTTTCTCTACATGTGCATGTGCTTAAAATGTATACTGAGACCAGGTACAGACATTACACTTTTACAGGTAGAAGTGATCAGAAACCATAACGGAACAGAATTTCAGCACACAAAACTGTGTGCTGAAACAGAAGTTTGGTACACATAGACTGGTTTAAAAGTGGCAGAACCTGGTCTAAGATTTGCGCCACCCCCCAAAAAGGGTGAATGTGAGTTCTGTTCACTAATGATCTAAACTATGCCACTTACAGATTGATTCCGCCTCAGGCTTTTTGAATGTTTGTACCTAGCCTGAGAGTACAAACAAGGGAAGAAGAAATGAAAAGGCTCAAAACCTTAGAGCCAATAAGTTTTAAGAATCAAGTGGTTGCACAGCAACCCATAGCTTCTGAGTGATAATGTCAACTCTGCTTTTGATTTACTCTAGGGCCTTGACTGGGCTCTTAACCTGCCTGTGCCTCAGGTACTTCTGTTTGGAAATTGGGGCTAATATCATTAACTAACCTCACAGAATATTGTGAACGTTCAGCTATTACTGTTAAAAGTTTTTAATGTCAATCCCAGATATTATTTTTAATTATAATAACTAGTATCATTTATGTTTGCACTGAAAAGCATACTTCCAGCAGCCAACTCTACTCAATTACATGAGGCTAATAAAGCTAAAGTAACTGTTGTCGTGGTTACTGGAACTTGACAGAAACTCTCCAGGTTGGAGGGGAGGAAGTATTAGGATTCTTCTTCAAAATATTTGCCCATAACATGAACTTGCCCAACCAGGACATATACTTAGTGCTAATGAAATTCAATCCAGTAAGCTCCATTTAATATACAATATGCAGCATGTGACAACTATGAAAAAAAGAACATAATTATTTATGGAGGTGCTCTGTCACACCCTTGGACTGCTCCTGGGAGTGTTGTAATGAAGCACAGTTTAGACATTCCTGGCTGCTTGCAGACATTTAAAAAAAACAAAAAAGCAAAAACACGTTTTACTTGAAGAAACAACACGTTAGTTCAATCTGGCTCCCCAGCGTCTATATAGATCAGGTGCTCCAACTGGCCTTTTATCTAATAGCTAGTTCAATCAGCTATTAGGTAAAAGCACCAAAAAAGCCTCACTAAAGCACCCGATCTATACAGACATTGGGTGAGCCAGGACAGATTAACCCTTCATGGGTCCTAGGCAAACAAACTCGTGGGCCCGAGGCTGGTCAAGACGCCCCTTCCCACCCCAGTGCTGCCGCTCATGGGAAGCAGGGCTTGAAGCCGCTGCTAGGAAGCAGCCACTGCAACAGTGAGGCCAGTGGAGGGAAGGGGACGAGAAAGAAAGGGAGGCAGATGGGGCCATTTGTGCCACCGCTGCAGAGGGAAAGTCTCGGCCCCCCTGAAGCTCAGGGCCCTAGGCATGTGTCTAATTTACCTATGCATTAATCTGGCCCTGGCTCCAACTAATGCACTGCCTCTCCTGGGCATGTGTTGGGCTCAGCCCAGGAAGGTGCCAAGTTTAAAGTAAGGTATCATTTGTTTCTTTTTTTAACATTTGCAAGCAGCCTCTGTATGAAATAATCACAGGAAACAGATTGAATTTTATTAATAGATGTTTGCGATTGTGAATCCAAAGATGACAAAGGCAGTAGGGAAATACAAATCGCCCAAGCAAGGGACTAATATTAGAGGGATGGGGGTGAGGTGGGGAACGCAACTAGGTTACAGAAAATACATTGTTATCCAACTAAGCCTGGGGATGGGGGGAGAGGGAATGGGGGAAGGGGAGGGAGGGGGTTCACGATGCTGAGAGAGAAAGAGGATAGATGCACACAAGCCTGTACAATGGTCCTCAATGGTGGAGGAAGTAGGTCAAAGAAAGTGTCTCAGTCCATATAAAGTCTCATCACGGAGATCCTCTTCAGGTGGAGTGGGGTCATCCATTGCTGAAGAATCCTCTCAAAGTGAAGTCCATCTGGTGAAGAGTAGGGTTCAGGCAGTCCCCTCTGGGTCCGGTCTGGCGGCGGTTCATCTGGTGGAGTTGGAGTACTGGCAGTGTCCCGTGGTGTGTTCCACACAGATGTCACGGGACCAGCGGATGGTGTCACACACCATCTGCTGGTCCCATGTGGTTCTAGAATGACCCTAGAACCACACAAATAAGCTTCCTTGTGCCACTTTAATGTGGCTATGTTGCATCTGTTTCTGGGTGTAGCATGCAGAGTAGGTGTCCTGTGTTTCACTGAGGTGCTCCTTGGTCTGGTCTGGAGGCAGTGCAGATATATATCCTTTGTGCCCTTCCATAAACATGCTCGTATAGTGAGGAAAGAGAACACTTTGCAATTTTTAGAATCCTTTGCCCAAGGAACATAGCCAACACTATCCCCATTTTGCAACTGAGGAAGCTGAGGCACATTAATGTTACAGGGCTAATTAAATATCAGCCAGGAACAGAATGCAGAAAGCCGTAACACCTGTTTCATCGTCTAATTTCTAAGCCATACAGCTTCAGCCATACTGCTTTAACATAGAATGAAGTATGAAATTTTATCATATTGTTTGTCAATATTTGAGTAAAATTCAGGGAAAGTGAATCTCTGTGAAGATCTATATCCATATCAAGTAAAATAAGAATTGATCCAACTCACTAGCTTAGCTGGAATTGAACCTTCTTGTTAGTATTCTTAGCCAGAAGTGCAAAGTAGTTTAAAATTATTGCAAGACAAACAAATGAGAAAGCTCACTCCTACAATTTCTGGCTTGCCTGGAATAGGAAATTTAGCTTTATTAAAAAATGTTAAGGGTCATAGAGAAAAAATGACAAAGCCATAAGAGAAATACAGGGTGCCCAAGTGAAGGATTAACATAAGAGGGATGGGAGTGAGGAGGGGAATGCACTTAGGTACTAAACTTGCAAGAAAGCCAGTTCTGGTGAGAAAACTAGCTCAACTTTTTGGTGCTTACTCAAAATCCATGTCTGACTCTTTCATAGTTTTGCTTTCACCATTATTAAACATTAACAATTGTTTACTGGGCTGCAAAAATGTATATGACATTGTACAAATATAAAAAGGCACCTTTTCTGCCCCTTAAGGCTTGCAATCTATTATAGACCCAGATAAAACAAGGCAGTATATAACTCTGCACACAGCTGAGAAAACAATGTATGGTGCTAATATTTTTAAATGAACAAAAACTGCTTGCTGCTAATTTCAAAACCCAAGTATCATAACTACATGAGCAAATAAGGCCAATATTTGTGACCCTCTAAATTTGGAAAAACAGACCCTAAAATATTTTGAAATAAGAAAAGAATAGATACAGAGGAACTCTGTCCTATAAATATGTAGATAAATTCCAGGGTTATAATACAAGAATAATTAGTTCTTGGTCACTTAAGCTTCTTATGCTTAGGATTTAATTGTAACAAAATGACTTCTTACTCCTTTTAATAAAAGCTATTTTTGTCCATAAAATTTAGCCATAAAGTTCTATTTTTTTCCCTACTTGAAAGTCAAACTTTTCCAGTAAAGGATAAAAATGAGAACTTTGTGTATGAGGCAATGAGAGTAACTAATAAGCTGGAAGTTGATGGTCTCAATAAACTTGGCTTTACTGATCTACATGAACACAAGCAGAACTTTGTGTACGCATTTACTTAACAGTTGTTAACCTCTGGTGGTATTATGCACCAGGGAATATTCAAAGTATTTTATTATAAATGTATGCCAAACATACATTAATGCCAAGCAAAAGAACCATGGCCCATTTGTAGTTAAGAAAACAGAATGCTTGCTATCATTCCAAAAGGACTTTCAGTTAAAGGACATGACAGGCCAAGTCAAGAATTAAAAACCATCTGAGTAAATTCAACTTAAGGTGTATAACACCTCTCAGAATGCTTCTCCATTGCTAGGGCTGTCAGGGAAGGAAATACTTTAGAACAGCTATGAATGAGAACAGAGTGTAGCAAGACAAGAAATACATTAAAGTACAGCAATAAATGTTAAATATCTGACACGCCTCACCTCAAGAATTCTAAATGCTATTCAGTCAGAGAATTTTTGTCTAAAATAACTCATTAGTCAAAGAGCCAGACTTTGCTATGCCCCACCGATAATCCCACTAAAAGTGACAGGAATTAGATTTGAAATCAGGTCCTCCTCAACATAAATGAGGGCACCAGAATTTGGCCCATGATGAATACTGGGCCAAATTTATCCCTACTGTAGCTGAAATATGGTGGATTCCTGACGATATTTAGACCTGGTAAAATCATTCAAAATGGTCTGGTAAAAGTATGTAGGTTTGGGCCTAGTATAAGGGAAAAAAATCTGCTACAGAAGTTTATAGGTTGGGGTCTATATAACTCAAGGAGATGGCCAGCCAATTTCGCAGCCAGATCGCAGGGCTGACCCCCATTTTTGACGGCTTATCATGGTGGGCCCCCCATGCCTCTGATTAGCCAAGGGGCCTGCTGGGCCTGCCTCCCACCACTGATTTCAGAGGTAAAGTGGGCTGTCTGTCATATGACCCCTTCCCTCACCACTGATTGGCCAAAATGGCTGTCCATCATGTGGCCCTACCCCTTGTCACTGATTGAATAGGGGTGGAGCTTCATGACAGACAGCTCTCAGACAATCAGCGGCAAGGGGCGGGGGTGGCAGCCATCTTGCAGCAGCCCTTCATGCTGGCAGCCCCCCCACCTCTCTTCCCCCCACCAACTACATTGGGTAGGAGAACTGCTGGCTCCCACTGGAGCCAGCATTATATTCTTAGTAAGTTTACACCTGCTTCCCACCCCCACAGATTTCATGAAGATCACTTGATTTTGCGATTTCCACGAAAACCATGCAATTGTGATTTGGGTAGGTCTCTATCTATAAATAAAATCAAACAATAATGCAAATGATAGTAAAGTAAATACAGTATGTGTGAGCTTGTAGGAAAATGAGTGTAAGGGATAATACAGTTGCTATGATTGAATTATCAGTATTTGTCAACACCTAGCTGAATCTAAGCTAAACATTATGCTCAAAGTAAGAATTAGCCGAGTTGTTTCAATTATCCCAGACTCTGCTGTTCTTCCTGCTTGTGAGAGAGGAGGAGAGAGAGAGAGGAGGGGGATGATCAGCATCCCCAGCTTACTCCAATGCCAGCGACACCCAGAAGCAGTGTGCAGGAGATGTCCCAGCACTTCTAGAGCAGCTTGAAGCTCCGGATTAAAGGAAAGCAATATGGGGAAGGTACTTCTGGCCCCACAGGGGCACAGGGGTGGCAGTGTGCAACAAAGGGAGAGGGCTGAGCGGCTCCCAGGCAAGGAACAGCCAGTCAACAAAGCAAAGCAGCTAGCCCAGCCCAAAGGGTGCGGAGCTCGGAGGAGCACCAACTACAGGATACAGCAGTCTGCATGTACCAGACCAGCGATCCAGGCATACAGATGGATGACTAGAGACGTTGCAACTTTCAGGTCAGTGGGACCCCAGAGTGGAGATGGATCAGGAAGAGAAACCCGAAGCTGGGACACTCTCTGTCTCTTCAGGGTTGAGGTTTGCCCCAGAAGTTAGAGTTCAGTTTGGGGCAAGTCCCTACACCCCAAACTGTGTTGCACTGAGGGAGGAAGTGCTCTTGGTGGCCCCAGAGTAATTGCTTGAGGCCCCTAGACAAGAATGGAAAGCCTAGTGGGACTGAGTCAAAAGCCTCAAGTGGAAGGACTAGGACTTAAGTCTACTGCCCAAAAGGACCCCTGTTAGGGAAGGACATATTTTGGTGGCACTGAAGTAGGTTGTCAGTACACTGATTTTATATGATAAATTCCAAGATCACTGATGCAAGCAGCTGGATTACTGGTTGCTTGGAGGCTGGAAGGGTCAGTTAAAGAGACCTCCTATTTCAACTGCTGTTTAAGACAGTATGCATAATTTGGGTCATCTGGTAGTCTCAACAATGTTCATCCTTGTCTGAGACAGGATGTGGTTAGGGTGGGATAAAGGGGAGGTTTGGAGATGCACAAAGAGAACAGCAGGTCTAGAAGGTCGTCTTTGGGGAACTGGCTCCTAAAAAAATTACATCAAAGTCATGGCAGGTTAAAAATTCAACACTCTAAAGGTGGGTCAAGCGGCCTAACCTAGGTCCCACCCTGTCACCACCAGTAGGTCAGCGATCCCTGGGAAGGGGTCAGAAACCATACAACACCTACAGTCGGCACACTGCTGTACTCACTCTTTTTTCTCTTTCCCAGGGTAGAAATAAATTTTGGAAATACATGACATGAGAGATTGGGGAAGTTTTAGTACGATACCACTTACACTCATTTTCTGGTGACCTACCCAGCATCTAGTGGTACAATCAACATTACCAGTGACTTTGGTTTGCTGCTTCCAGTATGTTTTCACCTGAAATTTTATCACAGCTGGGAAACAAGAACTTCTGGCAGAAACTCTGTAGATAAAAGTTTATTTGTCCTAGCTTGTAGAATCTAGCAAAGAAATTGATGTAAATTGAAGACAATATTGAAGTATATGTATTAAAGTATTTGCTATGTTGCCATTATGTTTGCTATAATGTTTACCTGTTGTAAAAAAATTCTGCCATGCATGGTTGCCAGATAAAAAGTGTAGTTATATTGGGTGCAAGAGACTAGGGACAAATTAATTCACTGATGGTAAAATAAGCACAAGATAATGGTGAATCCTCTGATAAGTAATCAGAAATTTCTGAATATGCCTTTGGTTGGCTTAGAGTTCTATAAGTCATACTTAATGATAGAGCTCCTTTAGGAAAAGAACGATAAAAATATTAAAAACCAGCATCAAGGTTCAACATCTAAACAGCCAAAAGAAAAGGCATATTCAAAATAACAATGACAACTAACTACAGAAATTAAAGAGTACCATAACCTTTCCTCCAGTAGACTTGCTCTGCATATTTTAATACCATATGTTCAGATAGGTTTTTTTAAAACCTAACTACCAATTGAAAACTATAATTACCATCCAGGCAAAAATATGAAATCTTTCTAAATGAATGTAAAACTTCAAGGCCTTGTGAAGGTCAAATATTATTCCCAGGAGTGTCATCAGCTATTGGAGAATGTAACCTACAGAAAAAGCAGTACAAATTATAATACATCATACTATAATGGTGAATATTTATGTAACAACTCATTTGCAAAAGGAACACTGTTTATTTTTCAGATTAATTAATATCTCAGAGCATCCTTATGCTCTGTCCTTTATAATATTCATAAATTAAAGCTGCAGTTCTTTTTTGCCAGTTTCCCTTCCAACCATAAAATATGCTGATTGTTGGCTGTTTTCTCATGAGCGGCAGGATGTTACATTTGTTTAATTTATTTTAAAACACAGTATTTGAACATTCTAAAAGATAATTGTGAATTAGACATAATCATTAGTCTTCATTTAAGCTGTTAACAGCCAATCTGCTGCTTTCTGGAATCAGAGAATTGAAAAAAATAGCAACCAAAACACAGGTACAGTCACCCACAACAAAGGCGTGTATTACAGTGGGTAGGGGGGCTTCAGGGGTTAATCAATTGTGAAGATTTGTGTGTCTGTGTAAGAGAGGTAAAAAAGACCAGAGAAGCTCAGAGTGAAGGCAGCAAGGAAGCACCAGACATAGACATTGACAAAGACAAAGACAAAGATACTCTCAGGGACCCAGTGGGACAGCCTTCCATCTTCAGCTCTCTCTGTGCAAAGATGAAGTCTATTTCCTACCTATCGGGACTTTTTACCATCTTGTACCATTTACATTTTTCCTAGAGCCTGATAAAGGGACTTTGACCCCGAAAGCTTGCAGAAAAGGACAATTTTCTTGCCATTTTCCAGTTGGACTAATAAAAGGTATCATTTTGGAACCAAGAGTTCTAGTTTTTTTGTATGTCTTTTTGTCTCTGACCAACACGGCTACCAAGTACACCCCCCAAAAGTTACTTAGAAATTTGCACAAAGTATTTCCAGATTGATTCATCCTGGGTGCAAGGGAGCACGATATTTTACACTGTTGTACGTAAACAGGATTTTGCTCTAGAAAAGTACTAGAAAGCAAAGGAGAGGCTTGTGACCTGATGACCAAGGTGTCATCATTGTGTTCTATCAACAAAAACTTGCTTCTCCCTCTACATTCTCTTTATTAGTAACATTTTCTGCAGCTCCTTAGCCCTCTGCCTCTAATCATTAACAAATCTGTCATTTTCAAATAAAATTGTCAAGTTTATGAGAAACTTTAAAATCTAAATGAAATTAAACACAAAAGACAATTTACTTTCAAATTCAATGCATTGTTTCAGTTGTTCTTGTTTCTCTATCATACTTGCCTATATTTTATCCCACTTTAGGACCTTTTTAAGGAAAGACCATTAATTAGGTAGGAAGATGACTCACTTTTTGCAAAATTTCAAAATGCATAGTCATTTAGAAATTCAGAGAAAAAGGGTCTCTCTCATTTCAACCATTTTCAGTTTTCAAATTGAAAACACACAGAAAAAGCAGAAAAGTGGGACAACATGTTTACCCTATCTTCTCATAATTTCCCTTACTTTTCCAGTAAGAAAATACAAGACAGAAAACGGATTTATTTTTTTTCCCCTTCCTTTCTTACTCTTTCTTACTTTCACACTTTATCGTGTGAAAAATGAAGAGACCAAATACCAAAATAAAAAAAAATTAATTTCCAAAAAGTGAGATGAAATGAAATTGCTTTAAAATAAAATAAAACAACATAAACATTTTCATTCATTTCAAATTCAAATGAAAATACCTATTTGAATAAAGCATATTTCTAACTGAATCAAAGTGAAAATTCTTAGTGATTTTTTTGGAAAAATTTAAATTTGTTTCATTTAGATATTTTCCACTATTAATCATAAATTTTGAATAGGCAAAAGGTAGGACAAGGTGACACCTTGGAGAATGCCTGATTTAGAGAGGCATGAGCTTTCATAGGCAATAGTCTACTTGGTCAGATGCTATCTAGTGAATTTTGAATAAACTCAAAATTTGAAAAAAAATAAAAAAATTAAAATGTTTGAAATTGTTCACTGTTTTTCCACAGCTTTAATAAATTGTAATTAGCTCCTCAAAGTAGAGATACTATTCTGTGTTAATGCTGAAAAATGGCATCATGTTTAGACCAAAAAGGCAAGAAGACAACAGAGAAGTTATCTCAGACTTTTATTTTGCATTTCATCCTTTGGATGCATGTGTCAGAGAGAGAGAGGAAAAAATGGCTCTCTGGCTAGGGAGCTGTACAGGCAACCAGGAGTTCCTCATTTTGCTACAAATTGGCTATATGATCTTAGGAAAGGTTAAGTTTTTTGCCCTTCAGCTTACCTTTCCTATGTGTAAACAGAGATAACAACATGCCTAAAAGGGTATTATGAGGCTAATTTCATCAATATTTGTAAAGGGCTCCTAAATCACACCACAAGTATAGCTAATTTTGTCTTTACTGGAAGCTACAGGTAAATACATTGAGCCAGCACTGAAGTATTGGGGCTGCCTTCTTCTAACTCTTAATTCTGTACCATCTGCTACTTTTTCAAATTAATTAAGAGAAAAAAAGAGAAAGACAAGTACTGAGTCCAATGCCCACAGTTTCTTTTTCTTTCTTTACTTTTTGTCTTCAAGGGTAGATCATCTCTTTTTCAAATATTGATAGCTGAGGTTCTTTAGTATTACCTAGAGCATTGATGCTATTACAGGCATTTATCCTCTTCTAGCTATCCCAAATAATATAATTTCTTATTGGTGATAAAAAAGAGCTTTATTTAAGATACTTCATGTCCCATCCACATGGCCTCAGGAAGTAGTATCTCTTATTTTGTCATAATTTGGGCTGACAGAGTTAATTTTCCATTGCTTTTTGCAAAGCAAATCAGTAGAACCTTAGTTCCAAGTCCCACAGCAGCTTGTCTCCAGACTTTATATACAACTATCACTTCTCAACACAGATAAGTTAAGTGTACGACTAGAAAATTAGAATCCACTTCTAAAGCATCATTAAAAGGTCAATTTAAGAACTGTGCCTTTTTTTTCTTTACAGTCATACTTGCATTCCTTAGATAACACATCTAATTAATTTATGCCTAATTTATGATTGTTAACATGACCCTAACCCTGCCTGTGTTCAAATCAAACACACTTACTATCGACCCCACTGAGTTGCTCAGTGCATTATAACATTGAAAAAAGTGATGATTTTTTTCTAAACAACAGGTCTTTGACATGCAGTCAAAACCCTTCTCCTGCAAAGCAAACAGACCATAATCTCTACACTTTTGGAGTGCCAAACTGCTCTGAAATAGCTAAGCAAAGGGCTCAGAACCAAACAGACTCATGGAGAATGAGAAAGAATATTGTAGTTGTAAATAGTTCCCCATCCCTGCCCCCCAATACACACCAAGCTCTCTTGGCTCTACTTTTTCATGCAAATATAGTGTTTGTCAGCACAGGGAAGCTTCCCAGATTGAAGTTATCCAAACAAAAAGTTGCCTTGTGCCCACTGGCTAATTCTTTCATTTCATGTGCTTCTCAGAAGAGGGGAATTCTGCAGCCTTGTTCCTTTGCTGGTGAACAGCTGTGCACCTTCTTTCCTGCCACCCCCTCATTTCCTCACCCCTCTGAAAGCAAACAACGTTATCTCTGTTTTACAGATGTGCTTAAAGGAACTGGATCAGACAACAAAAGAAAGTTACCAGCCAGCAAAGTGGAGGCTTAATTGTGCATCCAGTCAAAAGGAAAGCTAGTGCACACAGCCCTGGGATCCCATAATAAACCAACTTTAATGACATCTTTCTTTGGGAGCCTGTTCAACATGTCATTCACAAGAAGCTTCCTAGATGTTGCCTGCCCTACTTAAAGCAATAAACACAAGAGAGCTGCAGTTAACCAGAAGTTTTATCCCATTCCCTACATAAAGTGAGACTGACACTGATTTCTTCAAAATACTTCTCCAAGCTCATTAGAGTCAGGAGCAGTAGTTCGTTGGTTGCCAAAGGTTTAGATGTAGTGCTGGCTGACAGATGAGAATGGAGGGGTGCCAGAAAGGTAAACAGAAAATCACCAAGACTGCAGCAGTAGCAAGTACTGAAGGAAAAGATGTGACTGAATCCCCCCTCAGATATTATTTGCACTAGGCATTAAGTACTGCAGATAAAGAGAGACAGCAAGGAACTATTCTTATATGTGATCCTCATTTCAGGAGGACAAAGTATTTTGGAGGAGATCACTCAATTATTTTAATTCATATTATACACGTGTTCATTGTCTTGATTCAGGATTGGGGCCACCTTTGAAACACTATGTATGAGCTAATCCATTACCCAACAAAAAGTGAGCAGTCACAGTCACATATTTAATGATTTCTTTGCCTCTGTCTTCCTCAGTAAGGACCAGAACTGCCACCTCCCTACTAGGCCCCCATCGGGCCGCGAGGGAGGCACACCTGAGCCCAGGGTAAGTGAGGATCTAGTTAGGGAGCTGCTGGAGGGGCTGGACATTTTTAAGTCAGCTGGTCCGGATGATCTCCACCCTAGGGTTCTAAAGGAACTGGCCGGGGTCATTGCGAGTCCCCTGGCGCAGCTTTATGAGCACTCGTGGTGCTCTGGAGAGGTGCCGGAGGACTGGAAGAGGGCCAACGTGGTTCCCATCTTCAAAAAGGGGAGGAAGGAGGACCTGGGAAACTATAGGCCAGTCAGTCTTACCTCGATCCTGGGCAAGCTGTTCGAGAAAATTATTCTGGCACACATCCAGGAGGGGTCAGCAGGGAAATGCATGCTCAGGGGCAACCAGCACGGGTTCATCAGCGGCAGGTCACGTCAGACCAACCTGGTGGCCTTCTACGATCAGGTCACTAAATCATTGGATGCAGGGGTAGCAGTG
>NW_005842223.1:213416-221041 GCF_000455745.1 Alligator sinensis
GTTTGACCCCAGTACTCTTTCCTGCCATGGCAGGGGGTCGGACTAGATGATCTGCCCAGGTCCCTTCTGACCCTAGAAACTATGAAACTATGAAACAGGAGGTAAAATTTACCCCTAAACAGAAGGCCAGGGCCATGTACCAGCTAAATCACACATATGCCTTTATTATTATATGAGATTAGCTTGTCTGTAGTACAGGACTGCGGATTCTAGGACTCTGCCCACGGATATTTAGCTGCTGTGTCAAGTGATTCTGATACCAACTATTTGAACTATATATGAAGGAACAGAGTAATTACAATGGAATTGTACTAACTTGATATAAAAAGGGTTGAAGTATCTCTTTGATTAAGTACAGGCTTGTTACAGAAAAGTCTTGCAAGAACATAGGGACAGCTTAATCTGAAAAAGAAAACTTACAGCTTTCTATCTGGGTGTAGTTATTAAAGTTACCAATAAAGCTAAAGGGCAGCTGACAAACTGACAGCTACAAGCCTGGACCGCATGCATATGTATATTTTCTCTTCACATCAGTGTGATAACTACACCTACAAACAGTGTATTTTTACTCTAAGCCTTTGGTTTAGCTGTCTTTGCCAGAGGCATTTTCAAGGGTTTATGACATTTTGTCTGTTGTATGCCAGATACCATCAGATGTCCTGGCATGGAGGCTAATAAAAAAGAAAAAAAAAAAAAAAAGAACAAACGAACAAAGAAATCTCTTTATACCTTCTGGTACTTTTCATTCTCAGTGGTTAGAAAAGGATAATTATTATAAAGGCCCATGTACATGCCACTGGGGCAATGGAGGCAGGCTCCACTGTTTGTTTAACTTTAGCACAAGGCGGAGGTAATGGGGTCACCACCACCCTCTGGCTGCCCTTAGCCACAAGTTGAATATCACAGCCTAGTATTGTATTTAACCAAATCCAAGAAACCTCAGAATTGAAGATGATCCCCCCCTCCCCCCCATTAGATTCTACACATGGAAATTTTGTTATAATTTTCCATGTACAGAGGATTGTCTTAAAAATCACCCTCCTCCCCCTAACACACACACACACACACACACACACACACACCCCCCACCACCACCACCACCACTACCACCACCACCACCGCAATAAGGAAAGCAGTGGCAGCGGAAGCAGACAGTGGCAGAGTCAAGTGGCCTGACCCCTACACCTTGTCCCCTTCCACCTATCCCTCCCACCAGTTGCCCCTCCTTTTGCCTGTGTGCCCCTGCCTTTGCCCCGCTACCATGTTCAGGGGTAGAAAGTTTGTCCACAAAGAACAAGAGGGTAGGAGGAAGGGACACTGCATCCTGGGATGCAGGAGGACTGAAGCTTGGGCGTCTTATATCTGGGAAGTGGCCACATATTCATGGAACACAAGCTGGGTACCATGGATCAGAGGTAAACTTGCCCTGGAGTGGCATAACTTAAATATACCTAAAGGGTACTTAAAACTATTTTACACATCTTAATGAGTGAACAATCCAGGGGTTAAGAACTCCCTCAGCTGCCTAAACTTAATGTGTAACAAAGCTCTGTGTCATACCTTATTTTGTATGTATGAAATCATAAACACAACTTAATTCCTAACATTTTTTTCACTCTTTAGAGTTAATTAAGGACCAAAACTTTCATGGAAATCATTATCATAATTCCTTCTAGCTTAGTTTTCTTTAAAAGTCCCAACTACGATAATTTTTTCTCAGCTACAGTCATGTTCATTTTTTCTCTGTCTTTTTAATATTTTATTCCTAGAGAACTTAAATTAAAATCCTTGAAGAGCATCATTTCATATAAGAACAGACTTGCTCCCATTCTGGCAATAATGTCCTGTTAATCGTAGAAGAATGATTTTTTTTCTAAATTAATTAACAATTAGAAAAAAGAGACATTGTTCATAAGAATGCTGATAAATGGATTAAAACTGAAAATGCAAATATAATTGCAAAGGCCTTGATATCCTTAACGTTGCCTTTACTGTAGCTATGTTAGTTTTGTAATATCTAGTCTCAATACTCGTGCTGTAATCAAACTGTTTTATTAATTCTGGGTCATATGTTTTATATATTTTTTTATTTAACATATGGTAAAATTTCTGACTTGCTTGTTTTCCATATTAAAACACATGGTTAGAAGACCTAAAAAAGGAACTAGCTCAATTGATTAGGGAATACATAATGATCTATACAACCTTTCACTTCTAGGTTACTCGTTTGAATTGAATCCTGGTTTGTATCAACAACAATTATGATGCCCTTTTTAGTGGGTTATCAGAAACATCTTAATCTCTATCTAGTCCCAAATGGACAAGTGTCCCACTACCAAAATTTGTAGCTTTGCAACATGAGAAGATACACCTAGTACTGCAGGGATCTAGAGACTTAAACCAGGGAGAACAGATGTGGGCACTCCATAATAGACTGAAGCGCATTAGCAGAGCAGTAAAGGGAAGTCTGTGCATTCAATGGGCCCCACACAGTCTGCAATCAGGACACAATGTGTGTATCTACACTGGAATAGCAGTGATCAAGTAGGCTTGAAGCACCTGTATCAGAGAACAGCCAATTTAAACCTGAGTTGAGGTTCTATCAACATTCAGCTGCCCGGGGTCATCCAAGAGATGTACTAAATCAGCACCCCACCTGAACAGCCTGCTTGGTGACTTTTCCAAGGTGCGCACTGCACCACTCCAGAGGGACTTTCTCATTACTGAGGTCTCAGATTCCATGGTCTGGGTTCCACAAGCTTCCAAAATAGCAATTCCCTGTACTTACTAGGTCTTGGGAATAAATAGATGTTTAACAGAAAATAAGCAGCACCTTCTTTAATAGGTAGGTCTACATACCTCACATATTGGTTATGTAAAGATCATCATTAGGACTTGATTTTCAAGGGAAATTAAGGAAGTTAGGCCCTCACTTTCAGTGGTCATTGGACACCTAATCCTTCTGAACCTCTGAAAATTGTATGCTAATTCCATGAACGGCTCTTTTCATCCAACCTAGGTAACCCATCTGCTAGCACTGTAATGACTTTATATTTCATCGCTCCTTCAGTTGGTGAACATCAGAACTCATGAACTAATCCTTGGCATTTCTTGGGCAGCTCATACTAAGTTCAATTGAAAGCACTTACCCATTAGGCCTGAGGTCAGGCAGTGACCTATCCAGTGGCAGGCGATCACTTAGGTAAGCATTGTAGCCATAATACTGGAACTGTTTAAGGGCAATACGTCTGTTCTCAGGACTAAGGTCCTGGCCCCAATGAGCAAAGAGGGATGAGTCCGTGAAAGCTTCTGCAGGGTTTTCTTCTGGTTTAGGTGGTGCTTCTGTAAAAGACAAAGATGGAGAGAAATATTTTTAGACTTTTAGTGCAAGCCAGGCAAGTAGCCACTTTCGTAGCAACAAGAGAGCAAAGTGGCTTTCAGGAAACAAAGCCCATCGAAAATCCAATTGCCTTTCAATGGGCTTTGTTTCCTGAAAGCTACTTTCCTTTCCTTTCTGGAAACAAAGCCAATCATACAGCATATGGTTCCTGTTTATTACATTCTTGAGATTTCAGATAAAATGTTCTAAACCCAAACACCTATATTAGTACTTGATAGCATCCACAGATTAAAGATTAACAACACTAGTTAAACAGTTCTTACTCATGATGATAAAATCAGGTTAGGAATGGGACTCTGCTTGAAATGGCTGTGCGCTGGACTGTAATGCTAATAAGCATATTTTTATTCACTAATATTGACTTTTATTTAACCTCATTGAGCAGTTTTAAAAATTAAACAAAACAAGAGCAAGAATAAAGTCTTATAGAGGGAGCAGAGAGCATATGCATCTCTTCTCTGTACAAAGTGCACAAAATAGTTACTGAACTCTGCATATATAGGGATTTTTTTAATTTACAGATGCAATGCAAAGAAAGCAAAAGACAGCTATTTAAGTTATAGATACACATCATCATGTTTAAATATAGAATCGATTTTAGTCATATAGACTCAAAAGTTTAATAAATCTAGTCTATTCCTTCTCTAAGATGCAACATAAAGGGATAAGTTACTCTGGGAATCTGCAGCACACAGGAGTTCTGAAAAATCGGTGTCTGATTAATCAAATAGAATTGATTCTGATGGTGAAAAACTTCTAACTTGGTGTTTCACCAACTCAATGCTTCCAATGCCTTAGAGCAGTGGCCAATCTGTACTGACCAACCAAGTGTCACAGCAGCCTCTATATGTGGCACACAACAGATGGGGGAGAGGACAGGCAGACTGGGGAGCGACAAGTAGGGCAAGTATCATAAGGCAGACCTCAGGCACAGAACAGAAAACAGAACATCTGAGCATGCAGAGAAAGGAGATTGGAGAGGCATTCAAGAGTTTAGGGCTCATTTGTGGCACACCTGCCAAAGAAGGTGGCCCTCATTGCCTTAAAGGACTTTCCAGGATCTTCATTTAAAATTTTTATTGTTTTTTTTCCACTTGAGGCCATCTCTTGTACCTTAAAATTATTCCAGGAGAGTACCATCTCTGGAGGCAGTGCTGATGCACGTGTCATGCTTAACACCAACAGAATCACAAACAGAGACAAAAGGCAGCTTCAGCCAGACAGATAGGAATATATAAAGAGGAACAACTTATGTAATGATTGTGTCTACCACCCAGGTTCATAACTCCCAACTCATGACAAGAAGCCCATCCTTTTATCTTTTTTTTTTAACACAAATTGAGAAGATTAAGCTGTTTGCTTACTACGAGATGCTCTTCTTTTCTTGACAACTCTGACAAGAGACTAATGAAGGACTGGGTGCTTACAGTAGCTTCCAATCTCTGTAAATATGTAGTGTTTCTTAATCTGTCATGGCACTTTGTTAGGCCCGAATGCTGGAATGAGCTCCATTTCATTTCAAGGATGAAAGGCATGCTAAGTTCTCAGTCAAATAAGAAGACAACCCTGACAGGTCTGCTACCAAACAGATGAAGGTAATATAAGAAGAGAAGAGAGACTGTTTGAGCCAACGTGACTTTGAAATGGAATTTAATTAGGAAAGTTCAATGAGTGCCAGCTGATGTTCAGAAGGGCACTTGGAGAATTTTCTGATTTGAGGTAGGCAGGTTAATTTTTAACTATTAAGCCAAGAACTGTAAAAACAGTAGCAGTGACAGGTGAAGCTAGTTGTTTCTTGACACCTTCCAGATGTTCATATATGCAGCTTCTGCTCACATAAGCAATCTCATTGACCACAAAAGGTACTGAGTCCATAGAGTTCCTGACACAAGCCAGTGGGAACTATCAATGCCCAACACTTCTCAGGGCCACGCAGATATGCGAAGTCAGGGAAACATGAACAAGTGTGTTTAATTTTAAGCATGTGCTTAAATTCTTTGCTGAATCAAGACTTATCTTAGGTAAAAGGAACAGGAATAAATTGTTAAGATGTTTAGCTGTTAACTAAACATACAAACTGTTAATGTATTTTCACACATAGGATGAAGAAATGGGACACGGGGATTGCAAGATAAAGAAAAGAAAAAAACAGGGTAAAAATTATGAAATAGCTGGGAAGAGGATAGAGGTGAAGAGGTAAACAGGAATTTGCTTTGTAATTACCAATAACTATCAAAAAAAAAAAATCTGTTTTTACATTTGAAGTGCCAAATCCTGCACACAGATAAATGCCAAGGATACAGATAAGGGCAGAATTTGGCCTGAAGAGAATTTAGGGCTCCTGAAGGGTGCTAAATATATAGCTCTACAGAAGAAGGACTCACATTTACCAGGTCATGTACAACATGGGCAGTTCTCTACTAGTGTCTTGTCACTATTCATAAACCCCGACCATACTCTCGATGTCTGTCAAAAATGACAAGTGCCAGTCACTTTAGTTGGTTTTTGCAACACTAACATCCACAAATAGACAGCTGATTGACTTTAAACAAGCCATTTCTCATGGTGCAGAAGAGCCAGTTGGTAAAAAGTTTGTGTCACTATTGGCCACAGGCCATACTTAGACCACTTGTGAAGAGGTGAAAATCGCTCCATTACCTAGATTCTCCCAACCAGGAAGTAAGACAATATATGCATCCTTCCATCTCTCTTGTTCTTGTGCCTTCTGTCCTTCAGGCAAATCAGCAAACTGTCTGATCCTAGCACAGGCGACTGGTGGGGGGAGGGTGTGGCGGGGCACGTGCCCTCCTTGAGATTGGCCCCTGACTGCTAAGGACGGGGCAGTTTTTTTTTTACCACACAGGCTGGCAGCATGTTCGGGGGAAGCAGGGGCACTAAGCTGCAGCACAGAAGTATAGGAGTGGATATGGGGGTTTTGGCCTGCCCCTGGGACTGCCCACAAATTGTGACCCTCCCCCAGACTCAGGAGACACCAGATCCCAGACCCCTGGATCCCAGATCGAAAAACACTGCCAGGACCCTTCTCCTACAAATATTTTGAGAATTATAGTTCTTCCAGTAAAAAATTAGCAGCCTAACTTACAGGAGTGTCACCTGCTTTAAATCTTGGTGCAGAATCAACAGATTCAAAAGAGAAAAGTCCATGGATAGAACACCAGTGGGTTATCCATCAAAGTCAGAAAGCAAATGCAAGCAATCCATACAGTAACAAGTTGACATTTCTGTAGCTCTGTATCAAAAATGACCCCATTCTGACATTTAAAGAAAAAAAATTAAGAAAAATTTTCTCCAAACCACACGTTATTCCTAAAGGTCTTATAGTTATTCATTACAAACCCAGAAGAGGATTGCCTAATGTAAGATCAACTCTTATCATTTCTTGCAGGTTGTATAGTAGCTTCAAATAAAGAAGTATAAATAAAATAGGAGATTAGTGATAATAGATGGATGAATACACATTCACCTGTAGCTACAAACATAGTTGCTTTTACAAGTATCCACAGCACTTCTACCATCCCAGAAACTACTGGCCTCAGAGATTCACACTCACATGCAGCATCCACTGATTTTCACCCAATATTTCTGTGTCCAAAGGCATTTTCTTAAGAGATGTATAAAACTCTTTCTATTTCCTCCTATAAACAGCATTCTATAGACAAAATTACATCTCCAGGATCTAGAATCTCAAGTCACTCAATGTCTGGGACGATAAACACATTGGATTTGAAAATTCTTCCAAATACTTGCCAAAACATAGCCATTTTTCACCAACAGAGCAACCATTTTATTTCAACACAGTACCAAGGGCAGAGACAGAGGAGGTGCAATGGTTCAGCTGTACCCCCACCCTTCTAATCTTATTGTTTATTACTTATTAGCCCTATCAATGAATTGCAGTTAACCCACATGATTAACATGTTAATTGGGTCAAGTTAATTTTTTTAATACGTTAATCACGCACATGGTTTTGGAGCTCATACCTGGGCCCCACTCCACTATCTCTGGGCAGCCCAGTGGGGCAGTGGTAGCAACGCAGAGGACTGCAGGGCAGCAGACAGACACATGAGCAACCGCAGCCTTTGCACACTCCCAGGGCAAAAGCATCAGGACGCAGAACCCCATCCCACAGCGGGCAGCCCACCTATGCTCTACACACAAATCCGGGGTACACACAGTGGTGGGGAGCCCCTGCCCCTCCTGCACC
>NW_005842223.1:221221-242612 GCF_000455745.1 Alligator sinensis
CAAATTCCCCCCCCACACACACACACACACACACAACACTCCACACCCAATCATACAAAATACCTGCATAATTTTGAGTTTTTCTGCACATAATTTTGGAGTTTTTAGCTGTGCAATTAAAATTGCGATTGTGACTAATTTTTTTAATCACACAACTAATCGTGACCAAATTTTTTAACCATTTGACAGCCCTACTTCTTATTGCTAAGAACTACTTTTAAACAAAGTTCAAGGGCAGCTGACTAAAGAGAGGCAAAGTTACTGGTCCTGTAAACTGCCCCCTCCCCCCATCAATCCTGGATCCACCTCTGCACAGTGCTAGAGGAGAAATTAAATGCTAGCAATCATTAATGGGAATTTGAACTGAATGGGAATAAAGTGTGAATTTCAAAAGGTAGTATTTGCCTCTCCTTCATTGAGCTGTCCCTTGGGCTTTATTTAAAAGTAGTTCTTAGCAATGACAAGTAATAAACAAGAACGATATAATATGGTTAACAGTCAACAGGAGCTTCATCTGTCTTTGTCTCTGAAGAAAAAGTATGGCCCTAAGTGTTATGCTTAATTTTCCTATTTGGAAATAGGAAGATGTTACTTAACAATTCTGAAATTGCACGAAATAACCATAGAAAGCAAAGGCTAAAAAGTAAAACAATCAGTAATACTGCTTAAAGCAATACTGATTTTGACATATTTATCAGCTCTCTTAACAATGGGGGAGAAACTCATTTTTCCTAAAGGAAGTAGACCTAAAGTCTGCAACAGATTGTTGCAAATGTTAGTGTGGACCTTACAACTATTAATTTCTCTATGCTCTGTAAAAGGGATAGCAGTGTTTTGGCATGGATAGGTGGAAGTCAAAGGCAATTTAACGTGTTGGCACATAGCTACTACAGTGATGCTACCATAGATGTAGCATAGCTAAATTACTGAATTACTAAGATGAAGATGCCAGATAGTCAAATAGGGGACTTTAGGAGCTACATGTGGTAATTAACATTGGCTTAAGACTGAAAAATTAAGCATATCTGGAATAAAAAGTGATATCTGGAATATCTGGAATTAAGCATATGTTAACATTATGCGACAATATTAGCAAACTTTTTCAAAAGAGAAGTGAAGATTATTGTATCAAACTGTAATGATACTGGGAATCTAGGTGAAATAGGTGGAAAGTAATTATCCAAATTGTAATATTCCCAAAACTGCCCCAGGGAATTTTTCAGACCCATTTTCAAAACTCATCAGAAAAATGGCATGTACATGCAAAGCAATGGTTCAACAAACTACAAACTTAGTCACCAAGGGCATCTATATATGTGCTCCAGGATGTGGGGGGAGGCACTTCAATTACAGTGGCTCTAAGAGCCACTCTAATTAAAGTGCCTGCAGCGTCATGTGTATTCAGCCTCCCATGCTTCAAAATGACAGCAGAGGCACTTTACCTAAAGCTTGTTTGATGAGTTTTAAAGTGCCCCTGCTGCTATTTTGAAAAGTGGGGATGCTGAATACATGTGCCATGGAGGCTGCTGGAGCATGCTAATTAACACACAGCAGACTCGGTTAATTGAGTCTACTTCAATGTGTGCCAATTAGCATGCATTGGAGCAGAAATCCATCATGTGTATAGGTGCCCCAATATAACTTCATTCTGGCCCTTCACATTCCTAGGATTGCTCCCCTGTAAGTATTGAACCCATTCAACTGTGTCTAGCTTTTGGGATCTGAGAATGATTATTTGGTGTCATCACACATCCAGTTATTGCTTCAAGTTCAAATGAGGTTGGTTGCCTCAATCTGGTTGCTAAAAAATTAGTGTAATTACAACAAAAACTGAAACTTTGCAGACTGCAGAGAAGACTGTATGGAGACTTCACTTCCATTAAAGAATTAAGATATTTTGATGGTAAAGGAACTGGAGAATAAAATTTTCAGCACCTAAGTGATTGGTTGCCTAACTTATAAATATCCGTTGCAGCTGCCTGGGTCATACCAGGACTTCAGTTTTCCAGGGCTTTTATACAAATTTAACCAAATGATTTCTCATCCAACACACAGTTATGATTGGCAATTGTTTGGTTTACAGAAATGGTTTCTCTTGAAAAAGAACAACAGTGCATTCATAAACTCAGAAGTCAGAATATTGCAAGTGCTTTATTATCCTCTGTGCTGCATCATCAGGAAAAACAACAGTGCCACTGCTAGTAATTTTTTTCTGAAAGTTATTTGCCTAAGCTGTATAATGTATCAGTTTCCCTCAGTTTATTACATATGCTAAATTGGTTCTCTGTGTTGACATATTTTTCATTATTTCTCCATAAGAACCACTATTTCACTTTGAATTTTCATCATATGGAAACAGTCTCTTTAATTATTACAAATGCTATCCCAACAAATCCTGTAATAAGGCCTTGCAGTAAAGAGCCAAGAGAGGAGATACGTGTGAAATGTGCAGCAGAAAGACAACTAATGAGAACTGGGGATTATAGTGTAATATTGCAAAGCTACAGTAATCAAATAAAAGCATGGGATAATACTACTGTATGATGGGCTAGTCAGACTAGCAATACCACATTTACAACCACAATATGCACTTTTCAAAATGTAATCTCCCTTCAGATTGATGCTGATGACAGCAAAGAGAGTGATAACAAGAATAAAGACTTTTCAGTATAAGAGCAGACTGGCATTATTTTATTTTTCTTCCATGAGGGCCCTTTCAAAATCATGCTGAGTTACTAGGCATCAGTGTTTTTGCTTTGCTGTGCGTACAGACCACCCCTGCTTCAGAAAAAGGGGCTTCTATGAGTAGTGGGGGTGCCAATTACAAGGAAGAAAGGGATCACCCTAAAATAATGGAAGAGAGTAATGCAGCTGGATTCATACAATCATGGAAAAGCAGGGTGGGAAAAGACCTCAGGAGCTCATCTAGTCCAACCCCCTGTCTTAAGCAGGATCATCCCCATCCAAAGCACCCCAAGCAACTCCTTATCCAAGCTATTACTAAAACTACACAGGCGATCTTGTCACACAATCACAGAGCATAGTACCCTAGAGTGCCACAGGTAAAGAAGAGGTACAGCGGTGACTCATGTTCTGCAAAGGTTGTTAAAATACTCTCAAGAGATACAAGGAAAAGAGCCATACCCCCAGCTATAGAGGAAGGCCACAGTCCTTACCATTCCTACCCTTTGGATAAAATTACCTTCTGATCCCAAATGTGGTGATTGGTCTGACCTTGTGCAGAGAGGCAAGACCCTCTAACCAGGAACCAACTGAGAGAGCACCTGAGGCAGAAAAATATTTTACATGCAACCCTTTTCAGATAAATAAAAAATATTTAAATAGTGATGCCACAAACTTTGGCTAATATGAAAATGCCTTCTGTGGTGTTAGATCTGGTTTCCAAGATGTTCAGTGTAACACTCTGCTGTCGGTTTTAAGAAGTGTCAAGAACAAACCAAAGCTGTCCACATTTCAGATAAACCAATCCAGGTGTAACAAGTTCCTTGGAAAGTCCAGGCACACTGGAACAAGTGTCTGGACTTTGGTAAGTAACCTTTGATCCCATGTTCATTTCTCTTCTCAGGTTCTTGTCACTTTATGTTTTCAACCTAAAATGCAAGAAGCATACAGCTCAACTGTAATCCAGGCACCAGGTACCTACCCTCACTTGTGTAAAATCAAATTGCAAATCTCAGAGAACTATGGCTACAGATGTTTTATTTATCCTGGGATAAACCATTTTATCCTGGGATAAAGTGCAATCATTCAGACATCCATGTCTGTTGTCCCAGGATAAATCCTAAACAGGTTCACAGGATAAGAAGTGCTAACAGTTTACCCCAGGACATCGCAAAGTACATCTAAATGGTTAACCTGGGATTAGAATCATTGAATCAATGGCAGAAAAGTGTTGGTGTATTCAGTTGCTCACTAAACCCTGATCTGAAGGGTGAAGTGTATATGTCAGTATCTCCGTTCCGGGACAAACACAGGCATAACTTTTCCAAGGAGACATGCAATATGTTTTCCTAGCCTATAAAAGACCAATCAAAATTCATTCTTTTTTCCACTTTTGATATTCAGCATCCAGGGCTTTATGAAATGAAGACAAACCACTGCAAAATACTCTAAATAGTGTGACAGATGTAAACAGAAAGATCTTGATAGATTGAAAAGCTGGCTAGAGGCAACAGGATGAAGTTTATGCAGACAAACCCAAGGTGCCACACTTAGGAAAGAATAATCAAAAGCAGAAGTACAGAATGCAAGAAAAACTGGCTGGGTGGCAGCCCTGCTGAGCAGGATCTGGACGTTTTGGTGGATCAGATGCAGCATGAGTCAGCAAAGTGATGCAGCTCTAAAAAAAGGAGATGCAATATGGAGCTGCATATGAAGGAGTATTAGGTGTTGAACATGGGAGCTAATAGTGCCATTCAGCACTAGTTAAGTGTCATTTAGGCAACATATTGTGTGCAGTTCTACATTTTAAGACGAATGAGGAGCATTAAGAGAGGGTCCAAAAGCAGGTGACTAAAGTGACAAAGAGGTTTGTAAGTAAGCCAGACAGGGTAAGGTTGAAAGAACTAGACACATCCAGTTTGCAGGAAAGGTGATTAAAAGCGGGTCATGATAGCAGTCTTCAAATATCTGAAAGGTTCCATGAAGAACTTTTCTCTCTTGCTGCAGAGGGAATGATTCAAAGCAATGGCTTCAATTTGCAGGAAAGTAGATTTGTATTAGGAACCAGCAAAACTTCAAACAGTAAGACAGTCAAGCAACCCAGGAAGTTGCAGAATCTGCTTCATTGGAAGTTTTCAAGATGAGGTTGGATAATCATTGGTAAGGGAGGACTTGGGACCAGTATTCCTGTATTCATGCACAGAGCTGGACCAGATGACCCTTCAGTTCCCTTCCAATTGTATGATTCTGTGAGTCCTTCTGCATAAGTAAGAAAAATAAGAGTTTGGGAATTTTAAATGTAGATGCATGATGTATCTAATGGTAGTGGAAGGTAGCACTCAGTACCCTTGCACTCAGGAGACATACATTCCACTATTCCTTGCCTTTGCCATTAACATGCTTAATAGCACTGAGCAAGTCATTTCACCTCTTATGGCTCTGCTTCCTTTCACCTTGTCTGCCTGGTCTATCTACTTCTTAGTTTCTTGTGGACAGGAATTGCTTCTCATTGGGCGCATCTACATGAGACACTTTACCACACAGTAGACTAATTGACTTTGTGGTAAAGAGTCACTGTCTACACATGCAGGTGCTTACTGCACAGTAAATTAGTCTGCTGTCTGGTTAATCTGCAACCTGAAAAAGCAGGTAGCCAAAGCTCAGCAACCAGGGTGGCAAGCAGAACCTTGGGTTGGCACTCCCAGGGCCCAGGGGTGGAGCAGCCCTGGGAGTGGGCACAGGCTCTGGCGTTAGAGTCAGAGAAGGCTGTGCCAGCACTTTGCAGACTGCTCTGGCCAGAAATGCAAATGGCCAGGGAGCAGAACACCCCTGACCCCAGGCAGCTGTGGCCAGAGCCTCCAGCTCCCCCTGGCGGCTGCAAGAGGTCAGAGCAGGGCCACTATGAAGAGCAAATCTGCTCCCAAATGACTGCATGTGTAGATGTTTGCACAGGGCAGGTTTTCTGCGCCCTAAATTACTGCACAGTATACCCATGTAGCATTAACTGCACATGCAGATGTGCCCACTTTGAGTGAAATTCTAATCCCATGAAGATAACAGGAGCTTATCTTCAAAAATATACCAAGATTTCACCTAAGTATGGTATTCCTATACTGCCAGCACAAAGGAGTTCCACCTAAACTGAGGCTCCTAAGTGCTACTGTAATGCAAATAAATTATTATTACTTGTTATTAACACTGTGTCCATTCCTTGCCTCAGAAGGATGATCTCTTACCAAACACAATAATATAGCCTCTAACAGACAAGGCGAGATTTCAAATGTTCTTTAAATTCTAACACAAGGGAAGAATTACCATATCAACTTTCACTGGCAGTTGCAAGTCTTATTTATGCTCTTGCTACTCTCTACATAGGTCTAGTTAAAAGAATGTTGTGTTTATGTTTGAAAGATGGAGTTTATTACATACATAAATGTATACACTATATTATATAACAATTATGTAGCAATATATAATAGTATGAGTTAATCTGTTACAAGAAGGTGAAATGGAGTAGCATATAGAATATAGTAGAATATACTGAAATATAGTAGAATATACTGAAAAACCAAAATCAGTAATGTAATTTCTTGGGCAGTGAATGCATGGGCATGTTAGTTTAAAAATACAGTTATATAATTATATGTAGTAGATATAGTTACACACACACACACACACACACACGGCATCATGCTACATTGAACTAATCAATCCCACCATTCAAAAACTTTCTGCTGGGCTCCCTCCCTGCCAGAAATGCTTAGATAAAATTAGATTTCTGATTATACTAAGATCCAAGAGCTCTTTGAATTCTTAGGTTGAGGATGATATTATCAAGTTCCCTCAGCTGTGAAATAATGGGATGAGTTAATATATTGAAGAGGCTGAAATGGGAATAGCAGCATGAGCATGTTGAAAGCCAACACCATTAATCTAATTTCTTGGGCAGTAAATGCAGTTTGGGTGTGCTGGGTTTGTTTTTGTAAATACATTTAGGGTATTGATAAGAGAAAGCAGTTCCTGTAAAGGTCCATCTAGTGCCCTTGTCTGAATCTTTCCAAAAACCAAGCTCACTGCAAGTAGGAGACAGGATCCTGGCCCATGTTACAGTCTCTTTGCACCACTGGAACACCACAATGGAGCCATAAAGCTAAGAATAACCAAGGATGGAAACCCCTGTCAGGAGAACAGCATAGCCAGCTCAATCCTACCTTCCTCTGCATCAGACAGGGGTGTGGCTATATGACACAGTACAGTAGCAATCCCAGCCAATGTAATAGTTCCTACAGAACTGTCAAAAGCCAGTATAATTTAGAGCAGTCCAGGAGGTGCATCTACACGTTCATTAATGTGCCATAGTTACGGAGCATTAAGTTTAGTACTTGGTTAACCAAGCACTAAATCAATGCACAGTAACTTGTGCTACTGTGCACTAGCACCACTGCACAGATTCTTAGTGACTCTTGCTGTGCAGTAGCCTAATACTACTGCACAGTAGTGCATTAGCATGGTTTTTACCCTGCACACTACTGAGCAGTGTTATTAGGATACTGTGCAGTTAGCATCTCATGTAGATGCACCCTCCTAAACCCAAAACAGCCCTCAGCTGACCTCAGGGATCAAGGGGCACAAAGGTAGTATTCTGGCACTTTTGTACCTGCTCTTTCTCTGGTCCTGATCACAAGGCCATTGGGCAAAGAGTTCTGAAAATTAAAAAGACAAGCTCCCTCACTGGCTATAAAAAGTCAGTAGAAGGACACATAAGCTGGTCAGTGCCCACAGGACTGGAGCTATGAGAAAGGGTGTGCTTTTGTAAGGCTTAGTGCAGCTGAGATGCAAGATCCCTCTTCCATGACAGTTTATAGTAGTCTATGCCTAGGAATTATGCCAGGGAAGCCAAAGAAAGAAATGGCACTGGAGCCGACCCAGACCAAGGACACTTAAAGAACATAGATTAAACCTGTTGGCACCTTGGAGGATCCAGAGGGACAGAACTGTGACAGAAGCAGTTATTGAATATACTAACACTGCTTTCATGGGTAATGGGTATGGCTATGTTGCTAGGAAATGCCATAATGAAAACATGCCCCAGCTATATGCTCCCATACTCTGCTTGCCAAATGCAAAAATACATAATGTAGCTGCTGCTAGGCCCATGCCCATGGAATACCCAGTGCCGCACTCAGGTTTTCAGCCTCTAACATGTTTATTGGCATGTGCCTAGCATCATTCTAACAGAGCTACATATATTTTTCAGCACTTGGCACACATGGAACAGGGACAGGTGGATAAGGCATGTTTTCATATTGCTACCCCCTACCAAGTGCAGAAGCAGTATAGACATGCCCAGAGAGTCACTTGTTTTCTTAATGCATGCAAATAACTGCCATTAATGTTAATGGAAGTTAAGCACTGGTTTCCATGGGAACACAAACAGCACTCTGAAATATGTTCTCTGCTTTAAATGTTTCTTTCTGCAATACATCACAAAATGCATGGCCTGTTTGTATGATGGTATTCAGGGGATCAAGTACGCAGTTTAATGAACCAAACTTAGAATCTCTGACAAACCCTATGAGGTCTTCAACTATTCCATCCCCCAAGCCCAATTTCACTGCAATAAAAGGAAGGATTTTGAATAAGGGACTTACAGGAATTTGTAGCAGTGTAGCCCAGTACTGCTGAAGCTTGAGACATTTGAGATACTGCTGAACTTCATTTATAACCAGGAGGCTTACAAACACAGGAATCAGCTCCTTTGCAGGGAAGGAAGAGATAGGGGAAGTCTTAGAGCAAGGAACACTACTAAGGAAACATGCAACTAACTAGTCACTGAAGTTAGACACCTGAAATATCAAGTCTCGCTGAGCTGTATTTTATTTGGTTTTTTAGCTATTTGATTACTCAATTCCTAAGTCATAGGATGCCACAAAATTCTGACAATTGGATTTTTCCTTTCTTCATATGAACCTTCATCTATTAATTATGATATTAATTATGATTACATTGAGAGGCTTCTTCCTTTGTGGACAGGACTTCAGTGTGATTTGTTGGGAACTGATAAGCAGGGCACCTCATTTCTTCTGAATGCAATCAAAACTTTAGAAAACTTAAAAAGTAACTTGGTTTCCTTGGTGGGGAGAAAAGGCTGAAGATAATTCCAAAATGTGCTGACCACTAGATGTCACTACAACAAATAAAAAAATTAACTTAATTTCTAAGTGAAAGTCTGATTTATTTAGAAGAAGATATATGAATTATTGCTGCCAAAGATGCCTTCAAAGATAACTCAATTTAAAAACAATCATGCAGCTGAGAAACCTTATTATATTTTTTAAGAACAGAGAGAGATTTTTTTGTCATTTTTTTAAAACCAAAATTGGGCCAGATAATGGAACAAACTACCATATGAACCTAACTGTCTTATAATAGACGGCCTTGATAGATCTCATCACAAAGGCGCAGCAAAAAACGGAAGAAAAAGAAATTCATTACAACTCATGCCGTGATGACAGTGCTGTAGCTTTTTACGCCTTTTGCCAGCCACATACAAATATTAAAATTCCATTTAGAAAGTGAAAAACGTATGTATGTTATAAATAAGAAATGGTTTGTGCACTAACTTACTGGATTAAAACAATAATTTATAGTTAAACTTCTGTAAGTAAGATATAATGAACTCCACACAGCGAGTGCATCATCATTTCTTTAAAGGGTACTGACAGTTTGGAGCTGAATGCCAGTGCTTGAACGTCATACATACTTTGACCACTCAGACATAAAATATGCTATTTCCATGCACCAGGTTGCTGAAATGACCTGGATAAAAATACCATTGATATTAATGTACCATACTTTTTTCCCCTCAATGAATGATATCCTACATCTTCTCCCCCATAGTAAATGCATTTGTGATTAAATTTTAAAAGTCCTATAAGGGACTTTTTCTTCCTAGATTTAACATTTGCATAACACTTTAAAGTGACACTGCACAAAGGATCAGCTGCAATACCTGGTCTTCAACAACTGCTTCAAAGTAAGGATAACCCTAGGAAATGGGGCACACATTGGGATCCAGTTTATGACTGGCTTTGAATTTTAGTTTCTAGGTCAAAAATTGAATGTGGATTAATTTTTAATAGCACTAAAATCTTCATCTGACACAGACCAAAAATCTCAAATTTAAATGTTAGTTACATACAAAAATTCAGTTTTTCCTGGGAGAGTCACCGTTCTCCCAGGAGAAACCACGAGTTTCAGATGTTCAGAACTACTGTCCCAGGGCAAAATGGCTGCTCCAGGAGAAAAATAACCTGGGAACAACCAGGGTTAAATCACTCTCAGGAGACTTCCTCCCAGGAAAGGAAATATCTGTATAGTTTCCCCTTATGAAAGAAGCCACAGCACAGTCCTCCAACATCCTACAGTGCTTTGCTCCCATCTCCCAATACCCTTAGGAGAGAGCACATTGTTCAAGCTGGACTCTACTGAACAGGGAGAAGAACATGTCACCTTACAATCCCACATTGTGCTGCAGCGAGAGACAACAGGCTGACCCTGAGCAGTCTGGGTCAACCAGTCAGGGCTGCCCCGTGCACCACTGCTGTCAGGAGGCAGAGAGAGGGAACCTGCAGAGCACCTGAGATGTGCAGACAGAGAGGCCCCATAGCATCAGCACTGCCAGTCCCCTGTTCTCCAGAATTCAAATGCCTGTTCAGGGGTTTCCAGATAAGTTTTTCTACCAGGGGAACAAATCCAGGAGCATTCTCCCAGGTCATTTGAACTTATGCACACAGCCTTTGTTTGAGTAGCTTTAGCTGTATCTTAATCAGAACCAGAAAATGAGACCATTTCTAAATTTCTGATAAAACACAGAACCATGAGTCCTGCCATATGTCCTGCTTTCCAGAACTCCCCTCTTACTGCCTCACGTCCTCCTCACACCTCCGTTTTTAGATGCCCCCAAAGCTTCTAAAATAACTGGTCCTCTGTTTGTTTAAATACCTTTAGCTGTTCCCACTCTTCCTTCTGGACAGCTGATTTTGTGCTAAATGTATGTTTAGAACCAATCAGAATTCCTGGATCCGATCCAATCGAACCCAATCCTATCCATGTATATCTCAACATGGAATAGACTTCATCCATTTGTGCCAAATACCCTCACATGAAAGCAAAACCAAAAAGCTGTTATGAGCTCACAAACAAAACTGATAAAATACAAAACCATCCTTTCACCAGTGGGAGAATATTTTTCACAAAACAACCACTTCATCTCTGCCCTCATAAACCTTGTTGTCAAAGGATACCTGCATAATACCTTCAGAAGAGGGGCCCAGAAATATAAATTCATAGCTTTCCTGCACACGAAAAACCATGGATTAACAGTGGCATTACAAGGCCAATTGCAACTTACATCTTCTGCTAACTCCACTTGACTCCATACATGGTAACCGCCCACTTCTCTTTCAAGTGGTCCAATTGATTAACATAAGTAGGTGAGATCAAGTATTGTAACTTATACTCTGCTTGGACTGTGACTGCTTCTATGGCTGCATGCAGGTGTTAGTAATAATTCTGGGAAAGGAAGTGGTAGAAGTGTTCAGCCTGCAAATGCCTCCTTTCCTCTGCTCCTCGTGCCTTCCTGAAACCAGGGTTATCCTAGACTGGAGAAAGTGTAGAGAGCAGTGGCTGTTCCAGTCTTCTCGTTCCCTGGACCGAGCAGTAGGACAAAGGTAATTTCCTTGACCAGGGACTCCAGTTTGGGAACTGGCAAGGAGAAGCAAGGGGCTGCTCCTCTGCTCAGCTTCTAATGCTTCCCCCTCCCCCGCAGATATCCTTGCCACCCTCACTGGATGGTGGGGGTTGACAAACAAAAGCCACCTGAGGCCAGGAACAGGGTTTGGGGACAGCCTTCCTGAGCCTAATTCCCAGTTCCCAGGCTTTGCAATCCCCACCCCTACTGCCCTGGGTGGCAGGAGAAGCATTTTAAGCCACAGTGCTAGGAACTGAGCCAAGGATAGCTTCCCCAGCCTCAGTTCCTGACCTCTGAAGCTTTCATGGGGAAGCTAGACCGAGCCAACAAAGTACCTGCACCTCTGCCCCAAGCCAGGGACTGCCCCGTTTGAGGAAGAGGTGGGGAGAAGTGCTACTACTCCCCTCTTCTGTACTGTAAAGCCCTACATAGCCCCTTCCACAAACTGGGCAGTCCCTTTCCCTCCACCAGACTGGAAGGGAAGCATACATAATTGGCTGCTGGCTAGTGAAAAAAAAATGGGAAAATTTTCCTGGTGAAAAAAATGGTGAAAAAGCATATAAGCATTCACTCTTGCAACAGAAACTCTCTTGCAAGGGAGATGTTATAGGTTAACACTGGGAGATCCTTCTCCTGGAAGGGGAATTCTCCTCTGGAAGAATTTCAGTGAACATTTATACGTTTGTCATGTCAACTGGAAGAACGGGGATTCTCCTGATAGAAATGTAAAGCTTGTCTTCAAGCTTTCAGACAACATGTGATCCAATAAAACAAAATTACTTCACCTTCCAAACCATGTTTGCACTTGTGGGTTAAAGGAGTCCAGCTACCTTCAGGTAAAAGGTATTGGGGAAAGTCTTAAATAATTTCAATAGAACATCTCATTTATATACATATGCCACACTTTCAAAAGCAGCTGAAGAGATTCTCCTTCACCTTTCATTGAAAAATAATGCTGAGCTCAGGCCTGACAGACTTATCACAGACAGACTGTTGAAAAAGCCAGAGAGCTTGTGTAACAAGGTTACTGGAAAAGTGACTTGAACAACAGATTTTGCTGTTCTCATGTGATAACTATTGGAATTGAATAAATTCCTAAAAAAGAAAAGAGTGAACCACACAATGACATTTCAGACAAAAAGAATATCCCTGCTTATGCTTACATTCAACACTCAGTACCTCAAAGGAATAGGACCTGTGTAAGGTCCATATATTTCTCCAGTGTATATTGGAATTAGCCTACTCTCTGATCTGAAACCCCTATAAATCTAGGCAGCTCTTGGTTCTACAAGACATCTTTTCATTACTAATCCGTCAAATTCTTTTTTAGCCATAAATCTACTGGTATAAGTGAGAGCAGATGTATCAGCTCAGCCATAAGTTCCTGTGCCTGACTGGCAAAGTTAACATACTATAAACCTGAGAGACACTGTAATAGTACACAAAGTTTCTGAATTTATACAATAAATTATCAATGGAAATATATTTCTTTAAACACAATCAGTCTCCTCAGAAAGAATGCATCATCTGAAGTTCCAGAATTTTTTTCCCCGAAACACTCTGAACTATTAATGTGTTCTATGTCTATTGGCATATGTCTTCACTGTTTTGAAAGGCAACAAATATCTCTTTCCAACTGGTAAAAAGCCAATTTGCCAACATCACTAGAAGACTTAAAAGATTATGGACCATGATATTCCAGACTTTCAGCTAAACAAAAAAAAATTTTTTTGGAACAACAAACCATGAACTACTGTACCAGAAAGATATATCAAGCTTTTCAAAGCAACAATCCCTGCAATATCAATTTCCATAACATTCCAAAACCAGTTTGCTAGAAAACCTCATAGGTTTGCTTAAAATAACTAATAAACTGATTGCTGCCACACATACTTAAAATAATGATCGGTCAAGGGAATTATTTCTTAATTATTACTCAAGGGATAGGTGCTTACCTCCAGCAAAAATATAGCTGACAACTAAATTTCAGGACATAATTTTACAGTTAAAAAGATGCACATCACTTGGAGGGAAAAACTTTGCTTCAAAATCTTTTTAAAAGTTACTTTGCACAAAAAAGACAGTATCTTGCACAATAGATTTAGATACATGAAACTAAACACATAATTGTCCATTGATTACCCCCAAAATAACCTATTTTGAGATTACAGAATCACAGAAGTAGTCCTGGAAGGGACCTCCAGAGATCATCTAGTCCAGGGTTTTTCAACCTTTTTAAATAAGTGTGCCCCCGGTGGCCCCCTTTTCTAGTAAGTGTACCCTGGGGCGGCGGGGGGGGCGGTGACGAGAGGAGGGAGCGTGTGGCAAATGGCCAGACATGGAGAGGGGGCATTGCAAGCAGCAGCAATGCAGCATCTGTGCGGCCTTGCTCTCACCTCACCCTGACCCTGCTCCTGAGAGGCAGCGGTGTGGGGTGGCAGCGCTCCGTCCCCACCCACCCCCACGTACCCTCTGGGACCTTTCAAAGTACTCCCAGGGGTACGCGTACCCCCAGATGACAACTCTTGATAGAGTCCAACTGCCTGCTCCAGTGGCACTATTCTAGTTTCTAATAAACAAGTCTCTACTCTATAAACTTCACTGCAACTGCCGTGAGCTGGTATTCTTCCTGACGGTATGAATGAAAATATCAAAAATAAAGAAGGCAGTCATACAAAGCTGGCCTTGAAGTCAAAGTAGTTCAATGGAGCTACACTGGTTTACATCAGCTGAGAGTAGGGACTCATTTCATATGTTGGAGCAAAGCAAGAGTGTACATTGACTTATGAAAATGGCTATGTTCATTATTATTATTCACATTACAGGAGCACCCAAAGCACTAGTGGGACCCTAAAAACTCACATACAGAAAGGAAGAACTTTACAGACTAAAACTCTGAGCATGTAAAACTCTTTACCCAAAAGACCTCACTGACCTTGGTATCATCCGCTGACTTCAGAAGAACTACTTGTGTGTAGTTACTTGCTTAAGCTTTCAAAATAGAAACAAAAACCTGTCATGCAAATTTCAACAAGCAAGCGTTTCGCACAGACCTGCACTCCAGAATTTCAGCCTGTGGTGGGGAAAGGGATTTAGAATTATATTTCTAGCCTGTAGGGTAATGAAGGTATTATCAAAAATGTGAACCAAGTTTAACTGCTGACTATCTGAGTCTGAAAAGTGACTCAAACAAATGTTTCTGAGAGATGCAAACGGACCTGCTCGTCTCACTCAGATGGACTCCAGGATTGTGAAATGTGGCACTTTCCCAAGATACCACACAACTGAGCATTTCTGCTCGAGGAATTTATTTTGTTTAACCAGGTGCTCAACATTTGGGTTTCTGTATGTGTACCCTGCTGGGACATGGCTGAAGATACCTCTTCCTGTGCACCTGTCCCCACAAGGAGAAATTCACTGCATTACAGTCATGCTCCCTTCACCGTTCTAAAGAACCAGGCAAGAAGGGAAAGATGCCAGGAATGAAAGCTAGAGACCAGTTTGCTGCTAGGGGAAAGGGAGGGAATCTCAAGTACAGGCTAGACAGCTAAAGAATGTAGAAGGAGTTGAGGCTTGCACCTTCTGGAGCAGACTACAAACTCCCTAAGGCACTCAAGACAGAAGCAGAGGAATAAGCAATAAGTTACAAAAGACAAGTATTATCATGCAGGTTGGGAGTTTTAGCTTTATATATATTTACGTAACTACAGCTTGAGGAAAACTGCTTAAGTAGTTGAATTATTGTGGAGTTTCTTTTCGTTCTTTTTTATTTTTCATTTATTTTGTTAACTCCCTGCACCTATATAAGTTTAAAACTGGAATAATGCAGTGCTGAATCAGGAACTCTCTGGTATGATGAGTATTGGATACGAGTTCAAAATGTGAGCATTTTTGTTAAATTAGCAGGTACAAATGTGCAATCATCTGAGCCAATAACTGTGTGGAGGGAATGAGCAAGATGATTCACAGTCAGTATGGGTGGGATGTCAAAACTACTCAGCATAAGGCTATTTTTGTTGAAACAGAAGACAGCAGGAGCAGAGCTAAGCAAACAGAGGGCTTGAAAAAAAACAAAACAAAACACATTAAGGATAGGGACTTCGAAGGACAGCTCACTCCTATTCAAGGGGTACTGTAACTTCAGTAGATGTCACACTTGCCTTTGACCCATGTAGGCCATAAGACAGTCCAGGAAGAGTTAAAAGCTCAGAGGGTCTAAGTTCTGTGAAGGACAGCAGAGTCATCAGAACATACTGGATCTGTTCACAAGCATCCTGAGATGGTATGACAAAACCTGATATGATGCATGCATTGGGGATGCTATACATGAAAAAGTTCAGCAGTTTACTAGGTGCATGTTGCCAAACACAACTGATCACAAGGAAAGCATGCAGAACAGTGGCTGACGACCTTTTTAGATTCAAGGTACCCTTGTTCAGCTCAAGGCACCCCTCAAAGCCAGCTCTATTTTCACTCATTTTTTACTACAAAATGATACTAGAACAATTCTGCCATTGCAGAGAACTCAAGAAGACAACAACACGTCGTAATGGTTTTAACACTTTGGATTTCTATTTGAAATCTCTGGGTACATCTTGTGAATCATGTTTGCACACTTAACAGTGATTGTATGGCACCCTCTGATTCTTGAAAGGATCTCAAGGCATCCCAGGGTGCTGTTGCACCCTGGTTGAGAATCGCTGATGCAGAATGAAACAACCCAAACAGGATAAAGTAAACATAAGGGCTAATTATAAAGATCATTAATCAGCAAGTAGTAATATGTAATGATGCATGCTTGATATAAACCTTTCTAATGTATAAAAAGAGTAGCACAGAAATATGTTTTGGATTTGTATTTAACCCTGCAGTCAGATCATCTGGCGCATAGTATGAATAAAGGCTACACTAAGTTTTTACTCCCTGAATAGCTGCTGTATGTTTATTTAAACCTTGTTGCAGTAGGACCTAACACATCCATGAAGGTAACAACCCATTGTTCCAGTGCAGTGGTAGCACCCTTTCTATTATTCAGAATCACATCTATCACCCTGGTGGTCATGAAAAATCACAAAACCTTGCTTTCCTCTCCCTCTGCCCTTCAAAAATGGGCATATTAATTAGGGTTCTGGTCCAATCCCAATAAGAAAATAAGAAAATAAGTGTAGCTTACACTAGATATGGAGATATGGGTTCTTGTCCTAAATTGCTACATTGTGTTCCTGGGTATTGAGAGACAGTTGTTGATGGGTGAATAATTTGATTCTTGTCTTTGTAAAGAGCTGAGAGATAAAGGTTATCTAAAAATGTGAGTAATTTATTTTGTGCCCAGCACCTACATAAAGGCTAGCTGAAAAATCAATCAGAAACAAAAAAAACCTAATGTATTTGAAGATTACATACTGCTTCTACCAAGACCACGGTGAACAAGTTTCTTTTACCACCAGGCTACATAAGAGTACATGCCCATTTAAAGAAAGCTAGGAGTTATTCCAAAGATATTATGGAATGGAAATATTTATTCAGTGTGCCCCATGATGCCTTAATTAAACAAATACTTGAATATCCATTCACTTAAATTCTTCTGTCTCTTGAAGGAACTAAAATGCTTGCAGAACAAGACAGGCTTCAAGGAAACAGGTATCTTTTCAGTCTCTTGGGCACCCTAATGTTTGGGAGCTGTTGATTCAGGATGATAAACAGTAAAACTTAGTTACTAACTGCATTTTGAAAGGTAATGAAATAAAACAGCCACTAGTGACAAAAGAAGCAAACTTCAAAGTGGTGATTAAGCTCAATGACCTTTCAAAAGCAGAAAATGCATTGCAGAAAAACACTGCTCCAGTAAAGAAGCTGTGAAGTGGAGCATTATGACTAGGCCCCAATTCAAGGAAGTACAGAAACACAAGGTTAAATCCACTTTTAGCTATCAAAACATGTAACAAGGAGAAATGGTACACTGACTTCAAAGGCTAGGGGAAGAACTTACAAATAAACCATTATAAGTGATTGGAAACTGGTTCAGATTTCTAACACAGCAGAAGTCCAGTGCACATAAACTGCTTTCTATTCTCAGTAATGCATACACATCCCCATGGACTTTGATGTGAGTTACGTGTCTAGACCGAAAAACTGTGCCTTAACTACTGAGAGACAAGATGAACCAGTAGAGACAGAAATTAGGAATTTTAAGATGGAAAGAATATACATTTTCAAATATAGTCACTGATTTGGGGACTTTTAATCTCTGGGTGTCCAGATGGCAACACTTCAATATCCATAATCAGGAGCCACTTAAGAAAATCCAGACAATAGAACATATTTCAGTTTCTTGTGAGAATCAATTGCTTAATGTTTGCAAGAAGTCTGAAGAGATAACGTGGTATGTATTCTGATTATTAATCCAGTGCTCCTTACAACACAATAGTTTTATTCTTTAAAAAGGATATTGTGCAGTTTTACCAACTGAGAATTTAGGATGCAATGAATTATCATTAAAGGGAAAAGTGACAACGACAAGATCATTATCTTTGGGGGGGGGGGGGGGTGTTCCAAGACTAACAAACCTAACTAGAATCTTCTTGGATAGGTTCTTTGGCAGCGTGAAAGACAGACAAATGCTGTTATCAACGGTACTAAAAATTTAAAGACATATAAAGGCTTTTCCTAAAGCCATCACAGCCAAATGGCATAATCCCATCAAAATTTTAATAAAAGTATACAGCTAGATGAAAGCATGAATCAAATTTATAGCTAGAGATTCTGTTTGAACTGAACAAAAAAGCTGGAAAAACATGAGGAAGAAGCCAAGAAAAATTAAAATCTCTGCCAAGAAGGGAAAATAAACAAAAATCAAGGAAAACTCAATTTATTATGCATGATAGAATGGACACTTTAGATAGTAATACACCAAGCAGTTAAACATTTAAGAGTATAGAACTCCCAGTGGATGTACAGTGATGTTGTTGTTAGAAGCATTGCTGAAAAAGGCAGAAACTTAGTTGCACCCTACAGAAAGCCTCAAATCTATGCAGTTGTTTAAATAGTGAAAGGTCCTTCTGGAAACTAGCAACCCATTAGGCTGGCTGGGTATAGGCACTGCCACTCCCATAGCCAGGAGCACTTAAAAGAGTTACCCTTAAGCCACCTGGCCAACACTGAGCCTACTGCATGAAACCAAGTACCTGTTTGCAGCTGGATTTACTGAGAGTGGCTTTAGGATAAGTGCAGAGCAAGGCTCAAACTGATACTTCCAGAGCTACAGCAGGATGCCTTAGCTGCTCTGCTGCCATATCCCTTCCAGACTAAAACAGAAGTGAAAACATTATAATATATAAATTATATAAATTATATAAAGAGAAAATTACTATTTTTCTCTTAATGTGAACCACCAATTGTTGTTATTATCTGTCCAAAGATTGAAGCATAGGCTGCTTCTCATATCTGCAACTTATAACTACTGGGAATTGTACAAAGCAAAAAAAAGCCCATAAGTTGATTGTTATGCATGTATGTTGGTAGCCAATACAAAAAAAAAATACTTTCCTTCTCTTCCTGTTCTTCTTTTTTTTAATAATAATTTGCACTTTTCATCCCAAAGGAATATATGAATAGATATAAAAATATGTATACAATGTTTATTTCATCCATGATTATACTGATGCTCCCTCAGGCATCAGTTTGTACCAGCTCACTTAACACTATACACCAATATTATATTACAGTTTAAGTCAGGAAGTGAAGTAAAATGTCATGGCACACTAGACAGCACCTCTGGTGCCAGGATACTTCCTTTTGGGATGCTAAGAAAGAAACAGCACTACAACTTTCTCCAAGCCTTGATACACTTTAGAGATCTACTGCCTCACATCTGGTCTAATGCTGTTTAGTTTGTATGAAAGCTGACAAATATCACAATTTGAATTCATATTGCAGATGTTTCTCTCCATTAATTTAATTGTAACTTAAATTAATCGTATTTGCAGCTTGTTTAACAGAAAAGTAGAGTGCAGTTGGCACCAAATGAATTTTAGCTCTCATGTCATGGTTTCTGGAAAGTCTTTTGGGTATTATGATATTTTTCAGTATGTTTCTATTGTTCCCTGGTGTTTCCCAGAAAAATGTAAATACACAAAATAGGCTAGGTGCTAGAACCACAAAGGAGACAGAAGGTGCAGGCAGAAGTGCAGCTCTCGGCTGTAACTGATAACACGTTGCAGGAAGCGTTCTGAGCTACAACAATCTCCTGGACCAAACACAAGTTCAGTGTTGGTTTCAGGGAGGGTAATCTAGCTGCTGGCTCCCAGCTCCTGCCAGTTTCCCCTAGCAATGGCGCTGCCTCCCTCCTAACCCATGTGTTTTCAGAGTGGGAGTGGGGAAAGGTGATCATTCTAGGGGTTCCCCAGGCAGCACCGGAGGGTGGAGTGGGTGAACTGGAGCCTCCCAACTTCCAGGGAAGCAGCCTGGAGAGCAGTTCCCACAGGTAAGTGGGAGTGGGGACTGAGGCCTCCATAGGGAGGAAGGGAGAGAGTTAGACAGGGCTGCACTGCTGCCCAGCCAGGGGGTATATGGGCCTTAAGGCCTGGGGCTGCAATGTGTGGCCACAGGGCACTGTCGGGGAGCAGGACAGGGGCGCAGGCAGCTTGTCCACAGGGCAGAGGGGGGGCCAGATCTCCACCACTGCGCACACTCCTGGGGGAGCAGAGGGGACCCAGGCCCCAGGGAAGGGCAGCACGATGGGAGCCCGAGCCCACTGCAGGCAGCAGACCCCACCCTGTGTGCAGATCTGGAGGACATGGGTCTGTCACTGCCACTGCTCTCTACACTTTCTCCAGTCTAGGGTCCCCCCTGCCCCCTGGGAGTGCACACAGCAGTGTGGAGCTGGCCCCACCCACCCAAGCCCACAGCAGGCGGTGAGCCAGATTCTGCTCCACCGCAGCAGCCGCTACCTTCTATTGGGGGCAGGGGGTCAAAAGGCACTAGCAGGGCCAGGGGGCTATGGTAGGGAAGGAGTGAGGGGCACAAACAGGTCCAGGGGGCTTCAGAGAGGGAGTGAGGAGCACAAGTAGGGCCAGGAATGCTGTGGAGGGGTGGGGGCAGGGGAGGAAGTGAGGGGCCTTTAATTTTAATATAATAGATTCGGGGTTTTTTAATCAGAGAATTTGTGATTTTTCATCAGGGAAAACCAGGATCTCTGCTAATAATCATGTGCAGTAACGTATGAGCAATGTCTGTGCTGTGACGTGCTACTGAACAGTATTTTTTGGCTACTGCCCAGTCAGTGTGTCATGTATACATGCTCAGGAAATGGTATCATTTCCTCCTATTGAAATTATGCCACTTTGCATGGAATAATTATACATTGAGACAGAGTGAGAAAACAGACAAAGTAAAAAGACTTTATTACCTAGGGATTAGAGCACTCAACTCGGTAGATGAAACCAGGAGTTCTAGTCTCTGCTCCACTGGATATTTCACTATTTTAATATTAAGAATTCAGTGGAGCAAGGGCTGGAACCCATACTATAGCCTGGTCTTCTGGTGGTCGGGAGACTTTGGTTTTAGGTGTGCAACCAAATCTCAACAGGAAGAGAAAGGAATTTAACACAGATCTCCCATTACCAGAGTTAGTTCTCTACTCATTATGACATTAGAAAATCCACCAGCCATATTTTGTGACCTAATTCAAAGGTGCAGGAGGTACACGGTCCCACTAAGGGGAATGCCTTACTGGACCTGGTATTGGCAACGGGGGATGACATGGTAGGAGACCTACAGATCGGTGGTCACCTGGGGGACAGTGATCACCAAATAATAGAATTCACCATAAGATGTCGAGTGGGTAAGGTAACTAGTAGGGTGGAAGTGCTAGACTTTAGGAAAGCTGACTTCAATGAACTCAGGCGTTTAGTCAAGGACGCACTGCAGAGTAAGAGTTTTGAAGAGTTGGGAGCCCAG
>NW_005842223.1:244633-285823 GCF_000455745.1 Alligator sinensis
TTCAAGAGGGATGTAGATAACCTGGAGAGGGTCCAGAGAAGGGCCACTCGTATGGTTAAGGGCTTGCAGGTCAAGCCCTACAAGGAGAGACTAGGGCACCTGGACCTCTTCAGCCTCCACAAGAGAAGGTTGAGAGGCAACCTTGTGGCTGGCTATAAGTTCATCATGGGGGCACAGAAGGGAATTGGTGAGGCTTTACTCACCAAGGCGCCCCTGGGGGTTACAAGAAATAATGGCAACAAGCTAGCAGAGAGCAGATTTAGAATCCAGTCAATGGACATGGAGCCTCAGCAGCATAGGCAACGCGGTGTGGGGGGGCCCTCTCCCCCCCCTGCCCCCCTCAACAGGGCTGTTGCCGCCTGCAGGAGCTCACCAGCTCCAGCCAACACCGGCAGCGGCACCTGCAGGTGCCCCCCCCCAGACTCAGGAGGCACTAGTTGCCCATGTTTCGCAGCATTCAATGGTGAGGGGCTTCAACTACAGGTGCTTTCCCCATACTGCCAGGGAGTAGTGAGCAGTAGCCAGGTCCAAGCACCTGCCTGTATTTGACCTGGAGTAGGTCATTCTGACTGTTAACTGGAAAATCTTACCTGTTCCATAAGGCACACTCTGAGAATGCCTAATGATCCATAGGTGATATAGATGGAGGAAGGCTTAGTTTGTAAATCCCAGCAGGGTTTAGGCATGAAAAGACTGCCTCTATTCAGCACTGTGAATACGGAGACATTTCTGGATATATCCATAAACTTAATTACCTACAGTATTTACACACCTGTATGGTAAGAGCAGCTTAGCAAGGCTCTTAATCTAGATGTTGATTTGGGACATCTAAGACCCTTTGCACATTTTAGCCCTTAGGCCTTAGCCTTGCCTCTTTTTTTGTAAGGCTACAGTAGGCTTAAGCTCATGGCCTCAGATGCATCAAAACCACCACCTCATTAAAAACTGCTCTCAGAATAGCCCATATCAATGTGCTCCATGTATACAGTTTGAATTTAAAAGGTAAACATTAAAAAAATTCTACAATGTTAATGGATTGAAACATACCTTGAGGCAGATCCTCAGCAGGTACAAATAAAAGAAGTTAATGGGGTTCTGTTGTTTCATGCCCCCTGAGAATCCAGCTCAGCATATTTAAAGGAACTAGTGTGGGACAAATTCAACTTTTAATGACTAGGATTAGCATTTGGCTCTTCTCATTTGGAAGGTATCACCAAAAATATATAAACAGCCAGATTCTGCTATCACATCCCTTATATTTAACTCTCTCTTTACTTCAAGGGAGTCACTCCTGCCTTTTCTGTTTCAGTGTGTATGAGCAGAATCAGACCCAAATTCTGTAATACATGCATTAAATTAATTGGTGTGTACAGCTGATATCCCAAATGCCCATAATCACAAATTAGTACTGCATAATCCTACTCATTTGTGAACAGAAATAGGATTATCTACCAGTGCTACCAAATGTCACTAATGGCTGAGGCCTGAAACCAGGTCATGAAATGAGGACTTCGTTATTTTTATGAAATGCTGGTCACAATAAAGAAACAAAGCCCAGCAATTTTCACCAGAAGAGCTAGGATGTTATCTGTAGCATTATTTATAACTTGGTATAGTGAAGTGATAAAAGAACAAGAATTATAATGCTGTGTATAATTCTGAATTTACAAAATGGCCTTTCAAAATTGAGACTTGTGAAAACAGAGGGGTATTAATCCCAGATTTCCCTTCAAAATTAAATTCATCTGGCCACGGGATGTTATAACCAGGTTGTCATTTGCTTCACCTGCCCAGCAAGTGTTGGAAATCTATAGGGGGCTGCAATTTAATTACTGCTGGATCCCTGGGGTTAGAAGACCTAAGGTGACTCTAAAATAAGGGAGGAGGAAATAGACATTTTGTGAGGGAAGTCAGGGTATGAGAGAGAAAAGAAAGTTAAAAGCATCTAAATCTGGGAAGAATGCTGGGGTTCCATAGTCTTATTTTCGAATGACCTTTTGTGCTAATGAAACCAGAGAGTTTTGCACCTATAATGATGGTGTACCATTTACTTAAAGCAGAATGGGGACTTTTATAGTTTGTTTCCAATTAATCTTCTCTTCTGGGGGAAAGCTGTTCTTTATGTTTTAATACTTCCAGGCTTAAATACGACTTAATGGATTAAATGTAAAATAAGTAAGGGCTTCAAGAACTGCGAGGACAAATCCCAGCTCATGGTCTTGCTGGAGGATTAATTTCTTACCTGAAGATGGAATCTAGGGCATTTTGATCCACTGGTGTTTTTTTTCACTAAGCATGAGTTTTCAAATCTACTGTGGGCTCTGTGAGGCAGAAACTATGAAGTAAATGGAAGCCACTTAGAAGGTGGGTGGTAGTTTCCTTGGTGGCTAAACTAAAGCTGATTACGTTAGTCCTAATTATCATCTCCCAGTAGAAAAAAATACTTCAGGCAAAGAAAAATTCCTAGGGAAACTCCACACTGTATTTCCAGTCATGTCATTGAGGAGAGGGATTTGCAGGTCTGTTGAGGGGTCAGGATCAGGCTTCACAGCTTTGCAGTTGAGTAGAGCCAGAACTGTAAAGGAAATCATGTCATCAATTCCACCCCCACTCGGCTACTAAACTGTAAAGCACCCACACACAATCTCTCTATGGTGCTGCCTAGGGACCTTCTTTTATTCCAGCTAGTATAGCAGGAACTGTGTAGGTAGATGCTGGTTCTTGCATACAAAGGATTAGAGTACCTACAACAGGTATCAGTGCTGCAATAAACAGAATTATCCACAGTGCCTTGAATGTGCAGAGTTGATACAGCAACATTTGCAGAGTCTGTGGAAATGCAATATTATGCTTTTTGCAAACTGTGGTCATTCTCCAAAAAATATTTCTCCTCCTTTCATCCTCTTAGCACTACATAGGGAATTAATGAGAGCCACTTCCATGTAGTGATCCCTGGTAACATCTTTGATGGCCAAAAGCTCCTGAATCAACAAAAAGCCAAAGTGTACAGAGATATACAGGCACTGTTTTTATCATACGAAAGAAAGAAGCAGCACTACACAGCAACAGAGGAAATAGCAATGCCTTTAATTTGTATGGTTCTGCCCTGCTTTCAGACTGAGGTGACATCCAAATATCAGCGAGTAAAAAAGGAATAATGAATACCTCAAAGAAAGTTCTATGTCATTCATTTCTATTGAAATAAAAGTGGCCCAGTAAAAAACTTGGTAAGCAAAGTATTTATACGTGGTAAGTCAAGTTTCTCTTTGTAACTGTTCATAAAACAATGCTGTTAGTTTGAAACAATATGGAACCAACATATGTAGGCAGCCGTCAATCCTCTAGATCACGTTGTACCCATTAAGAGGTTTCATCAGGTGCCTGGTGAATCTGCTCGTGGCTGACAAACCCAATTTAAGAGCAACACACAGTTCGTTACCATTTTAACAGATCCATGTGCTGTCTGAGCTGGAATCCAAGTTTACAGCATGCTGCTTTCTTCTTTCTTTCTTTGCTTCCAACTGCTGGATCAGAGCAGCTTCATGTTGTGCTGCGAGGTTCCCTCCAGATTGAATGGGATTCTACACCTTCCTTCCAGCTTTCTACCTTGATGTTGAATGACTTCATCTAATTTTTGCATGCATTGTGGTACTGCCACAGACCCCGCTTTCTAGAGCCATCTTGAATCTCACTGTACAAAATATTCTTGGGGATATGGCATCCTCCCATCCTCCTGATATGGCTGATCCATTGGGATCTCCTCTTCTTGACAGTGGTTTCTAAGTGGGTCAGTCCTGTGTGCTCCAGGCCCTCTGTGCTTGCTATTCTGTCTTCCCACTTTATTTTCAGGATTTTATGCAGGCATCTCATGTGGAAGCTGTTCAATCTCTTGATGTGCCTAACATACATAGTATACATTTCTGAACCATAGATCATGGATGAGAGCATGTAAGTCTTGTAGATTCGCACAGAACCAGCATAGATGAGTGGAGAAAGATTGGACAAAGCAACCCCCGAAGTCCATCTATTCAATATAGCTCAACTGAGCTTATGAAGAACAGCTAAGTGCAACCTCACACAAGTTTCTTGCCCAGGCTCATGATGTTCCTTTCAAAGTGTAGTAGGAACCTTGATATTATTTTCTACCTTTTCCTGAGTATGCTCAAGTTTCTGCATTTACCTGCTTCTGCATGCTAAGCATTGCTCTGAGGAAATAGCAATTCTTATGCATTGTTCCTCAAAGGATCTTGCAAATTCAGAAGCAATCAGTGCATGTGAGCAGCTCTGACTTCTTTTTTCCCAGCGTTCATTTCCCATTTCCCACTCTTAGATTTTATCTTCTACAAGGCTGTCCAATTCTCCAGTGTCTTTAATAATTGAATTGGAGATATCAGAATTCTCTCTATTACGGCATCATCTTTTTTGGTGCCAATGCAAGGTCAATCACTAGCACACATTTCCTTCTATTCTGCTTAGTCTAATTTTAAATAGCTTTTGTGATAGGACTTTGCATTCTCCTCAGTATTTCTAATGCCTCAGGCTCCTATTTTATTACAGCTTCTGTCCTTACTGGCATTTTTACTTAAGTTTTACCTGTGGTATTCACTGACTTATTGCCTAAATTAGCGTACTTCCAGAAATAACGTCTTCATGGGTTGGGGTATGAGATTCTGGAAAAGTGGGTTAGGTTTCTAGCAGCACCATGGGAATTTAGGTAAGTCACTTAGGTAACTTTTGAAAATTTGGCTATCATTTTTAGATGTCTAGCCCTTCAACTATTCTATTTCACAACGAATAGATGGGAAACAAAGACTGGTTTAAATCACCCTTAGCTTCCTACCAATTGGGAAGGTGACCAGGAGCCAAACTGGCCTCAGGCACAAGTTAGAGCATCCTAAGCATTGAATTTAAAGGCCATTATAACAGTGAAAAACTATACCCATCTAGGTCTGACACAACAGGGGAAAAAAGGCTGAGGGGTGGGACTTCCTCTGCCCCCTCCCCCCACAACCATGGCAATGGTAATTTAATTGCCACCACAATCATGATTCTCAATTGCCACCATATCTGGCAGTTTTACTTTGCTCCTCCAAAAGTCTAGATTTAACTTCACCTGGACCCCAGTCCCTTATATGTAACTCAGAAACAATAATAACTCTTAGGGGTATTAAAATAAGAATACATTTGTTAAAGGCTATGAACTGCCTCAGATACTATAGCAACAAGCAATAGTGACATGCTGATAAAAGCAATAAAAATCCTCTTTCCTCTTACTAATAAAGATGTTAAATCCATTCATTTTTTTAAACAAATTCCTTTATTTAGGCAAAGCAGCTTACCATCATCAACAGTCTTCATTAAGCTGCTGTCTCTATTCTTCTAAAAGCAATTGTAAACAATTTAAAATATTGGTTTCAATGCTGACTCCAGGAATGGCCCAGTTCTAACTTCTCTCTGTTGTAAGTAGTGAATCTTTACTACAACTGTTTAATCACCGTCCTAGCTAATATAAGTAAGCTGTGTTTTGCTCACTTATGCCATGATTAACTAGATTTTCAAACCCTTTCAGAAGCTGGCTTCCCAAGGATATTTTAATTCTTCATTAGAATTGTGTCCATTTATGTAAATGTAGAAACAGGCTGTTTGAACACCATTCTCTGCTGCTTTGCATAACAATTTAGTGCTGTGCAGAATAGATGGTGACATTTTACCGGGCCAGTATATTAACTGCTCATTCTCCCTTTGCACAGGTGGAGAGAACTACACAACATGCAAGAAAGCAGAGACCAAGAGCAGGCCCTTTTATTAATTGCACCCTAGTTTGTGCTCTAGTCTACTCAAGTTGCTCAAACAAGAACTCCTCACATTCAAGGACACTCTTTGAGCCTTAATAAACACGTGAACTCTTCTGCTTAGCCGTGCAGAAACTCTCTCCCCTGCCCGCTTTTTTTCTTTTACTGCTGTCTTCTTACTTGGAGGTATGCAAATCATCTATGCATCTAATATGGTCTAATAATTTCTGGAAATCTATTTCCCTTATAGCAACATTATTAAGGCTTGACGGCCAAATATTACCAGATGTTTTGCTGGAATACAAGCATGCCCACCACAATTCCTTTCTACAATGCTTGCTTCCCATGTTTTCATAAGAAGGCAATATATTGAAATATGTTAGAATCTACAAGTTATAAATGCATACATGCCAAATGCACCTGCATGATCATTTGCTGATCCAAAAACCTGCACAGGTTTTTACAGAAGAATGCCAAGTAGCAAAAATTATTTCGCAACCTAGCAACTAGCAAAAATTATGCCAACTAGCCAAAATTATGTACAGTATGACTAGGATGATATGCACACTGTACTATATATCATGTCATAACATGTGTCATATATAATAAGTGGCCCTATGATACACCAAGAAAAGGCAATACTGATGGAAACTATGGCACAAATATTTTATGGAGAACAAGCCATGCTTCAACTCTGGCTGACTGATCTACGGCATTATTTTACTGATGTTAGACTGGATTTCCGAGGTCTAGCTCTGTCATGGTCAGCCGTTTGTCTTCTAGTCTTTCCTGACAAATAAAACTAATCATTTTAGACTGATGTTAGCTTCTTCAGAGAATTTCCATTTATAAATGTAGATTTCCACTTCCCTATTTAATATTTTTGTCATAAGAAACAGGCAGAAGAATAACAAAATGAGATCTTGTTTTATTTTTCATATAATTCTGTTTCATGTCACTTCTCTGTCAGTGATTTCTACCTGCATAATATAATAGCTTGTTATCATATTACAGGCACTGAATCTCAAATAGCTGATAATTATCATATTTCAGAGTCTGTTAGCATCTATTTTCTACAGTTCTATTCTTCTAGACTTCCACTTGAATCATTTATTTCTAGGTGCTAAGTGGAGGGAAAAAAAACAATTATTAATCTCATTAACACAGTAGGACAGAAAACTAATAACACATCTTCCAATATTCTGACTGCTCAGATCTAAGTCTCCAACTGTCCTAACAGATTTTTTTGATACTTTTGGTAGCAAAGTTTCAATTTTCAATGTTTAAAATCTACGGACATTATTAATATCCAAACACATTTTTTTTTTCAAATAATCTTTCCAAGTATTTAAAGGAGTGCAGCTACTCTGCAGTGAATTAGTAGTTAGTTATCTAGGTTATTATTAGTAATAATAGTAGTAGTAGTAGTAGTAGTAGTAGTAGTATTTCCTGCATTTCGGGCAGTGGTCTAAATATACCTAAGGCAAGGATTCTTGGGGGGGTGATAGCTTTTACTGGACCAATTGCATACAGGTTTCCCTTGCTTTATGCTGTACACGTGTTCCTGGAAAAAGGCGCATAACTTGAATTCAAATTAAAGGAACCCATTTTACAATGTAACAAATAGGGATATGTTCCAAGACCTCGACTGTACTGACCCCCAGACCCATTTCTACCACTTCAACAAGACAATATTGGTACTCACCAACAGCAGACAGTACACACAAGCACAGGGCACTATCATAATGGGGATGGCAACTACAGACACAAGTGTCGCAGACAAGCGTGGAGCACAGATCCACACAGGAGAGTATATTTTGGTGCACGTCACTCCCACAATACACCACACAATGCAGCTGACTGTGGTTTCCACCACACAGATCACATAAGAATTACCTTGCATATAACAGAGGTGGAGGTTGTAGCCGTGTTGGTCTAAGAACATAGGCAGACAAGGTTCTTTGGGTGAATCTGATATCTTTTATTAGACCAACTTAAATAGTTGGAGAACAATTTTTAAGCAAGCTGTCGGGTTCAAAAACTACAGACTTTCTAAGAAAACTTAAAAACATAGACCACCTTCCCAGCAACACCCTCCTAGCCACCATGGACATTACCAGCCTATATACCAACATCCCACACCAGGATGGCATCCAAGCTTGCCTTACATATCTACAGAAACAAGATTACAACTCAGAATACAGACCCAAAGATATTACTGACCTTGTACACTTCATCCCCACACACAACACTTTCACTTTTAATAACCAACACTTCCTCCAGACGTTGGGAACAGCTATGGGCACCAAAATGGCCCCATGGTATGCCAAACTTTTTATGAGCCACCTGGAAGAAGACTTCCTCAAGAACTGCACCATCAAACCTTTGCTATATTTAAGATGTATCGATGACATCTTCATCATTTGGACTGAAAACCTGCAATCTCTGAAAGGCTTTCACCCAACAAAGACACTCCTCCAGAGAGAGAGATCGCATGTTTGAAAGAGCCACCCGGATACCATGTGAAGAACTGCTACAGTGCAGAAGAAAAACCCCACAAATTGCACACCACTGGTTATGACATATCACCCCTCCCTCGAACCCCTACGAAAATCCTCAAACAAATGCAACCCATACTAGAAAGAGACCCTATTCTTAAAGAGACCTTCCCAGAGTCACCCATCCTAGCTTTCAAACAAGCACCAAACCTTGACAACCTCATCACCAGAAACAAACTTCCTCAGACCCAGAACACACCAAATGGATTCAGACCATGCCATGACAAGAAATGCAAAACCTACAAACACATCTCCACCACCCCCACTATCACTACACCCCACAACAGAGCCATCAGCATTCCTGGATCTTACAGCTGCCATATCTCATCCAATGCACCAAATGCTCAGATGGAAAATATGTAGGACAGACCAAACACCAACTGTGCACCAGAATGAATACACACTGGAAATCTATCAAAGACAGGAATACCCAATTACCGGGGGGGGCACATGTCTCCCAAGAAAGCCACTCTCTCTCCAATCTCTCAGTTCTGAATCTCAAAGGAAACTTACAAAACACTTCCCAGAGATGAGCCTATGAACTCCTCTTCATCAGCCTCCTGGATATTAAAAATCATGGACTGAATATAGACATTGGATTTATGACACTTTGTAGCCTGCCTGACAGCTGACTTCCCAGGTACTTCCCCACTATTCACCCCCCTCCCCCCCCCCCACCCCAGCCTGTCTCTCACCCATTGACTCCTCAATCTACATCTTCACTGACTGCCTGTCTTGTATGCATACCAGCCCAGCCCCTGGCTTTTTCACTTTTCATTCCATCCAGGAAGAGCACACACCAACTTCAGAAACTTCCTTAGCCTGACGAAGAGTTTTTAAACCTGAAAGCTTGCTTAAAAATTGTTCTCCAACTATTTAAGTTGGTCTAATAAAAGATATCAGATTCACCCAAAGAACCTTATCTCCCTCGCATATAACACATTTTTGGTATAATAAGTGTCATCACATAAAAGCAAATTAGCTCATACAGAAGCCGAATAAAGAGAGGGAAATCTTTAGTTGAAATAGTTAGACAAGCTTTTGCAATACGTTCTTCATGATGACATCCATTCTTATGATGACCTGAAGAATAACACACTGTATTAAACAAGTGTCTTTTATTGGACCAACTGTATGGTTGAAATAAAGATATCACTAGGGACCTACTCAATTAGTGATTTTGCAGAAACTGTGACATCTACAACTGTCTGCAAAATCAAATTAAAAAAAAAACAACTAAATAAAAATAAAATGTGTGCTCCCGATGCCAGTAGATGGGGCAGCTAGCAGCCAAGATTGAGGCCGCTCCCTTGTCTCTCCTCCTCCACGGCCTGTCTGCCAATCAGTGGCAAGGAGCGGAGCTGCCAGGAAATGCCTGCAAAATCAGTTCTCCATGCCACAACCAAGCCGTGGAAATTCCTTTGTCTTACCCCAAATTAAGTAGGTCCCTACATATCACCCCAAAAAATCCTTGTCTCTTGCATAATTCCTGGCTATATCATCACTCTAATACTACCTAAATATAACTGCCATTTATCAATTAGCAGGGATAATGACCCAGTTACCATGGTCATTATCCAAAGTTTAAAAAATAAACACAGTACGCTAGATGTGAAAGTGGAAATGACATTTGGTTCCTCAGCTATTGCGTTTTCTGAACTGTGTTGGAGCTCCCTGCCAAAGTCTCCGTTTTCACACTTCCTTCTCAGAGGGAATTCTTTATTAACCTGTTGAATCCAGCAATATTTCTTAAACTCTCCTGCATGGTGTAAATTACTGCAAGAACAAAGACACTGAACTATAAGCCATGAAAGCCCTTGAAAAGCCCGTCACAATTACTGATTCCACATGACACGTTCAATAAGGTGAGTCCATGATTTCCAAAGTGATGGGAGGCCTACCTGAATTATTGCTATAGATCAATATTCTTCACAAAATGAACACCTAAATGAAGGCACAACTCCCATCCCAATATATACTGAATCTCCAATGGATAAGGAAGTACATATACAAAGGTCTGTAGATTCCCTTGTCCAAGAGTGATTTATAATGTTTCTGACCCGACCTTTTACCTTCACATAATAAGAGAAAAACGGATGGATGCTGACATCAGAAGTTGGGAGGAGCTGGCTGCTGACCAACCCCAGTGGTACTGCAACCTCAACCAAACAGCAATCTGTTTTAAGGTAAAGCATCTTGCCCTTGAAGCAGGGGAGAGAGAGCAGAGGAATGAAAAGGTAGAGAAATCCCAGCCTGCAGCCTATTCTACCTGGCAGAAAGACCTAAACTTCTGCAACCAGATCTGAGGCTCAAGGATTGGACTCTGAAGTCATCTCAGGACCCATCAATGAACTGTGATAGACATCATCCTCAAATCAAGGGCCAACCAACAAATAAGAGAAAAAACAGTAGCTTAGGGTTTAGTCTACAGTTTTGGTGTATCACTCAAAAGACAATATCAAGGGATCTACTTAACTCGCAGTGAGACAAAGCCATTTTCACGGTTTTGTCCCAGCACAAAAAAACCATTTTGCAGGCATTTCACAGAAGCCCTGCCCCTCAGCACTGATTGGCAGAGAAGCCCTGGGCGGGGGAGGAGGGGCTTGACTGCTGGCTGCCTTTTCCCCAACCTTGCCCCTTAGCACTGATTGGTGGAGGGCCCCCCCAGGGGCGAAGGGGGGAAGACAGCTGCCATCTTGTCTGCTGCACCCTTCATGCCACCCCACTGGCCAGTACCTCCCCTCCCAAGCAGGGAAAAAGGCCTGCCTAGGAGTGGAAGGCTTGATAAAAGTTTTTTTTTTTACCTCTGGATTTCATAGGAAACCCTGGATTTCATGGGCAACTTTGAATTTTGTGGTTGCCATGAAATCCGTGAAATCACAATTTAGGTAAGTCCTTACAAATATCCCCCTAGTATTCCAATTTCATCTTTTTCATGACAGATTTTACATCATACAAAAACATGACTATCTTATTTTATACCTAGACTATTATCTGAATGAAATCTGGCCACTGACTGATTATATTCTTCATACTTTGGTGTTTCTTATGAGCATATACCATTTACAGAAGATTTTTTTTTAAAAGCAGGTCACGTCAAAAAGTACAATGTTGACCTTATTTTGTCTCATAGAGATAAGCATGGCTGTCCAACTGCTCTCTGCAACATTCTCCAAATTGTTGTGAATGACTTAATGGCTCTAACTTAATTTCTCTGTTGCCTGCATTCCCTCTATCCAAAGCTACACTGAAACCAGTATGAAGTAGAACCATATGGTCAGAAAGAACTGTTTTCATCTGACCCAGTTAGATGCAATCAAAACTGATTACAACTGCTAGAAGCTGTTCCATAATCTTGCCCTATCAATGCATTATAATAAGTGGTAGTTTGTGCAATAGTGTCATATCTAAAATGTTTCCTCCAAAGCTGTACAAATAATGCATTCTGTGCTTCTTTTCTGGTCAGAACAGAGCCTATGGCTTTCTCCTAAATAAATGAATTAACATGAGCAGAGACAGGTACTGAAATGCTTTTTGCCTTGATTTTATATCCCTTTTTGACTGTTTCTTTAGTACTGTTCCTATAACCGGTACCTTTCATCCTAAGGAGGCCAAACTGCTTCAGAAGTTCTACAGATGCCAGAATTCTGTCAACAACAAAATGCAGTCACTTCCTGTAAAGGGAGTAGCAGGGATGCATGTACCTAGAGAACTGTGTAGCAGGAAGGGGATTGTTTAGCCAAACACACTGGGACAAAACTGGAATCTTTTGAAAATCACTAGGAGATTTTGTCTATGACTGTGTACAGAAGTTTAAGCAGCCTGTCAGGGAGGCACTCTATGGCACTTTACACAAAGTGCCATGAGTTAGAGCAGTTTTTCTCAACCCATGGGTCACAACCCAAACATGGATCGCAAGAATATATGAAAGGGTCACAAACAAACTTTAAAAATAGATCAACAAACTTTAAGACTAGATTCTTCTTCAACGGAGAAAAATGTGGGAAACTGGGTTTTTCCTTGCAGGCTGGCACAGGTCCAGCCTGCAAAGGGCTGCTTGGGGCCCTCCCTGCCCCACACACCCACCCCCTGCCCCACACACTGGGGGGCTTGGGCCTGGGGGAGAGGAGGGAGGGTCAGGAGTGAGGGGTACTACTTTAGGACTGGTCATCAATGTTTACAAGTAGGTCCTGGCACAAAAGAAGTGTGAGAACCACTGAGTTAGAGCAGTGTTTCCCAATCAGCGTGCCGTCAGAAATGAACAGGTGTGCCGTGGAATCTTGCCATGGCAATGAACTACAATAGGTATGACAATGGGGAATGACTTAACAGGCGTGCCACAAAAAAAATATTAACATAAGTGTGCCTTGGGCTGGAAAAGGTTGGGAAACACTGAGTTAGAGCATCCACTGAACCCAACAGGTGTTTGCAATTTGGTACATGAAGGAGCTCAGAGCCTGCCTCCACTAGCCCAGGCCCACAGACAAGGAGGCTGCCAGACTGCCCTTCTCTCTAGCTGGCAAGTGTCAGCAACACCTGGGGAGGAAGTGGGCAGCAGAGTCCCTCCCACCATTCCCCTCTAACTACCCCTGCTGGGATCTTGGGGGTAGCCAGCCAGGGCCTGCACAGTGAGGGTCTCCCTTCTCCCTGCCCCACATGAGTGTCTCGACAGTGGCAGCGTCATGGCTGCCGTACCCAGAGCTGGGGCAGGTAGGGGAAATCAAGCCTTGTGGGCCCAGCCCAGCTCTCCCCCAGGATCCCAGCTCGGGGCTCCAATTCCCCTTCCATTTCCCTTGCCCTACCCCAGCCCCATGAGGCTGCTGTGTCAAGATGCTTGCATGGGAGGCAAAGAAATACCCCCCTCCCCCACCACACAGGCCTGCCCTCACTCCCACTGAGACCCCAGTGGGGGTGGGAAACTCACAGTGGGTGGAGGGGGGGGGGGGGTTCCCTCCTCATCCCCCCCCAGCCACACAAGAAAGAGACAGAGGTTTTCTTTTTCCTGTCTGTGACAGCCCCGCAAAGCCACATCACCCCCACACAGCCACACAAGAAAGAGACAGAGGTTTTCTGTTTCCTGTCTGTGACAGCCCCGCAAAGCCACATGGGATGAGAAAAGATTCACCCAAATTAACCCTCACATAGAACCTGTACACAGATTTCCTAAGGCACTCTGCCTTAGGGTACCCTGTCTGACACTACATCAGACAAGGGTTAAATTTTTGGGCAATCAATTATTTTAAAAGCACTATGAACATGTTGTATTTTGGCTACAAAGCACTTTTGGGGGCATTAGCACCCAAAAATGTAACTTCTGTACACACCTTATGTAGAATAGGAAATCGGCATGCTTATGATTATGGCTAGAAAAGATATACTAAGTTGAATACATATTAATTTAATATCGTAAGAATGAAGGACTGGCATTTCACAAATGCTGGGAGACTATGCAGTTCCAGGGAGCTGAGATTTTTCAAACCAGGCTATAAGGTTTTAGGCCATTCTGATGTTAATGGAAGTCTTAGTTTCTAGATTTTTATAATGCAATCTCTAAAAATATAGGATACAAAAATGACTGGAGCTATTTATGGAATTTGTATGAAAGGAAATACCTTCCTGATCACTACTATTTGCTGATATGGTAGAATGAATATTCATTTAGTTTATACACAAGTGGGATTTGCTTGCATGGAACTTAAAAAATCCTGAAGGCCTTTTTGCTCTCTGGGAGTATAAGATATGACACAATTCTCTTAATAAAGGGGAAGACTCCAAGAGAAGATAATGGAAAATTACTGACTGGGGATTTAGGTTAGCATTTAGAGTTCTCTGTTCAAATTAAGAAAGTATTTTGCATTTGTAACAGCCACCAGAACTATCAAGCTCATTACTTAATCAGGGCAAACTAGCTACTAAAACCAATCGGTGACTCAGAGGAAACCGCTTTTTAAGTCAGGAACACTCCCTGGTGGCTCACCACAGATGATTTTTATGTCAATGGCTGAGAGATTGGATCATATGGAAAAGCAGGAGATATATTTGCAAAATCAGCATTCCGGATTTATGCAGAACTAGTTGAAACATAAAAGGAAAAAGATGTGAAAAAATATTAAGCCTCAGTAAGTATTCCGTACCTTGCAAAAGTAAGAGAAATCTATAAAAAGGAATAAAATCTATTTTCTATGAGTTTGGTGATGATATCTATGTCTGTTTTAAAAGCCCATAACATAACTTGTGAAACGATACACTCAGGTATTGATCAGCATAGTGATGATGCTGACACATCAGCCTACTAATTAGAATGTCCTATGTGATAACAATTTTCTCTTGTTCTTCCTTTTTCCTTTTAGTGTCTCTGTATAATGAAAACTGCTGAACAGCAGTACATGGAGAATAACACACAGCATTTATCATATTTAACTGAATATTTCCGCCAAAGACAGTGATAACTATCATTCCCACCTTTACTTGAGAAACTCAAGAGAAGTCTGTCTATTGTCACAAAGTTCTACACAATCAAAAGGCAATGAAACCACAAAGATTTAAGAGAGATCTATACAACTTTTAGAATGAAATAGAAGCTAATGTTCTTAAAGGATTTTAGGTACCAATCTCATGGAATCTCTCTCAAATTCCACAGAAGCTCCCAAAAGATTAGAAATAGGGGAGAGAGGTTGACCCCTCTTCCTTGTTTCTCCAGGCATGTTATATTGGGAGTCTTGCAGAACGCTGCAATCTGCCTTCTAATGCGTTTAGTGAGAAACATAATACCAATGCCATTGGTTCTCTTTTCTTCTCAAGGTCCAATTTAAAATAATCATTCATGTTCTTCGAGTTTCCACACACTCATTTCAACCTAATTTTACACACTTTGGCACCTGGCAGATGTTACATTAAAACACAGTCAACCAGTTAATTCTGTCTTAAATAGTGACCCAGTCACACATTCGTGCAATTAATGCCACAATAAAACTTTTGAGCCTGCTTGTTCAGTTCCTTGTCACAGTGCAAGAATATTTTCTGCAGCACATACCATCCTGACTTGCCCTCTAACATTTCTCCATTTTCTTTTAACTCTCCAGAAAATGTCAAGCCTCCTCTGGAAATAGGTCACTTCTTCTAGATCTCAAAATCTCTTTTTCCCTCAGCCAATATTTACCTTTCTAGCTGCAACTATTAATTCAATGATACAATTCAACAAACCACTTGTCTGACTCATGAAGACAGACATATATAGGCTCTGTTGAAATCCCCAACCTAAGTCGTCATTCACCCAATCCTACTGACCCACACTTCCATGCAGGAGACATGCTAGGGCAGGACGGGCTACATCTCTCCCTGATAGATAAAGGTGTTTTCTCTTCCAGGTTGGCTGATCTTGTATGGTAAGCTTTAAACTAGGTTCATTGGGGGATGGGGATGCAGAGGTGCAGGGGGACACTTTGACATTAAGCCAGGTGACACAAGCAGGAACAATCCAGGTAAGTGACAAGGGCCCGGGCAAGATGGGAACAAGAGGGCAGCACGAACACCCAGAGGAGGTCTCAATTTCCTCTGCAGAAATGCTAGAAGTATGGGGAATCAGCAGGAGGAACTCCCCCTCCTGGTAGCTAGTAAAAATCCAGACCTGGTTAGGCTTACAGAAACCTGGTAGGATTCTACCCATGACTGGGCAGTAGACATTGAGGGCTATACAGTGTATAGATGGGATAGGGTAGGGAAAAAAAGGGCAGGGTGTAGCGCTCTATGTTAAAGAGTAGTACACATTCTCGATGAACAAGATGGGTTCAGAAGCGGGGCAAACTGAGGCACTCTGGGTTAGAATGCAAGGGGGTCATGGGGAAAGGGGCATCTACTATAGACCGCTTCACCAGGGGGACGAGCTGGACCTGGAATTTTCAGGTCAGCTCATGGAAACTGTAAAGTCAAGGGATGTGGTTGTCATGGGTGACCAAAACTACCCAGACATCTGCTAGGAGGGGCAGTCAGCCAGGTCTGAACACTCACGTAGGTTTTAAGCCTGCATACAGGACCTCCATCTAACCCAGGAGATACATAATCCCACCAGAGGTAATACCTTGCTGGACTTGGTCCTTGCCACAGGTGATGACCTGGTGAAGGATCTGCTGGTGCTTGACTACCTCGGCTTTAGTGACCATCGACTGCTTGAATTTACTATCCAGCGCAGGGTGGTGAAAGCAAGCAGTAAGGCAAAAGTCCTTGACTTCAGGAGGGCCAACTTCAACGAGCTAAGGAGATTAGTAAGAGAGACATTGGGGACTTGGAGCCTCAATGAGATGGGAGTACAGGACAGGTGGTTGTTCCTTAAGGAGATGATCCTCCGAGCTCAGAGGGAGTCAGTCCCAATGCGAACCAAAGAGGGCAAGAGTGCTAAAAAGCCCTTGGCTCAGTAAAGGCATCCAGGAGGGCCTAAGGGCAAAAAAGGTGGCGCATAATCAGTGGAAGCAAGGGACTATCACAAGGAAGTGATAGTCCCTTGTTGCTCGTGATTGCAGGGAGGTGGTTAGGAAGGCCAAAGCAGAGACAGAACTAGGGCTGGCAACCAGAATTAAGGATAGCAAAAAGTCCTTTTTCAAATACAAAGGGAGTAAGAAGAAAGCACCAGGTAATGTGGGGCCCCTACAGGACAGGCTTGACAATCTGGTGACTGTAGCGAAGGAAAAATCTGATCTCTTCAATGAGTTCTTTGCCTCCATATTTCTGAGCAGGGACCAGGACAACTCCCCCACTAGGATTACAGACATGCTCAGGGGACATGCCAAGGGTCAGGGACATGCTAGGGTCAGGGATGATCTAGTTAGGGAACTCTTGGAGGGGCTGGACGTGTTTAAATCAGCAGGTTCAGATGCTCTTCATCCGAGGGTACTGAAGGAATTGGCGGAGGTCATAGCAGGGCCCCTGGCACAGCTGTATGAGCGCTTGTGGTGCCCTGGCCAAGTACCAGAGGACTGGAAAAGGGCCAATGTGGTCCCCATTTACAAGAACGGGAGAAAGGAGGACCCAGATAACTATGGACCAGTTAGTCTCACCTCAGTCCTTGGGAAGACCTTTGAGAAAATTATCAAGGAACACATATGTAGGGGCCCAGCATGGGAAGTAAAGCTCAGGGGCAACCAACACGGGTTCATTGCGGGCAGATCCTGCCTGACTAACCTTGTTTCCTTTTAGGACCAGGTCAGAAAGTCCTCGGATGCAGGCATTGAGGTCAATGTCGTCTACCTGGACTTCAAGAAGGCCTTTGACACTGTTTCTCACCCCATTCTCATAAAAAAACTAGGCGACTGCAGCACTGATGCCTACATAGTCAGACGGGTGGCAAATTGGCACGATGGTCGCATCCAGAGAGTGGTGGTGGGCAGGTCAGTTTTAGCCTGGAGAGATGTGGGCGGTGGAGTCCCTCAGGGCTCAGTCGTGGGGCCTGTACTGTTCAACATCTTTATCAGCAATCTGGATGTGGGTGTGGAAAGCACGCTGTCCAAATTCGCTGATGACACCAAGTTGTGGGGCGAGGTGGGCATGCTGGAGGGGAGGGACAGAATCCAGTTAGATCTAGACAGGTTACAGAGGTGGGCAGATGAGAATAGAATGGAATTCAATGCAGACAAGTGCAAGGGGCTGCATCTAAGGAGAAGGAACCAGCAACACACCTACAGGCTGGTAGGTAACACCAGCAACACACCTACACCCTTCTCTACAACACAGTGGCTGAAAGGGCTCTTGAAGTCATTGTTGACTCCAGGATGGACATGAGCCGCCAATGCAAGGAAGTGGTCAGTAAGGCTAACCACATCTTCTCGTGCATCTACAGATGCATCACAAGCAGGTCCAGGGAGGTGATCCTTCCCCTCTATGCGGCACTGGTCAGGCTGAAGTTGGAGTACTGCATCCAGTTCTGGGCGCCGCACTTAAAGAGGGATGTGGCTAATCTTGAGGGGGTCCAGAGGAGGGCTACTCACATGGCCCGGGGGCAGCAAGCCAGGCCCTATGAAGATAGACTAAAGGGCCTGAACCTATTCAGCCTCCACAAGAGAAGGCTGAGAGAGAATCTGGTGGCTGTCTATAAACTCACCAGGGGGGACCAGCGGAAAATAGGTGAGGCTCTGTTCCCCCAGGCACCACCTGGGATAACAAGGAATAATGGCCACAAATTGATTGAGAGCAGGTTCAGACTTGATATCGGGAGGCATTACTTTATGGTTAGGGCTGCCAGCCTCTGGAATGGATTCCCAAGGGAGGTGGTGCTCTCCCCTACCTTAGGGGTCTTCAAAAGGAGGTTGGATAGATATCTGGCTGGGGTATTATGATCCCAGCACTAGTTCCTGCCCAAGTCAGGGGTTTGGACTTGATGTTCTGTTCAGGTCCCTTCCAACCCTAGAAACTATGAAACTATGAAATGCAACTTCCTTAAGCTTTTTGAAATTCCTAGCAATAATAAATAAATCTTTCTGATGCAGGTAAAATAATAAGAACCCAACATTAAAAATCATTAAAATATATGACAATTTGTGGGAATCATTCCCAGTGGCTAATTGTTTTGTATGAAGCTTGCATATTTTCTTCATTAGGTAGGTGCTCCTGATTTTCCAAAGAAGAGGACGTCAGAGTCACCATTTTTCCAACACCCACAAATGCTCAAAACCAGAGAATTAATTTTGTGGGATTTTTTTTTTTTTTTGAAAAAAGAAAGAAAGAAAAAAACTGAATAATTTGGACCTGAATAAAACTTTTGCCAAAAAAAAAAAAAAAGACTCTGACTAATCACTTTATTGTTTTTGATAAATCTAAACAGGAGATTCTAAGATTTATAGAAAAAGGTACGTTTAGGACAAAGACTTTCAGGATTTGATTCTTTACTATGTCAGGCCTATGGTGTGCATGGAGAACCCAAGAGCTACTTCCAGGTATGTCCTATGTATTGGAGCCGTGGAGATTACATAGGGCCCAGCTATACTGTTCGGCTATACTGATCCAGCCAGTGATTTGATATTATGTTCTGCTCCCTGAGTGACAAAGGAAGTGGGATGGGGCATGAACTCTGTCCCCTGGATAAAATCTCCTGTAGATAATGGATGCTTTAAAGAGAGTTCTCTTTTCCCAAGGAAAAAATGCAGTTTTCTTGAATCTTCATGGAGTCCTTCCCTACTAGACTATGGTTGCCTGCAATAGCATTCCTATTGCTTGGGTATCAGTAGAAGAAAAAAATTCTGTACCTGGGCCTAAGCACCTTTTTGGTTAATACTTGAAGTAAGGGACACATTTGGCTCCTGCTTCCACCTCATAAACCACACAAACAGCAAAGTGGCTAAAATTGCTGAAAGGAGCCAAAAGAATGATTTTCCCAAGACATGGGTAGTGTGGAGCCCAGCAGAAGTTTCCAACCTCTTAGCAGCCATGAGCTCCAGGACAGTCATTATGAGAAAGAGGGGAGAGAGAGGTGTTGCATTTGCTGCTGGGACACTGTTGGGCACAATGAGGCCACGTTTACCTCCCAGAGGAGCTTAGAGTCTGGGTGACGAAATCTGGAACTGGAACCCAGAGGCCTTATGTTTTTCTTTGCTCACATTTAAGTGAATGGCCAGACAGCTATTCATTTCTGTGGGATGAGGGTTGAGTTTGTCTCTTACACACCTCCTTTTCTCCTCCCACTACTTAATTCAGCAGCAAGAAAAGAGAGGGGATGAGCTGTGGCAGTGCTCACCCCCTGGGCCCTGGAGCTGTGTGAAAGCAGGGGCTGAGCACTGCCATTGCTGAATTCAGCCAAGGGGGAAAGAAGGGAGGCAAGAAGGGAAGGTGGTGTTCACCCCCAGGCTCGGGAGCTGTGCAAAAACAGGCACTCCAGCCAGAACTTGGGCTGATCAGCTGGTAAGTTCTTAGTTCATGGCACATGCATAGCTCTGATGGGAACTACACTGGCATGCCAGTGAGATCAGAGGTCACTGGCATCCATAATCATGGCAAGGGGGTGTTGCTTTCAGCTTTGTAGCAAAGTGAGCTGAGCTCCTCCCTCCCCCCACCTGAATTCACCAGCAAGGGAAAATAGGGGATGAGCAGTGGTGATGCTCTGTCTGCGCTGAGATCACTGCACTTGTGTCATACAGCCAAAGGGCAGGGGGGCTGGTAGCCACACCCCCTCGCTGCAACCCTGGGTCCACCCATGCTAGAGGGCAGGAGCAAAGAAAGTTACCGTAAAGTAAAGGAGTTCAAGGCTTTACCAGACATCAGACACTTCATGGGAATTGAAGCCCATGCACATGTCCTCACCCTGTCATAAGTGAAAGTGGTAGTTATGTGATTAGCTTCAATGGGTTAGGTATCATTTGCCACAGGATAAAAAACATGCACCCAGACATTTACCAAAGAGCAACTGGTGTTTGGTAAAGCCTTGTGGTATATTATTTAGCCACAGATCATGGTCTGTTCGCTTATGGATCTTGATCTCTTGCACTAGAAATATCTACAGAATTGTGGTACATGTGTTAGAACCCACTACCTCCACCCCCGTCGAGCCTCACAAAGAACCTCTTCCCACGAAGCCCTCCCTTGGGGACTCCTGAGGCCAGATGTGAAGCCAGTGCAGAGGCAGAGGGCCAGCCTGCAGATAGACTTGCCCTTCCCTGGATCCTCTAAGGTCTGTTAAGTGTGTGGGGAGGACCTGTGGCCTTTCCAGGTGAATGAAATCTCTTTCCCCACTCCCCAACCCTTTCATGGCCCAATTATTTGGAAGAGAAGTGATTTGAAGTAATCCTGTTCAAATATTTCCCTACCAGAAACCCACCCCTGCAAGAAATGGTGTAATGCATGCTGAGGGAATCTAGCAAAAGCTAGTGCTAATCATGCTAAGTTTTGGATCCTGCCACACGCAGACTGTCATCATGCCACACAGCACACTAATGGATATCAGCCCAGCTGCTTCTTTGTGGCAGGATGGGGGCCAGCTTTGTCCTCTACCATCTGTATTATAAAAAACAAGTATGCCAAACATTTCCACCTATACACACTAAACTAATCTTGTCAATTCTGTAATGCTGCCAGAATTCTGTTGTTCAATTACTTGACTAGGTCTACATTTTAGGATATTCTCAGAGTAGCAACAGATTTCCACTCTCGCTCCTTGTCATGCATATCAGGATAGAGACTTAGATTTTGCTTCATCATATGCACATTCGAGCCACCACATGTGCTCCTAATGACATCCACTGGGAGAAGGGAAAGCACAATGTTGATCCAACATTCCCTTCAGCAAAGAGACTTGGCCATTGATTCCTGGTACAAGCAATAGCAGAAGGTAATTCCAGTTTGCTGCCCTTTTTTGAACATAACTACTGGCATCTTTAAGTCTAGGAACTCACTAATTCCTGTTAAATACTGCTCTTTTTCTTCGTTTGAGGGAAAGCTTAATCTTTCTCATAGATCTCTATCTTCTGGTGGTAAAATACTACCCTTCAAGCATCCACAAAAAGAAAATGTCTGATCTTCTGAGGATCCATTTGTTAAGGCAACTTTATATTGGGCTATTAAGTTCATGCTACAAGATGATCAGTGTTTGGTATACATCTCAGTCAAGTCAAGTATTTCTGGATAAAATCAGAATGAGAAGAAATAGTTATTTTAGAAACAGAAATGTCTTCATATTCAAATAGGAAAAGTCATGCAAAACTGTAGGAACTATTGTACCCTGCAGCTGTTGCTGAACTGATTAATAATTAGCACTTGGTATTGGCATTGATAAGGTAGTGCATGCAAGGAGAACTAAGATCTCTTAAATAAATTATGTCTTTAATATACAGCAGAAGCAGGGAATATTTTTATTTAGCCTTCCTTATTCCTGGTATTTGTGCTGAAAAGCTACAGTGAATCTGGAAACAGAGAAGAAGAGCTGAAAAAATAAATGAAAGAGAAAAAGCACCCAGCATAACTCAGTTACCCCAGCCTGCATGAAAAAAAATCTCACTCCTCAATAAGAAAGTAGATTTTGCAAAGTTAAAGAGACACACACTAGCACCTACTGAGAAATATCTAAGGTGGTGTCACATGTTCAACAACATTTATTAAGTGCAGTTAAATTGCAAGCAGATGCACATACAAGCTGTTTAGCACATATTAAGTTCCTCATGGTATTGCAAAGTTGTTCCCTTTCAGGTGAGGGTTATCTCCCAAAACATAAACTAACTTTAATACAGTAAAAGTTCTGTTAACCGGCATCTCACAAGCTGACATACTCTACTAACCGGCACACTGGCTTGTAAGATAAAGTAAAACCGGAAGTGCCACCATGGCACTTCCAGTTTCTCCGAGGCCCCACAGCCCTGCGCTGCCGAGACCCTATGACCCGGGGACATAATAGGCTGCGCGGGGCCCACCTCCCTGTCCCACGGGGCCCGCAGGGCCTGTGGGAGGGGCAGCAATGCAGCGGGAGAGGCGGCGATGCGGCAGGACATCCAAGACGTGGCGGAAGAAGTGGCAGCCGGGGCTGCTCAATTAACCGGCATATTTTGTTATCTGGCATCCCCCATTCCCGCAGGATGCCGGATAACAGAGCTTTTACTGTACATCACAATGTTCCAATGCAACTGTTGCAAATGAAGGCAAGACACCAGGCTAAGAGTTCACTTTGTGCTAGGAAACTAATCTTTAGCCATTATGCCCATGTATTTGTTTTTGTAAACCCTGGAATTTTTTTAAGCACTGTCATTCACCTTTTTAGGAAGAGCAACTTAGATGTTCAAAAACTCAGAAAACTATACACTTCCCTCAAGCAGAGAGTTTAAGAAACAAGGTGATCTGGCAGTGTAGGTCTGGCACCAATGTAGATGCCATAGTATAAATTATATATAGTTTTTTGTTTCATGAACTGAAGAATTCACCTACCAGAGACAGACTCTTATCTTCACTCCTTGACAGTGACAGGTGGTAATAGTTGGAATTGCCCCAGCAAGTTTATACAATGGTTTCTTTTAATGTTAACCATCATACAGGCATAGCACCTACCACCTCCAGCTTCCACCCAATTTCCTTTTCCTCTAAAAACAGATATTTAATTAGGTTGACTGTCCAGGATCACTCAACATCTAACTTGGACTGGGATATTCTCGCAGTCTAATACATACTGCTGTTCAAAAAAAAAAAAAAAATACGCTAGCCTTCAAAATACAATGAGATTCATGTGCATTGATTCAGATCCTATTTCCTTCATCAAAGAACTGATGTTCATGCCAACTGATGTTGCCAGAAACATCTTTTAGCTAGGGTGCAGCCACCGAATCAGAATTCCCTGAATCTGACTGTTGGAAGTTGCAGGGAGAGAGAAACAGAGATTGGAAAAATTTGGACATATCCTGCTCACTCTCTCCCTTTTACTTATTGCCATAATGTGAGACAAGATGCTAGACTAGATGTACCTATGGTTTGACTTGGAAAATATCAGTACTTATGTTCTTATGTGACAGGCTAGCTGGCAGTGACCTAGCCCAGGGATTTTGAAAGGGCAAAAGATGATTGGAGGACTTGGGATTTTCCCTTTCCTCACCAATCTGGTAATGATTTGGCCCAGGGGTTTGGAAGGGGTAAAAGATGATTGGAGGACTTGGGATTCCCTTTCCTCACCAATCAGGCCCCAGAGATTCACCCCTCATGTTCCCTGATTGGCCCCTTGGGTCACCTGGAGGGGGATAAAAGGGGAAGCCTGGCTGACTCTGGAGAGAGACCAGCGAGGGACCACAAGGAAGGAGCTTCAAAGAGCTGGCAAGAGCTGATCCAGTGGGGCAGAAGCAGTTGCCCCAGAAAAGCCTGAAGGCAGCAGTTGGACCCTCAGCAGCACGGCGTGTAGCCAGCAGGAGAGGCTTCCTACTGGGCTCCAGGATCCCGGCTTCCCGCTTCAGCAAGGATCTGAGCAGTGACCTGAGAGGTTCCCAGGTCAGCTTCCAGCTCCTCCAATAAGAGACCAGGCAGCTTGATGTGAGGCCGGGGCTCCAGGAAGGTCAAGACCTCTAGCAGCTTGAAGCAGTACCAGCACTGGTGGCTGTATGGCAGTGTTCCTACCTACCACATGGGAGATCCAAGTTCAAGTCCCAGCTTTGATGACTTGGGGTGAGTGAGCAACAAGGAGAAATTCCTCTTGCAGTGGAAAGGGGTCCTTGTGTCTTTCTCTCTCCCTTTCCAGGTACCTAGGCCCCATATTTCTTTATTCTTTGACATTTTGTATTTTGTGCCTTTTTATATTTCCCCAACCAGTATTGTTTGTTCTGCTGTTTGTGTTTTATATTTTGTTAACCCTGTCTCTTGTCAATGATTGTAAGTGTTTAACCTTTGTTGAATCCTGCCCCTTGGGGCATTGTAGTGTCCACTATACCCCCTGATTATGCCTGTTCTGTTCCCAGTACTGTTCTTTCATTAAAAGGTATATGGTTAAGTCCCCAGTGGTGGTCTGGCTCTGCTCTATAGGGGGAGGAGAGTCCCTACACCTCCCACAGCGCTTGTGCACCTGCTTTGATCCCTTCAATTGGAGAGGGGGTACCTTTTGGAGCACCGCCCAGGTTACACTTATATAAGAATATATAATGTACAGGCAGTCCTCGACTTACAACGTTTCGAGTTACAACGTTTTGCACTTACAACATTTATAAATTGACACCCTGTTTCAACTTTATGACATCAGTTTCGACTTGCAATGCCTGATCCAATGCAACACCATGCCAGCGAACAAATTCACTGCATTACTCATCTCCCTGGAGAACATCTGTCCAAACTTGCTTGGACACTTTCTTTAAGAAAGTAGACAAGACTCCAGAAACACCTGCAGCCAAGACTCCTGAGAAGACTCCAGCCAAGAACCCTTCAAAAAGTCCAATCAAGAGCTCTTCAAAAAGTCCAGCAAAGTCACTTCAAATAAGTCCTTCCAAATCAATATGATTGCTATTTACAATATAAATACATTAATGTAGCTGTATTACTCATCTATAATTGATCGAGTATAAAATTCTGGAGTATTTTTGGTGAAAATAGGGTATCAGGCCTTGGTTCAGGAACCAATGCCCCATTTATAACATTGTTTCTTATGAGAAAATTGGTTCTGAGTTACATTTCGACTTAAGATGCAGTTTTCAGGAACCAATTGTGTTGTAAGTCTGAGGACTGCCTGTATAGATCTACAACGCATAACTTTTCCATAACATGCAAGTCCTTTTCACACCCAGAACCCAAAGCATGACCTAGGCTGCAGTCTCTTTGCTCACAGAGGCCATAAAGCTGCTCTCACATGCAGCTTGAATTCCCTGCCCTCTACCTCTGGAGCACTTCTGGGTATGGACACACTACACACTTGTTTTATAATACTACAAAAAAGAAACATACACCCATTCAAGCTGTATAAAATGCCACAAAAGTAGCAGATCTGCTTACAAAAAAGTTCCTGTTTGAAACAAGAATTTATCTGTACTGATACATTCTGTAACATGTGTCCAGTTACACACAGCTCTACAGGGGGTCTATTGAATCCATGGCATACCACACTCCACTCCTCTCCCTCCCTGCCTCCAAGGAGGAGGGAGAGCAGCTGACTCCCTGTCAGTCTGCCCAGCTGTGGCAAGCCATCACAGATCCCTGTGAAAACCCTGCCTCCATCGCCACCACAGGAGCACTGGCAACAGCTGGTGTGCCCACAGTGGCAGCGGCAGCAGGCACAGCTGGTGTACTCCCCAACCGCTGATGTTGCCCATTTCCTCTGCCAGCAGCAGCCCCTACTGCTCTCTCCCCTGCCAAAAGTGGGTGGAATCTATTAAACAGTCTCCCTGCTGCCCATGAGGATGGCAGTGAGCAGCCTTCTTGCCACCCCTGTGGGCATGAAGATGTCTGACAGCTGCTGCTCCTGCTTTGACTTTTGGTCTGGCAGGTCAATGACCAGGCTCCTCCGGGAGGGGAAGGACCAGAATAACAGTGTCCTAAGACTTCCTAGCTGTAGAGTTTGCCTCTGATGAAACTTTGTAGTGCTCCAGCCAGGGTCTGTGCATGACGGACATCCTCATAGCACCACGTTTTTGTATCACTACAAAGTGCCTCAGCATCCATAGCTTCTGTGGTAGACTGTAGCCTGAGCACAGCTTGGTAGTTCTTGCAGACCAGTACCAGCTATAATAGGTTAGAGTACGCTTCAGGTCATGCAGTAGTGCTAAGTGAAGACTACAAGCTCTGGCCCCGTTTTTTATCCTGTCGTACTTTAGGGACAGGCTCTAAAGTAATGCCTTCCTTGTTAAAAAAAAAGGAATGCAAAGGAAACATGATAGGTAGGAGATTGGACAAGGTTTTTACACCCAATCACAGTATAGTAACTCAACCAAACATACCAGTTCTCTATACAGATGTGGGCAAAGAATACAGCTGCAGCAATGCTCCTGAAAGTTAAGTTGCTGAAAATGTGTTTTCCCACACCCTCTTTTTTTTTTTTTTAATAATTCACAGCACCAGACAGGTTGACAACTTATTGAAAGCAGTTCTTCATCTGGAAAGCACTTATTACTTACTGTGTACCGTCTTTATTACATCGATACTGACATTTAACACTCAATAAATCTGCAGTCCCTCTGTGGTACTCTGTCTGACAGTTAAACTGAGCCCTTTCCTTTCTTTTAATACTTGTCGAGGATTCAGGAAACAAGAATATATTCCATACCTAGGACTTTGTTATCATGCAAGAAGCCACTTTCACATGCTCCTTCCCACTGACAAGATGAATCAAGAGCAAAAATACCTTTCCAAGTGATTTTCATAAAGCTCTACAGCTTTTTCTACCTTTACACGTGACCTTAAATTGCATACAACTCCAAGGAATGACTTGGGTTACATAACTTTCCTATCACCTCTCATTGTTCAGTTCTCACAAGAAGGTGACAGCAGAGAGGGGACCAGAACGTTTGAACCTATCACAAGACCTTAAAGCTTCAAAGGTTGTCTTAAGTCAATTTAATGCCCCTGGATTCTGGAGCTATCAGGAGGCCAGATCAGTCCCTCCCTAACTGCAAAACAACGCAACCTGACAGTTGCTCTAAGGTATGTTAATTTGCTCATGGCCCCAAGGCCTAACCAGACAGCTGGGAATTGCCTGAGTCCAGGAAACCTAAACCTATTGGCTGGCAGGATGGAGTGGTGCAAAAACCTCTAGAATAGGAGTCATTATGCAGAGGAAACAATACAGAAATGGTTCCATCAGGCTCAGTATCTAACATCTGATGAGGTCCACCAAGAAAGTTGGACTTGAGATGACTGTTCAGCATCTCTGCTGATCTTGTGCACATCTTCTACATGTCCTACATAAAAGAATAAAGGCCAAGTATTTAACAGAAGATTGCTTCCTGAACATAATTAAAGCCCTTACTGAGTGCAGTAGCAGAGAAGCTCTTTGCAACAGAACCAGAAACCTAGGGAGGATGAGTTAGGGAAGGTTGTAAGGATTATGGCACAGGTCCAAAATGAAGGGCTGGGAAGCTTCTGAGCCAAGCAAGGGAATGCTCCAGACAGGCCAGGGTCTAACAAATCCCTTTCGCCAGGACCTTGTTTAGATCATAGTAAGCATTAATATGGGTTAGTGAGTTTTCTGAGAAGTTGCACATTAATCTAAATGTAGACTGTAGTACTGCACTGGAGTCTTGAAGTGGCTCCAGTGCAGTCCCAGGGCTGAAACCAAAAATCAGCTGATTTCTGCTCCCAAACCCAGTTGGAGTCTCCCATGCAGTCCTGGAGCTGAGACCCACAATTGTGGTTCCCAGCTCCAAGACCACAACTGATCATATTCTCTCCATGGAGAAGTCTCACGTTAATACAACCCATGTTATTCAATAGACTTTGGAGATATTCCTCGCTCAAAGAGACAATTTTTCTACAATACAAGAGCACTTAGCATGTGTTATCCCACTTGAATGCTTGGATGCTAACGTTTTAAGTGTAGTTAATGTGTTAACATGTTAAGTGTAAAACGTAACAGGGCTGTCAGAGAGAACTGCAGGAGATAACCTGGAAGGGAGGTCAAAGAAGAAAGGGTTTGGGGAGAACTGTTTTCATTAATAAATTAGTCTGCTATGTTGTTATAAGTACTTTGGGCCAGGGATTACTGGGAGAAACTGAATGGAAATAGAGGTAGCGTCAACAGGAGAAGATAATGTTCTAACACTGCACCTCCCTATAATGCCCAAGTAAGATGGCAGTTTTGGAGATGGGTACCTCCCTTGGCTCTTTTGAAAATCCTTTCCTTAACCAACAAAGGAGTCTTATTTATAATGAAGGCTTTAACTTTAGGAAATAACCTGGAGCCAATCATGAATGCATAGGCCATTTTAACGAATATTTAACTGCTTTCTGCAGTCGGCTACGAACCAGAAAAAAATATTTACAGTCACAAGGCATTGCTAGAGCATGCATTTTGGAAGGTTCATATAATTGTGGGCCAAATCATCAGCTGTTTTAAGTTGGCACTGCTCCACTGATATGAATGGAGCTCTTTTAACTTGGACCAGCTGAGCATAGAGCTGATGTCTCTGATCAGCAGAAGGCACAGCTGATGAATTCCTAGAAGCGCTCATTCTTCACCGGTATGACAAAAGTGAAGCATCTGCAGTGTTCCCAACCCTCATGATTTTATCATGAGTATCCCAGTATTTGGCGTTTCTAGCAGCTCCAGCTCCCAAAGTCACAAGAATCTTGGCTTTCCTTAGTGGGGAAAAAAAAGTTGTAGCCCACTAGCTAAAGAAGAAAAAATTGAAAAACAGGAACCAAGTGTAACATAATTGCTTAAATGCTAGATAGCAAAAAAACTTTGTCTATCTGAAATGAGCCCATAATTTTTATGTCACTCATGATTTCTGAGGGACCCATTTCATTTTTTGTAATGCTTAGGATTAATAAAGCGGTATTGGTTAACTCAAGCATTTCCTCCCTCTCTGATATTCAACCACAGTGCATCTGAATTCCCAACTAAACATTAGGCTACACAGAAATGGACTTGTAGCAATTCTCTTGCCTGGGCCCATTTTCAGCTTCTCTGCAGCAATGGAATGTGTCATTAGCACAATCACTAGCAACTACTCCCTTCCTCAGCATGATTCTGTGCTGCTCGTTATCCAAACCAAAAACTGAACTTAACAAGAGTTTTCACTTTATAAGAAGTTCACTGGCCATTTAGTATCTGCCATCAGCAAACTCAGAGTCCAGTTCTGAATGCCTGACCTTCCCATCAGAAAGATCTCCACCCTTACAGATCTATACTTGTGATAGATCTGCAGGCGATCCCCTTCCTCATCTATACAGAGCGTCTTTGTGCCAGGTCATGGTGTGGTTGCTGCACTCCCACCCACTGTTCGCTCTGACCTCAATTCCTTTTCTGTATTTTTGTGGGGTTTGCTTCCATTTTTCCTAAATTTGTAGTTTATTTTAATCCCATCCACAAGACCTCTCTCCATCATAACCTGCCCCTTCTTTCAGTTTTCCAGCTCATTTCCTGTTCTCTACCTTTGTCTCTCTCAGCTCTTCAAGTCCTTCTATAAATCCCTTCTCATGTTTGCTATCTCTCTTTCTTTCGTCATGCCTCTCCTCACAGCAACCTTTTTCTGTTCTCTTTATCTTCTCTTCCATCCACATTCCAGAGGGATCCATGCTAGGCGAGAGGAAGAATACTTTGCTCTTCTTTAGAAAGAGACAGGAAGCATAAAAAGGTAGGTGAGGTACACAGTAAGCAACCCTCTTCCCTGTTGTCCATCAGACTTCATCAACATGAAAAAGTTGGGCAGGCAGGTTAAGAAGAGCAGCCTCCTTCCCTTCAGCCTGAGATCAGGGACAGCTTTGCTTCAAGGGCGGGAGTGCTACAGTCTCTCTGATGATACCCATTTGAATTATTCCCGCCCTCATGCCCATCTCATGCGACCTACTGAAACTCGTAGCAGGCAAAATGGCCAATCTTGGAGCACTGGTTCTTTTTCTTGTGTTCTTTTCTCTTTTTTTCCCCTTTTCTTTTAGAACTAGGCGTCTACGTTTCGACATAACTAGAACCCTACACAATGCCCTTCTAGCATGGCCTTGTGCTGTACTGTGTGTCCAATCCCACCCTGTGGGCAATCTACCTACAGAGTTCTGGAGAACCATTATTGATTGAACTATAATAGTCATATGACCAGATTTTATATCTATTTCAATTTGTAACACCCTCCCCCAATATTCAAGTATTGTCCCTGTCCAGAATGACTATTTCCATAGATAGGTCTGGAATCTTTTTTTGCTGATTCAAATTTTTTTTCATTCCACATAATTTAGTTTCACAGCACTCCTATAAACAGACCCAATTATGTTATTATTGCATTTAGCAACATTTGATATGCAAAGATAATCTGCTTGGAATATGACTTTTGATGTACACAATTACAATATTATTGTTAGAGAACTGGAAAGTGTCCCAACATCATCAACAGTTAAAAGCTTTTACTCCAAATTTCCAAGCGCTAAAAGGCAATTCACAATCTGCAGAACGTAAGATTTTCAGTGGTCCTGCACACTTCGTAGCATTCAGTTACAGCAGCGCAGAAGTGAGTATAAAATGGATCGCTTCAGTTAAGTCACAGACAGAAGTGACAATTATTGCCCAATCTGGCCCCTGAAAGCATTCTACAGCCGTGACCCAACAGAAGTACATGGCTCCAGAGTGCTTTAAAAGGGCCCGATCCCATGAAATTCTTAAACCTCATTGCAACCCCTAGGTGTGGGCCCCAATACACTCACCTCACCCTCTAGCGCTAGCTGGGAAGCCCCCAGAAAGAGCTCCCTCCACTCCCTTTCCCCCTCCCATCCTGAAAACAGTGCTGGGGTGCATCGCTAGGGGTGAACAGCTGCAGGCTCTCAGCTGCTCTAAACAGCAGCTGGATTCCCCACCTCCCAGGACCCAACAGCAAACTTCTGTTGGGTCCAGGGGATCATTGTAACTCAAGGTGCTTCTTTCAAAGTGTCATGAGTTGCAATGAGGAGCTGCTCTTCTGTCTGCACCTTTAGTATACATTTTACCACATTTACCAAGTTGCCACATTTACCATGTGGAATCATGCTGTTACTTGAAGAAACTGATCCTTCTTAAAGGAAATCTACCAAAAGAATACATGCTCACCAGAGAATACATCCTATTAATGATTTACACAAGCATCCTGACAGGAGAAAACAAGACAGGGAACCTGAGTCTGATGTCTCCTCTGCTTCATACACAGAGTTCTGTGCAGTAATAAAAGAACTCCGTTTGGACTATAGTAACAGAATCATTAAAAACCCTGCTTACAGCCCTGTTGTGCACCTATCCTCAGAGCAACTGTCACATCCTCCATTGCTTTAAAATTGGATTGAAAGTCCGTGGGGCCCAGTTCTCCACTGCCATGCACGTCATGTGCTCATTTGCACTTATGTAATGTCTAATGTACATAAGCAGATTTCTAGTTTGGTATCCTTTTAGACCCACATTCCCCATTATAACGAACTACACGAGGAGCAAGTCTATGCAGTCAGGTACTGAGAATCCCATCAATGCAATAATACTGAATTAATACTATTGTGACAAAATCAACATCTGGTCCAAAATATAAACAATGCAGCATGCCATTAAGACAGATAAATGTAATTCCTAACAACTACTTTTGATAGCGATATTAAAGATATTCCACTGAGGACCTAATAGTTGCAAACAGTATAACACTCTACTGTATATTTTTTGTTAACTCATATTCACACAAATTTAATACCTAAATTTAAAATTTTCCCCAAAGCCTCTGTAAACAAGCCATTTGGAATTGCTGTTTATTCTCAAAGCAGTTGTTGGATGATATTTTCAGAACCATTAGCAATATTCAGCTTCAACTGGATAATACAAGGTGGATGCATAAGGATTCTTTTTCAAAAGTAGACCTGAGCCATAAAATGCAACATTTGACACTGAAGTAAACCTGTGTTGACAAAGGTATTAAGTACCTTTACTTGTTCTTTTAACAAAAAAAATATATCTTCCCACTTTTAAATTCTGAAAGAAACCATATGTAGCACTAAGCTTCTATGTGACATCAGGGTAATTTTAATAAAAAAAAACTTACAGGGGAAGGGTGGAAATCTCCTCTGATCTAATACACATAACAAAGGCATTCAACTAAATTTTTCTTTTGAAGTGTACTAAAGATGGAGATGTTGGAAATGGATTTCAACTGATGTCTACTCCCCCTGGATAACTGCAGTATTTATTTTATTTATTCATCCCCTTGTCATTTAATACATTTTATTATGCTAAATCCTGATATTTTCTCAAAAAAAGAGAATATTGGGTATGTTAATCTAATTGAGAAGTATCTCTGTACGAGTCCAGGAGGCTGCCTTTCTTTGCAGAACAGAGCCTTTGAAAAATCTATAAAATAGCCAAGTCTATCTCCGAGATAGAAGATGAAACTCTTTCTTTGAAACTCTGTCAGAGTTTCAGTAATAGATATATACAAACAACAACTCAGATGTTAGTTTAATTCTATTTAGATTGCCTCCATGGTGGCATAGTTTCTTTTCAGGTTTTTTGATGCATAACATAATCCAAAAAGCAGGTTCTCTATGGAAATCCAGAATTCTTGCAGTTTTTTATTTTAAAACTTAAATTACAAATTGTACAGATTTGATTGATATTTTGGCTTGAACATCCCATAGGAATAAGCAGAACAAGACCTTCTTCAGTATATATTTCTTTTAGTTAAACATTTTTAAATTTATACTGATTTCTAATCTACCTATTGTTCAGGAATTAGGTCAGGATTCAAAATGTGAACAGCTATATACATATTTAGCACCTCATCTCTCTTTTCCAACATGTGCTTTGTCTAAAACCATTCCATTCAGCTTTCCCAAGTGTTCTGTAAATATTGCATATTGGTACTAACTTAGTATCTGGAGAAGAGTAGGCAAACGCATCTGCTCACCTTTATAATGCTGAGAATTGAGGATAGAGTTTATAAAAAGAAAATACCAATGAGGTACTGCCCAAAGAGGACAATCTCTACCACTTAATTTCAAATGCAAACCCACTTCAGCTTACTGAGTTTCCTCTTCAAGTTATTTCTACTCCAGTTTCATTGAATCCCTGTCACCCAATACCACTTTGCCTGCAATTAAAGATGGTTGGAAAGTTTTCAACAATGTTTTTTTCCCCCACCTTAAATATCTTCATTTTCTCTGCCAGAAAATTACTGGATCAAAACCAAATGTTTTGTGGAAGTGTACCGCTTTCTTTGAAGCTTTCATTAGAAAAGGGTTTTCAGCTTTAGGATGGAGTTTTGATTCCATAGTCTGGACACACTATGAAAGAGTTTGTCCTGGAATTGAGTTGAAGTGGGCTCCCAGGAGTTTGTATTGATGCCTATCCTAACCTAGCCCAGCCCACCCCAGGGCTGCAAAGGATCTGGGATGCTGGGAGAGACTGGTTTAACTCAAACCAGGAAGGGGTCTGGCACAGACATTGCATAAACCGGTTTGACCCAAATCAGTTAAGTGTGATACTACATTCAACCAGATTTATCTTAAATCAGTTTCAGCCATTTTCAAACTGATTTATGTGCACTGAACTTATGTTCAGTTACAGGTTTAAACCAGTTTCTGATCACTTAAACCAGTTTGTGTAATGTCTATCCCTAACCTAAAAGTTGTCTCCATATAGCCATTTTTTTAACCCAATGAAATAAATTAACCCTTAACTGGCAATGCTTTAAGGTTGATATAAGGACAGATCCCGTGGTACGGAGGTACAATCCTTGTGTAAATATGGGATCAATATGAATACAGAGAAAATAAGTTATAAATGTTTGTAATGGAAGGAACTGGCTTCCCTACTGAAGCAGCTGCAGAAAAATGATGGTGGTTCTCTCATATATCGTTGTTCTGACCCTAAATTTCTTCTACTCCTAAAATCCCACTGGAACAAAGAATATTTCAGGTGCCCTATGAGTACAGACAGGCTCAAGCCACAACATTTGCAGCACAGAATCTGATTATAAAGTTTGGTGAAAAACTGCACATGAAAAGCTTTCAAAACATCGCTGCAAAATACAGAGAAGTAGAACAAAGAGGAGTAGCCTGGCTCAGCTAAGGAGGACTGCTAAATTGCAACCATCTTCCTTCTACATCATAGCAATTTCACTGTTCTGCACCCATACACCATCTCAGAGATAGATTTGGCTATTTTATATATTTTTCAAAGGTTCTGTTCTGCAAAGAAAGGCAAGCTCCTCATTAAATTGAAAGAAACCTATCTGCATTTCAGCAAAAATGCTGAAGAAATACACATACAATAGAATCCTTGCAAGTTAGGTGTCATATAATTGTGCATTTACCAAGAAAACATTAATTCCTTAACCTCCTGTGCAAATTACATCACACAAATCTCATATGCTGGGGCAGTAACAGGAAATCTACCACATTGCTATTTCCAGATTATTACTGGGTATTACAGGGTAGAAATATCCAACAGATTTTTTTTTTATAGCATCAGATTCTATATATGCAATGCAAACTGTATTTTAGAAACACATTTCCCACTTTAAAAGGCTTAGAAAACTGGTCCACCCATGTAACTTCAAAAGCAACTGTAAATATAATACATTTCTAACACTGGCTTTCTTCCCAAATTTCTATTTTAAACTACTTGGTCTCTGAACAGTTGCACATTTTAGAAAGCCACACCAGTAACTAAAAAAAAAAAAAAAAAGAGTATCTAAACAAAAGGTCTGATCCAAAGACTACTGACATGACCAAAAGATTCTTAGGAGATGCAGCGTACTCCATAAGGAAGAGAATGTGAGAGACAGACCCAGCATCTCTGAAGATTAACCCCACATGGGGCAGCAACTGAAGTTCCTGCACTTTCAGCTGCTGATACTTCCTTTGCCTGATGAAAGGTTTTTGAACCCACAAGCTTGCTTTAAAATTGTTTTTCCAACTATTTAAGTTGTTCTAATGAAAGATATCAGATTCACCCAAAGAACCTTGTCTGCCTATGTTCTTAGACCAACACGGCTACAACCTACACCCCTGCACTTTCTTTGAGGTGTTTTGAATTATCTTCAGTGCCCTGCTGACACTTCTCACCAAGGGAATTACAGAGACAATTTCAGGACCATAACATGCAAAGTAAGCTTTCTCATGCAAAGCAAGTTTTAGTTGCAGCTTCATGGTTCAAATGGAAAGGTACTGCTTTGTAATTTACCACTTTATTCAGTCCAGTTCATTACACTTGAGAAATACATTCCAATGCCAGAAATACTTCTATTGCTTTAAACTAGCCAGAGCTGTAGTAACTGGTTTGATAGCATTTCCTCTTTCACTTTATCAATTTACCCACTCCTTTTCTCATAGCAATTTCACAGTAGTATGATCAAGGAAATTAATCTAGACCATGTTACCATTATTCAAAGTCACTGAAAGTACAGTTTTCTTGATGGCAACGCAGTATTTCAATCTCGCAGCCATAACCATGATCACCTGGGAGTATCTCTCATCTGATACACAATTCTACCAAAGGAAAATTCAATTTCATAGGATTATTTACCAGACCTGCATTCTTCAATTTGATAGTATGTCTCTAGAGAGAACCAAAATTAATCTTCTAGGGAGCAGCATCTGAGAACAAACTAACGGAATTTCACTATTGTTGTAAAAACTTACTCAGTGTATACCATATCACATGAATCATAGCTTGAAAAAAGGAAGAAAGAGAGAAATTTGTAATCAAGTTTCAAGCACATGAAGTAAAGAATGCTGCTGTACCAGGAGCTTTAGAGATAAACTCATTCAAATAAACAGGTTTTGTACAATACCTGACCTTGAGGTGCTACTGTAGATAGAACAGACTGCTAATTGAAGGTATGATCACTCTGTTGTTTTTAATCATGTAATATATTATAGAGAAAACTTTTTTCTTTAAACAAGAAAATTTCTTTTGAACACTATATCTTATGCAGTCTTTGACAAAACCCAATTAGCTTTAAGGTGGATTTTGACTCATTAAGCCTGAGGCAGCTCCTAGTTTTTTAATCTTTTACAGTGAAACAGAAATATCAGTCTCTCCCTAGGTCCAGATTGACACTATACAGGTATGTAGACATGTTTGCAAGATGAACTTAAAAGGGAAAAGAATGGTCAATTCTTCACATACCTTTCCTGACAAAAACAACTTCTTAACTGAAACTAGCATTTTCATAGAAAATGTGCATGGTTGCATTTTTTTGTTTCTCTTCCAATGAAAAATTAGAAATAAAATTAAACAAAAAATTTCATTGCATTGCACTCTTTCATTTCTTTTTTATAGGTGACTGTAGCAGGGGCTGGGATGCAGCCCCTGTTATACTCCCATAGGACCATCAGCCCCGGTGGGAAATTTACCTGGCAGGGTCCAGGTGACCAGCGCTTCCCCAATGCACCAGAGAAGAGGTCTGGAAGGAAACTGAAGCAACGTGCAGGCACCAAGGACCAAAGAACATGTGTCCCAAGGAGCCTGTGCTGATTGGCTCGGAGGAAGCCCTAGCTGTTTAAAGGGAGACGCTGAAAGAAGCATAGTGCTTAGCATCTCTAGAAACAAAGGCTGCACCACTAGACCAGAAGGATGACCAGCAGAGCCAGGGACCCAGCCAGCAGAACCCTTATGAGACATCATTACACTAGCAACCCATGAGCAACAACCCCTGTGCCCAACCAAAGAGATAAATAACAAGAAACAGTGGGGTAGTTGTGGGTGGTCCCCACAAGCCAGAGGGCAAGGGACAAATGGGGGTGTTCCTCAGGAGATGGGCAGTCAAGCCAGCCTAAGAAGAGGGCAAGAGCAGACCCACTGAGCCAAGGGTAGCCTAGAGAGAAGCAGAGGGATGTTGTCTGGTCCAACCAAGAGAATACCAGCAAAATTTGAACCAGTTGGTGCAAACCTAGCTGGATATACTCAAGCCCGAGGGAAGCCAGTGGGATCAGCATTTTTCTTTTGTGTATTTGGGAGCCAGGACTGCAGAGGTGGTGGACAAGAGTCCATTCCCTTTTTGATTTAGTACTCCTGGGCAAAGGAAGACACAGCTGGGGAGAAGGACCCCCTTTGTCTGAGTTATAGTTAACTGGACCCTGTAAAGCGATTTAGTTTGCTAGGCCTGAAACAAACCACATGGGACAGATTGACCCACAGATAATCACAGAGACAGACCCTAACAAAGGAAGAGGTGGAGGTAGAGGCAGTGATGAAAGGAGTGGGAGGAGGAGGCAAGTAAGGTGGGTGAAGTGTAAACCTGAATGAGTAAACCCAAAGAGAGAGCTGACCAGAGGAAACTGATGCCAATGAGTTGAAGAGCAAGGAACTAAACTAAGGATGGGAAGAACCTAGGCCCAGAGACTGACACTCATTGTCAACAGAGAATAGCAACCCATTGCCTGAGGGGTAAGGGGCAGGGTGTAGGGGAAGTGGAGGCCTGCGGAAGATCAGCACCCTGCCAGACAGACCTACACTCGAATAATCATCCATCCGCCCAAACAGTATTATAAAACATCAAGATGTGATGGGCAAGAGAGGGAAAAATGAGATAGAGATCCAAGTAATTGCAACACAAAGGGAGGCAAGGGGACCCACGAGCTCAGTGACTCTCCATTTTACTCTTTTTTTCACAGAGAAAATGCTTGAAGAAAATTTCTCAATTATTCAAAATGTGAAAAATGTACCACTTTCACTTTCAACATTTTTTCAAAAATTCCACATTTGTACAGGGGGGAAAAGGGCTACAAAATAGGAGAAAGTGTGCTGGGGAAGCTGGGAAATACTCTGGCTTCTTAATGTTGTCCTCTTTTATCTTTTTGGATAAGTATAGTGGAAGGAAAGGGGAAAAAAAGATAAGGAAATAGAAAAAGGAAAAAAAGAAAACTAAATTAAGATGAGAACAAGGTTTCTTTCCATTCTCCTATTTGAAGATGTCAGATCATTGCTGATACCAGCTGAAGTAATCAGAAATCAAGGATACCCTTAGCTCCATGCTTGCTGAACAGCCAAAGTAGTAAGTTCACTCATTTTCATGTATGTCATGTAAAAGTACTGTCTTGTTCACTTTTAATTTTTGCAATTAATTGGGAATACCCATTTAGATAAATTTAAAACTTAGTATTGTAAGCTTTGAGTACTTTCTTCGGATATGGTAGAGCCCATTTGGCTTGAATAAACTCAATACATTTGTAGTGCTGAAATTAATGGTAAGCCCAAGGAAAAAAGCTGTTATGCTTAAGATGTAGTAACAGAACATAGATTGGACGTGGCATGTGCACACATTCACCCATGCCAGGAGCCAGACGGGGAACCTGATCTACTCGGGATGGAGAAGGGTTGGCAAGTATGTGGGGAGGTTGGCAGAGATCAGTGGGGCTGGAGGGTCAATGAGAGAGTTGTCCATCTGGGGAAAGGGAGAGTGGCAGGTTAAAAATAGCCTAGTCAGAGTTGAAGGGGTGGGGAAGGAAAAAATGCAGCCCCAGGGCTGAGAGGGAGGAAAAATGTAGCCCTGGGGCTGGCAGAGGGAGGAAAAACACAGCCCCAGGGCTGGGGCAACCAGGTGGGCTTTCCTAGCCCTGAGGCTGTGCTCCAGACATGTGCAGTCATTTGACAGACCAAGCTAACCTGTTCCCAATCTAACTTAGTTCACCTTCTCAGGTGAATGTCTGTACAGATCACCATCTCCCCAAATGTCTGTACAGATCAGCACTTAGACTGACCTAATGCTAGTTAGGCCAATTTAAGTGTAATGTAAATAATAGAGAATATGTTCTCTTTCTGTCTCAGAGGACTTCACTATGTTTTTGGGCTTTCACCTCACACCACTAAACATTATTGAAAAGACAGATTTCTGTCTGTTTTTATGGGGTATGGGGAATAAAACCGTTCATAATAATAAAGTAATTGTCAGAGAAAGAGAGTTAGCCTTGTAAAAGTATACCAGATAGGCAACAATGTAGCACAAGAACTTCCAGAGGAGAAACAAGCTTCCTTTAAGAAAATACGGTACTGAGATTCTAATGATTTCCCTTTATAGACTGTACCAAAAGGTTAAAGCATTAAATGTATTAAAGAGGGTAATTAATACTATGTTAGACAGCAGTTTACTCCTTAAGGCGGCAAAATGTAAGAACATTAAGAAAAAGAGGTCATCCTTAGTCAGAGAGCATGGGACTGATCTGCAGCGTATTCTGTGATCTGGATCAAAACAGATTACATTAATTTGTGTGACCTGGCTTCACTGGGTCTTACTATGTGACAGAGAATAGTAAACACTCGTAGTCACAAGAAGATACGTAAAAGTTCCCACAATGTAATGCTTTTATATCATATAGCAAGGGGGGGAAAGGCAATTGGCAAAACACAACACCTCATAAAAAAACAAATCTGACAGCATAAATAAGATAGATTTCCAAGCAAAGTATGTCTTACTGAATTTATATGTCACTTGGGCATGCTTGCATACAAACATAAGCCAACAGTAAGTTACTTTTATGTCCTTCTGTATACAACAATTCTTGGCTTCAAAGGCAGGTTTAGCAAAAACCTTTTAAACATGCAAATGTAAAGTTCTTCCTGTTTTAAAGGGAACTTTCACCTCCTCATTGGAGATGCTTGTTGAAGGACTTCATGAATCCATTTTATCAAAATATTCTCCTAAGGCTACCTCTGAAGAGCAAGTACCTTTCAGAGGCAGTGCATGATTACTAATTTTTCCTTGTTTCTGTGACTAAAAAAAGGAAATGAACAGCCAAAGCTGAAAGCGAAGGGGAAGACAAAACACCCCTGCATACAAATTTGCTATTTTTTATGCATAAACAGATCCCATCATTAAATGCTATTAATCAAATGAAAAGCAACTATATTCCTAAAAAAAAATTCCAAGGTGTGCTTCTCTTCCTAGTTGTGCTTCCTGGCTGGATTTGTGTCTGGATTTACTTACTTACACCCAGCCAACAAGGAATTCAGTTGCTTTCCTATTCTTTCTTCAGAGCTGTGTTTAAGCAAAGCTTTTTGAAGTAGTATGGTACCAAGAGAGTCTGCATATGTTTTGGGATACTCTAGACCTGAAGAACCTACGTTCCTTGGATGCCCAAAACTCCCACAGCCCTCAATTTGAGGTGGATGTAAGTTGTGAAGTGCTGATCCATAAACAAATGTCATTAAAGTCTCAGAGGATTCCAGATTCAGGCCCAGTGTTCTGCTTCCTAGGGAGATTCAGCCAAGAGACAAAATTTGTGCCTGGAATAGCCCCTGACTGGAATAGCCCCAGTGTTCAAGGCAGGTGGAGCCCTGGTTCTAGACTGACTAAAATTATATACATAAACAGTGTTGGCCCATCTCTAGCTTCATGGAAGACCTGACAATAACAAGCCCCAGCAATTAACTAGATTTGTTAGTTATTTCTTGGGCTTAGCAGTCTGGCAGATGAGGACTAGAAATAGAAATAGAAGTGAGCATCTAGTACCTCTGCAAACATACAAGCTTTTTTAAGGGCAGAGCACTCCTGTGACTCATAGGATGCAGGCAGTTTTCTGAGAGCCATTAGTTTGGAGGACCAAACACCATAACCATACCATAAGTTGGGGAAAAATCCTGCCATCCTTATTGTTCCCTATAGAGTGAAACAGCATAAAATCTCAATACTATATTGTCCAAGGAAGTAAGTATATTTGGGACCCCAAGACAGAAGTGACTTTCTTTTGAGATTTTTGATGTTCCCTGAAAAGACTGATGAGCAGTGAAGTTACAACAAGATTAATGGGATTTTTTTTCTTCC
>NW_005842223.1:285833-298469 GCF_000455745.1 Alligator sinensis
AGGAATTTTTTGTCTAACACATTTAACCATTACATAACAACAGATTCTTATGAGTGCCAATTGGCCTGCTGTCTAGAAGTGGACAAGAGCTTTCATTCTACTGGGACTTGCTAAAAGTTTGTACATGACTCTTACCTGAAGAGCTGTGAAGCCATTATGAAGTAGAGGGGGAGGATCTGTGGAGCCACCACATCAGGGGTGATTCCAAGAAACACTCAGCCTGCTAAAAACAAAGGCAGACCAGAGGCATGAAGGAAACATATTCACAATCAACGGATGCTCCTCTTTTGGGATCAAAGGAAAATAGGGTTAGAAGGGACTTCATGAGATCATAAATTCAGCGCTCTGTCCTGGCAAGATTATGATGCCAATATGAAAATTGGAGGAGTCAAGCAGGCAAAAATCTAAACAATCAAATTTAAGAGCTTCATATTCAGATGAGCAGAAGTAACTTGTATAATGTACGGATATGAAGGCAGGGTTTTAATCTCAAAAGTTCCCATAAATGCTTTTCAAGCTATGGTGTATAGTAGACTTAAACCGATGCAGTTTTCCAGTTGGTGTGAAAATGCCCCCACTCAGATTGTTTTAAAGTGTTATTACTGTTTTAAAGTGTTATTACTGCTAAAGCTTTGGGAGCACAAGGATGAGAACTTTGACTGTTACCAACACAAGTATGCAAGGACCAGAGAATGGCTCCAGCTGCACTATTTTATAATGGGTCCACTTTTATACATGTCACCCATGAGTTAGAAATGACTATGCCAGCGGGACAGGCTCACTCTAGTACAGGGGTTTTCAACCTTTAAGGAGTGTACCCCTTCTGGGTACAATTCTGGTAGAGCAGGGGCGTGGGGGAGTGGGAGGAGTCAGACGTGGAGTGGGGGGAGTGGGGGGACTTATATGTGGCGGCACAGGGTGTTAGATGGTGGTGGCAGCTACCACTTGCAAGCTCTCACCGCCCCCACCACCCGCCATGCCTAGCCAGCTAGGCAGTGCCTGTGAGGCCCACAGAGGGTAGCCACTGCCCTTGTCCCCCTGCCCCTGTGCTGCTGCAAGGCAGGAGCACGGGGTGGTAGGTGGCTGCACTCCATCCCTGCCCACCTGTGCATAACCACTAGCCTCTTTCCAAGTACCCCCGGGGGTATACGTACCTCTAGTTGACAACCCCTGCTCCTGTAGTATAAAGCTGCCAGAAACCTGGTAGATACAAGACTCGCAGAATGGTCCTTCCATGTCAGAGGGTTAGTGGAATATTACAAGAAAGGAGCATTTTTGAGAGAAAGCAGGAATAGCATGGTATCCTCGCATGCAGCTGAAATGACACCCTGGGGCTAGAGACAACCTTGCATATGTTAGCACACAATTCTCTTCCATTGAGCCAATATGCTAGAGTCTTGTACTGCTGGATGTACAGACATGCTCTGTCTGCTTAGACCTAAATCAGTACAAATCTAAAGTACTGTTTGATATAATTGAGTTATTCCAAACCTACATTAATCTAAATCAGAGTAAGATATGGCCTATTTTCTTTCTAATGGGATACAGAACACATATGGTTGGCACTTGCCATTATAAATCTGATGGTATTCTTTATAAGGGACAGGGTATTAACCCCATTGTTCTAGGCAAAATTATTATTCTTGAGTAATTGAGTTTTGCATATCAAAATTCCCTCTGAATTTTTAAATAGATACAGTATTCCTTACTTTATAACCTAAACTGTTAAAGAATTGCCATGTTTCTTTCCATTCCCCTTCTAAAGTATTCCAAGGCAGCTAAAGAAAGATCTTTGAATAAGATAACTTTATAAAGCCTTAATGGGACCCTTTAAGATAAAATGATGATTACTACCTTCGTATATATATATCATCCACGTGACTCCTACTTATCTAAATGTTAAGCTCTTAATTTTGATCTTATAGACTTTTCTCTGACTCATCCAATCTTCACTTTGGTGTGGTGTCATAATTATCAGTAATATATATATACAGCCAGATCAAATGTAAGGTGTTAGAGACTGACATGCCATTAAAGATTAACCTTTTGATTCATTCACTCTTTTCCAGGATGTATAGAAATTCACATACATCTCTAATTTCTTTGTCCTTTTTAAAATATGGAGTCTAAAACTACACACTTTAAATGAGGCCTAAGCAGCTCCATGCAGAGTGGTGTCATGACCCAAAAGGCATGATTGTGTGTGTGTGCTTCGGCATCAGAATTATCCACGTTAAAGTTGCAGAGCATTGCACGGGAGTTTCCTGTAGCAAGAGGATACCCCGGTGCAGGGACCAGTTTCCCGCCTTTTCTGCAGCTTCTTTTGCAGAGTGCATTGCTCGAGTTGCAAGAGGAATGCACGGTGCAAAAGAGTTCCCGCCACCGGTATGCAAATTCGTTCCTCGTGATTGGCTAGTGCTAAATTATTCACACGTGGCGGCTAGCGATTGGCCTGTTAGCCGTATAAGAGGCTTGAGCAGTTTCCGCCCAAGCCGAAGAGGACTCCACATCCATCTCGTGGGGACTCTGGATACACGGCAGGGTAATAGAAACCCTGTGTGAGATCCAGAGGAGCGTGGCGGCCTGATCCACCGCCCACCTCTTCCCGTCTTCGAGCGCGACTAATATAAGACGTATTTACGATTTCTACATTGGTGGCCTGTTTACCCAGAGCATCCGGAGCTCTGCACCATGGAGCCTAGCAACCTCCTTGAGACCGTCTGTGTTGTGTCTGTCTGTAACTGCAACTTAATCAAGCTTTCCAGCCTACACCATTGCCATCTCGGTGTAAGTAAACAATCTTTTAAACTACCGATACGCGTCCATGCCTAATTCCAGAGCGAAGGCCTTCCCTCTCCGCCCCCGCGTGCCCGGGCTGCTGGCCACAGCCCGCGTGCAGCGCGAAAAAGGGCTCGGGGCGCTCCCAGCCCGCACAAGTGGCACTGTCACCTCCTGTGTCTTACAAATAATATTCTTGTTGATGTAACCCAAAAACATATTTGCCTTTTGCAACTGCATCATATTCCTGACTTATGTTGAGTCTGTGATCCAACAAAGCTTGAAAATCTTTCTCCATCTTTTCTCCATCCAGCCAGTTATCAAGACATGCTCAGGAAACTGGACTTTTCATGGGACAGGGACCAGACAATTAGCCGAAACCTATTCAATGCAAACTGAAGTTAATTTCCTTATCTTAGAGTGCATAAAGACACTAGAGCTAATAATATCTTGTGACCAACAGGCTGAGTAGACTAGATAAGTAGCATTTGTTATCTAACTAAATTGGAGAGGAAATGATGTATGAATGAGAAAACTGTAATGCAGCCGTGGATCACTTCTGACAGTTTCAATTAAGGTTTTGTTTAGTTAAGCACTTACACATTTTAATGAACTGTCCTGCAGAATTATTAATTGATTAGTGGATTTCCAGGTTTCTCAAATTTTCAGACCTCTTCATAATAGATGGGTTGTAATTGTTTGTATTTTATTGTTTGCATTCATTTCATCACCAAATATATTGCACTGAAAAACAGCGCTAAATCCTGGTTCTGAATCCCTATGCAAACAGTATGTGTGCAATATAGAGTTTGTTTTTCTTTTGATTAAAGCTATTTGCATTTCAAGAGGCTCTTAAATTAAAAAGAAACCATAACGAACTTGAATTATTAATTTACTGTCGCTTTTAATAATTCTACTTAAAAGAAGGTAGGTCAAATTCTATCCAAATAAATGAAATCAGTATGCATTGTATAGGAGCATTACAAATTAGAGTATCTCGGTAATTATAGAGAAAGGAATCTAATAAGCACCTACTGTGAACTCCTTCCTTCATTGGTCAGTGTCCTCTTTCCTGGGAATTACTGAAAACACATGCTGAATATACAAAAATTTAATCAAAGTTTTATAGGTAAGGCTTTTTTTTAAAAAAATGAAAAAACCTTTATAAATTATCTTTCCTTTTGAACTAACTAACATGTTTCTTCATTGCACACAGCAATAGCTAGGAATAGGCAGTAACATAACTGTGGGGGAGGAAGGTGACCAGGGCAGCAGCCCCAGGCACTGTCTTTGAGGGGGGAGCACAAAAATAGCTGTGTCTGCAATGGCAGTTAACTGTACCACTGCCGTCAAACCATGGTGGCCAGTACTGCCCCATGTGTCACTGTTTGCAATGACACAGAGCTGCTCTGCTATGCCTGTGGGAATAACTACAAAAGAGTTCACAGTTCCATAGCTTGAACAAGATACTTCTATCATTTTGAAAATTTCTCCCATTCCCCCCACAAAGTCTTAATTTTAGGTGTTATTTAATTCACTCTTTACCCTAATGTGTCTTCAAAATGAAAAATCTTGTTTCTGGACTGAGGGGGTCAGTCTATTACTTTCACTACATGTTAATCCTGTGTTCCTGCACATACTAGAAACGTCTAATCTTTGCCCAGCCAGGGATTGTTTAGATAATGCGCAAAGGCTAGGGACAGAAGTTGCACACAAACTAGTATAAGTGATTGGAAACTGGTTCAGATCTGTAACACAACAGAAGTTCAGTACACATAAACCACTTTCAAAATGACCAAAACTGATTTAAGATAAACCTGGATGGATGTAGTATCAGATTTAACTGATTTAGGTTAAATCAGTTTACTGAACTTCTGTCCCAGATGCCCTCCAGATTCAAGTTAACTCACAGTCCCCCAGCATCCCAGGATGCTTTGCATTTCCCCCAAAAACCCTCCCCCCCAGGATAGGTGGGCTAACCTTGGCCCAAGCTGCCAACAGAGCAGGGAGGCATGCTCTAGAACCCCACAGCTTCTGGCCTGGGCCACTGCAGGAATGTGGCTGCATTTCCAGAATCAGAAGTGAATGTCTGTTCACTTGTTTATTAGTTCAATCTATACAGCTTAGACTAACCTGGGAAGACTGAATCTATTCAGCCTTGGGCTTTTTGACTGTTTGTACTTAACAAGACCTTCAGCAATGATCAATCACTATTAACTGAAAAGATATGACCTGCAATAACTACAGAACTCCGAATGCATTGCTTTAACTGAGTAGACCAACCACTCACTTGTAACAGTGTTTTACTTGGCAGACCCCATAGTTATCATGCGGTTGCACCTTTGAATAAAAAATGGAGGCAATAAAAGGAAAAATCCAACTGCACAGCTTGAATATGACCAGAATCCAACAAACAAATGCTTATGTAGTGAGAGTATGTAATCTGTTAAAATACAAACACAGAGTATAGCTGGACCCCTCTGAAACAGTAAAGGCATTACATTAATGTTGAAAGAATAAAGTGCAGGAAGACTCTTAAGATACCTGTTCACTGGACACTCCCCTTAAATCTGATCAAAACTATCCTTTGAAGATATATGGATAAACCTAGTTACTCAGCTTGTTCGAATTAAAACCTTATTAAAAATCTAGTCAGTTCAAAGGAAATGTACTTCATAGCATGCTAAACAAACTGCAGAAAGTTCTAATTAGAATGCAATAAGTCACCTGATTAAATGTCACACTTTTAAATCCTGGTACAGGGAAGGCCTTGATCTTATACTTCATGACATGGCACTAGTGGTTTTCCTTCAATAGGAACCAACACATTGGCTTTGTAGGCTTGTCTTAACGTGCTAGAGCTGCAAAAATTAACCACAAAGAGACTAATTCCACAAACTTGCTTCTGGGTATTTTGTTTATATGCAGTCACATGTCTCATTTACTTCTGTGGAAGCAATTGTGAGCACTATGCCCGCTAGGATGCATTTCCAATGTCAGTCACAAAGAGTGGCTGAATCCAGAAATCAGAGGGAGAAAATGTATTTAAAAATTCACCATAGCCTGATAAGCATCAACAGAATCCCTCTTAACTGCATACAGAACCAAAAAATAAAAATAACATATGCACACAAACTCAGCTGGCATAACTCACTGGCAATTTTCCACTTGCAAGAAGACAAGGAAAATAGCAGACTATAAAATAGCTTAAAATGGATGTTTCAACCTTTAAAAATCATCTGATCCAAGATGGCTTAAAGTCCACCACAGAGTTTACCAAGGAACTATTCTGGTAGATATAAAACAAAGGACAAACATTCCAAAGGATTTTGGCATTTCCTTTCAAATAGCATTATAGTCCTATACTGCCCAGACACAGGAGCTGTCAAGTATAACAGCATTTCCCATGACCATGGATAATATTATTAGAAGCAGTGCTGACTTAAATTTAGTAATTTAAATAGAAGCTTTAGGGTGGTTTAATTAAGATATACTCTCTTCCCAGGTAATGTGTCCTACATAACTGTATGTCAGGCAGCAGTGATAAAAATGTAATTTTAAAAATATTACATGCAGACTATCCTACATATAAAAACTAGAACATCTAATCCTAGGTGCCAGGTCCTATTGATAAATGACAGTCAGTGTGGAGTGCTAAATTACCTTTGCAAAATCAGAGATGGCCCTAGCTACAGAATAATTAGTCTGACTCCCCAAGGAGCAAGTTCTCTGACTACATCCACGTGTATCTGCACATCCATATCCTTAAATGCTGCACTGCCCGCCCCAGTAAATCTCAAGTAAACAGAAAAGTCCAGGCCTGGGGAGAAGGAGGAAGGGATTTACTCCCTACTCTACTGACATGACATGGAGGGGGAATATGCTGCTAGGGCCAACCAACACATTCAGACCCATCACATATGTTTTATGCAAGAAAGAGAGATTATACTAGACTCTCAACCAGAGTGCCCCAGGGTGTCCTGGGGTGCCTTAAGATCTTTTCGAGGGTGCCATGGGGTGCCACACAATGTTAGGTAGCACTGTTAGGTGTGCAAATATAATTCACAAAGGTAAATCCAGAGATTTCAATAGAAATCCATTGTTGTGAACTTCCTGAGCTTTTTGCAGCAGAAAAACTGCTTTATTATTTTTCTGTAAGCAAAGAGAGAGCAAACCAGTGGTTTTAAAACTAAGAGCCAGCACTTTCCTAGAGGTCCCTCAAATCTAAAAAGTTTTAAAACCACTGGTTTAGACCCATGTAGCTGCAAAGCTATGGACTGATTGACCATTCTGTAGCCTCACCCCCAAACCAGGTCTTTCTTTGATTCTGTGAAGAGAGGTAACACACTAGGTTGGGGTAGGCACTTATTTTGGCTGGAGGACTGCTTAATGAGTTTTGGTGAGCTGTTGAGGGCCACAAGGGCAGCCCTGCCCCCTGACAGATGCCCTGCACCCTGGTCACCATCTTGGGACCTGATGTTCTGCCTCAAACCCCTGATCTGGGATACCCAGCATGGGTCTGTTGCGGGTAGGTCTTGCTTGACCAATCTCATTTCCTTTTATGACCAGGTGTCTTATCACCTGGACAAGGGGGAAGCGATCGATGTTGTATACCTTGACTTTAAAAAAGCCTTCGATCTGGTTTCCCACAGTCACCTCTTGGCTAAACTGGCTAACTGTGGCCTTGACGTCACCATGATCCACCGGCTGGGGAACTGGCTCCATGGTAGGACCCAGAGGGTGGTGGTTGATGGGAACCAATTGTCTTGGTGCTCTGTGACCAGTGGGGTCCTACAAGGCTCTGTCCTAGGGCCTATACTGTTTAACATCTTCATCAATGATGTGGACATTGGTGTCAGAAGCGAACTGGCCAAGTTTGCTGATGACACCAAACTCTGGGGTAAAGCATCCACACCTGATAGGAGGGTGATCCAGGCAGATCTGGACAGACTCATGAAATGGGTGGACAAAAACCTGATGGTGTTCAACACCGAAAAATGCAAGGTTCTCCACCTTGGGAGTAAAAATCTGCAGCATGCTTATAGGCTCAGTAGTGCTACACTGGTTAGCACTACAGATGAAAGGGACTTGGGGGTCATGGTTGACCACAAGATGAACAGGAGCCTTCAGTGTGATGCTGCGGCTAGTAAAGCAAGCAAAACGCTGGCTTGCATCCATAGATGCTTCTCAAGCAACTCCCGGGACATCATTCTCCTGCTGTACTCGGCCTTGGTGAGGCCGCAGCTGGAGTACTGCATCCAGTTTTGGGCTCCACGATTAAAAAAGGATATGGAGAAGTTTGAGAGGGTGCAGAGGAGAGCCGCACGCATGATCAGAGGTCAGGAAAACAGACCTTACCATGAGAGGCTGAGAGCCATGGGGCTATTCAGCCTGGAAAAGCGCAGGCTCAGGGGTGATCTGGTGGCCACCTATAAGATTATCAGGGGTGCTCATCAGGATCTGGGGAAACATCTGTTCACCAGAGCTCCCCAAGGGATGACAAGATCGAATGGTCACAAACTCCACTGTGACCGATTCAGGCTGGACATAAGGAATTTCTTCACTGTCCGAGCCCCCAAGGTTTGGAATAGACTGCTGCTGGAGGCAATTCAAGCACCCACTTTGAACACCTTCAAGACACATTTGGATGCTTATCTTGCTGGGATCCTATGATCCCTGCTGACTTCCTGCCCCTGGGGTAGGGGGCTGGATTTGATGATCCTCCGGGGTCCCTTTCAGCCCAAATGTCTATGAAATCTATGAAATCTTTGCTACCTGATGTCCCTCCTCTTGCCCCAGAAGTACTCCTTTTTGGGAGGGGCAGGGATGCAGGTTGCCATCTAAGTAACAGAAAAAAAAATCCTATACTAAAAACAAAAATCAACTGTCTACTATAACATATTTTAATTCTATTTAAAACATATTTTGTCCTGATTAATGTCTGTTTGCAAAGTGTATACAGAGGCAATTGCATAATAGCTCAAAATACAGGCTTATTCTTGTATATTTTGTGGGGAGGTAGAGGGGTGTGGGGAGTTGGTGTGTGGGTAAGATGGGTGGAGCATAGTGTGAGGTGAGTTTTTGAGGTGTCAACTACGAGAGGGTGTGGGTAGGATGGGGTGGGGTGGAATGTCCCTAAAGTGTGCGAGTCCCCAGAATCTCATGTGGTGGCAGTGAAAGGGATCCAGCCCTACTGGACCCCACAGCACACAGCTCCCGTGCTGCTGCCCGAGTCCCTGGCTGCACATGGTGGCAGCGAGTGGGACCAGCCCAACCCAGGTCCCATAGGTGTTGCTCCCTGTGCTTCAAACCCCCTTTCCTCCAACCGGAATCCGTGACCTCTGGCCTGGTGGGTCTCTTTGCCCAAATTTCCACTCTCAAAGGGAAGGAGGGCTCGGAAACCGCCACAAGGTTGCCAGGCTGTAAAGCTTCTCATCTCACCATCCCCTACATTGGGGCTGGGCACAGGTCAGGCCAACTTGGGGTAGGGGCTGGTTGCTTAGCAATCGGAGCTGCACCTCCTGCAGGGAGACAGCGGCTTTTGGGGCACAGCTGAGGGCCAGAACCCAGGATAATTCTTTTGGCTTACGGAGGGGTTCCATGGGCCAGATGGAAACCACGCGGTGGGCCAGAACCAGCCCACAGGCCATATTTTGCCCGCTCGTGCACTATGCCCTGCCTCCAGGTCATCACAACAGCAGTTTCCTTCTGAAGGAGAGTGGAGTGGAAATTATCCCACCACACTCCTGATGCATTTGCATGTGGAGGTGTGAAAACATACATGCATCTTACACAGCAACTGAAAGATTCAACTTAAATAATTTTAAGACAGGGAAGTGGCAAAAGGACTGCTCCAGCAATCCTTGCAAATACAGGCATCCAGGGTTATTTATTCATTGTTCAGAATGCAGGGGATACGTCTCATTCTGTTACATAACTCTCATTTGTCTTTGGAAGTTTCCTATTGAACTGACTTAAGCCCCATGAGAAAATCCTCCTGTTGATAAAGCATGATTAGATATTTATTTGTACCCTTAACTATAATGCAGCCATTTTATTATTACAATGCTACATTTGGCTATACTGTTAGCCAAAACTTTTGGCTCTTAAAGAAAAAAGTGTCTAAGAACTTGTTTATTTAACAACTGTCTACCAAAAAAGAAATGTCCCCCGGCAATTTTGTTCTCACTTCCCTCATTAGGATCTAACATTTTAGCTCTATAGCATCATGTTGTGTCTATTTTTTACCTTCTAAGAAAGATTCTAAAGCTCAAATGTCATCTCTTAGCTTATTCTCTATTTCTGGCATGTATATTTTAAATAACTTGTTTGCTACCGCTGCCAACATGCTGACACAGCACATCGTTTTCTGCATGAAAAACAATATTTTGTCCCTTGTGTTTATGCAATTAAGTGGGTTTTTTGTTAAGCAAAGTTTTTGTTCCTTCCTGCTCTTCACACAAATCTACTATAAAAATACCCAGCACAGCAATTCTGTTTTAATTGATGGTACCCAATTAGGGACCACCATGGGTAAAGCAATGCCAGGACTTCAGCAGAGGATAAAGAAAGGAACAGAATATAGGTTCATGCATTCTCTGGAAATCCTGAAACAGGAACAAGGTGGTTTTTTTTTTAATGATGCCAAGTAGCATAAAATCAAGAAAACCTTATAGACACCTATATCGGTATTTGCTGAAATTCCACCAACAAAAATATTCACAACTAAAACCCAGGAGTAAGGGTGCTATTAGACCTGGCTAGACCTCCCCCCTCTCCCCCCCACCTTGTGAAAGCTGAGCTGTTGTTCATAGTTGGAACTCTTCACCATCAGGGGATGATCAGGAAGCAAATCCTGGGAGCAGGGCAGTCCTGGGCGGGGATGGGAGCAGCACAATTTGCAGTTGTGGCTGGGATGCCTGGATGACCGACTAGACACCAGGCACGAGAGGCTGTGTCCCCATGCGACACTGAGCCAGTTCACAGAAAACCGTCTTAAAATAATACTTGATTTTCCCAGTGTACTTTTGAAACAGGAAGTCTCTGCCAGTCTTAAGTGATGTGCATGCCTAGGCTCTTGGGATTTAAAGTATATTTAGAACATTCTCAGCATTATATCTGCGCACACCGTTTAAGTGTAAACACACAAATGCTTGGAGCCTTTTCAAAAGGGGAATGTTTCAAAAGGGCAGCAGCTGGTATGTTCTAATTGTTTTGTGCGAGGAAGCTGAGAATGATTGAAATGTAGCAAAACCATTCTAACTTTAACATTCCTTCATCCAGGTTTAAGGTTGGAGTGGTTGGCATGATTTGACTCCAGTCTTGCCAAGTTGTAAGAACCTGCTTAAATCTCACCATGAGCAGTTCCATAGAAGTCAGTGGAACTACATATAAGCTATGGCTCTTTTTCTTCTCTGTGTGCTAACTGCTCATAAAGGTGACATGAACTGTGTCCAGCAGAGTTAGCCCTAGAGATGAAAGGGAAAGTCTGAGAAGATTCTTGGTTGACAAAGTTAATATTCTCATATCAGTCTGCCTGCCAGCAGTCTGTGCAAAAAGGGCAGCCCATATGTTCCACACTGATGCAGATGGAATGCAGATAAAAAAATTGTATGCTAATAACTACAAGTAACACTGCTATTATACTTGTATCAAGATTGTGAGTCAACATTGCAAACAGAGAAATATAGGATTTCCTAGGCCACTAGGATCTGATGAGGCCACTGGTTAAACAATGCCTCCATCTGTAGCCAAAGCATCTGATGCTTCAGATAAAACTAAAAACCCTGTGTAACACATCTGACCAATCTCCAGCTGCTCCCACTGGCATGCAAATATATCTACAGACCATTAGTAAAGATGACGCATCTCTTCTTGTTGGCTCCTCCCTACTACCCCAGGCCTGAAGTCTTTCTATAGAGATCCTCAGTCCCACAGAATATATGGACTCAGTACCAGGAAGGGTCTATGTTATGGAGTTGGATGTACCCCTTCCTCACAGCCAGGACACGGAAGTCCTACTGTGTGTATGTAGTTGGGGCAAACTGGCTAAAGTTATTCGAGATAATAGGTAAAATAAACTCCATCCCCAATGGTTTTAGGTGTAGTCAGGCAAATGACATTAAGTTAATTGCTCCATAAAATGTTAAAATTCTTTTCAAACTTCGAAGTTGTTTTCAGTTCAAGTAACTAAGCCTTTATGGGCAGGACATGCTTTACAAGTGCAGCCAAAGTATAAGATAAAAAGACAGTCTCTGCTGTCTATGGAGGAGCAAAACAGACTCCTCACCAGATATTTTCAATTTTAAATACAGTACTCATTGACAGAAAGACATAGTAGATAGTATGATGATGAGTAGAATCCATTAGCTTCCTATGAAACATGGATCTCAGCAATGCTTGTGTTATCATGGGTTAGACCCCCTTTTATTAAGATGTTTATTGAACTGAGTGTATATCTCTACTTCAGACTCATATTTAGACTTTTTGTTTTTGAAGCTGAGCCTTCTGTCTATAGCACAAGCCTGCTAGGAGCCTTAGGAGCCTTTACATACTACTTTATAAAAGGAAGGTAATAAGAAACAGCAGCTCCTTTAGCCTAATGGCTGTAGCTCTTGTAGTTTGTGATGCCAGGTCACATGGTCTCAGGTCCTAATAATAAGAAAATTCACCACTACTGAGTGCACATTGCAGCACAAGTCAAACTGCTGAGTTAATAAGCAGGTGTCCTCAGCTAATCAGCTCCACCTTGCCCAAAAATGGCAAATAAAGCAACAAACTATGCCTAGGTTTTACAAGTCTTTTTACTAAAAGTACAGAGCACTGCTAGTACACTGCACTCATTTAACAGCAGCAGGA
>NW_005842223.1:298500-352885 GCF_000455745.1 Alligator sinensis
CGCAGTTCAGCAAAAACACCAGAGAGTCTGGAATGCAAACTGGAATTCACAAAAAATATTTGTTCCAGTGGCTTTTTGATTAAGCAGTAATGCAAGAAAATATCCATCAAATATGAATTAAGGCCTTCTGCAATTAAGAGGATGATATATTTGGAGAGTATTTAGTAATTATGCTATACTCTAGCTCTGCCCAGACAGACTTTGTTGGCTGTACCTTACAAAGCTGAATTAGGTAGTTAATCTAAAAGGGAGAAATTAAAATTGGTCAGCAGGGTTTCTGCCGCAATTAGAAGCAATTATTTCAGACTCCAGCACCAGGAATTGGAGATACAGACCTTGATTGAGTGAGCACCAAAAAGCTCACTAGTTTACCTTGCTCTTAATGTTTTCTGATGAGTGCAGACTCTATGCATGAGTGTCTGGGTGTCTTTAAGAAAGGCTTCTCTTGCAATGCATTGGCTGCAGGGAGCTGGCTCCCACTGATGGCAGATGGCATCATCAAAGCAGCACAGCTGTACTGTAAGTAAATCTTACGCTGAATGAATTACTGCCTCTGCTAATGGGAGCCATTCTGTGTCAGAAATGAAAACAACAGAAACTAAAAGCAATGAAAAGGCAATAGGACAGCAGTAGGGAGGCACCACCACATCTTCTCTAGTATTTCTGGCACATGATAAGCACTCCTGAACTGTGAAGAAACTTGTATCATGCTATGAAGAAAAGTTTTTTTTCAGTCAGCAAGCTGCACAAGTAGACAGCAAGTCTTAAATGGTCCAGTGCTACTTCTTCTCTTAGCAATAGGATTACCGTAACAGAAAACATGCCAGCAGTTCTATCCAGTCCATACCTAGGATGGACTTGAAACCATAACTCAGTGCAGCACAGCAGTCTTGCATGCCACACTGCTTGGGAGGCAACTAGAACCATGTCCCTTAATCATCTATCCTGCAGTACAACTGGGAGCACACAGAGAAAGCTCACAATATCTATTGTAAAATGATGCAGAAGTTTATTCGTATGAGAACAGTCAAGTACCATACAACTACAGTAGATACAGTTCACTTCCAAATGGCACAAAAGGTTTAACAGCAGGATTTTGGTACAATAAAGGAGATGACAGCTTTTTTTATGCTATAAATACAGTGCAATTTAGGAGCCATTTTACTATATCATATATATTCAAGTGCCCATATTGACAACCCTTCAACATGTTCCCTTTCTGCATCTGAAAGAAATCAGCTCCATTTGTTGAGTAGCATAAAAGTATCATTTAACATAGTACACCAGCATGCTAAATGTTTCATTCACAGGGATCACTTCCAAAAAATTTGCCACCTATGGATTCTACCATGTATGGTCTTTGCAATAAGTACTCAAAGAGCAGCTCCCGAAAAGTTCTCAATTATGACCCTTCTGAATCTTCCTTGTTCCAAGGGGGAAACACACTGTGTCAGACTAGACCTAAAGCAGCATTCTTCCCCTGCACTCCAGCATAGCTATTGGAAGCCTGCTCTCTAACCCACCATGCTATCTACAAGATGTGTTTAATAACTAGTTGGGGTGTGCAAAGCGGGCCCTATTCAGTTCGGATTGGGGCCGAATCAGGGACAGTGACTTGATTCGTTGATTTGGATCGCTGCCCCTGATTCGATTAATCTGAATCCGAATCTGAAGATTTGATGCCAATTAGGAGAAGTCCGTGATTCGGACACAGACGCAGCTTTAAAAGTTTTTTCTACATACCTCGAGGTACCAAATGTGGCTCGTGATTGTTGCAATGCTGGGGCGGATGGAGCATCCCACAGGAGTGCAGGGGGACCCTCCATGTGCTCGGCAGTGAACCCAGAAGTGGACCAGAAGTACTGCTGGAGAGCATATTGGGGGGTCCCCTGTGTTCCCCCCCCCAGCTCAGTGACTGGCTGCAGGGGGACCCCATGTGCCCCCCCCCAGATACAGGAAGCACCAGTCGCCAAGCTGGAGGAGTGCGGGGGGCCCCCCAGCACGCTCCCTGGCAGACCCAGAAGTGGACCAGAAGTGCTGGGGAGCCTCCTGCACTTCCTTCGGACACTCTATGCACCCCAGCATCACAGAGTTCATGAGCTCCTGCTACCTAGAGGTATGTAGAAAAAACATTTAAAGCCATGGGGGCAGGGGGACATTTCCTCACCTGCAATGAAACCATCAGAATCCACAGGTCCTACATATGTTTTTCCCAGAATGTGGTATATCTCACAATGCACTAAATGACCTCATTAAACTGTGGGTAAAACTAGACAAAAACTACAGTCCAGAATGAGTGAATACAGAAAAAAAGATAAAGGATAGAAACAAGCTAACTTGAGAGAGCATGTTCACAGAACAACCACTTGCTTTCTGACCTCACAATTCTTGTGCTCAAAGGAAATATACAAACCAACTTCAGACAGACATTCAAAAGCCTGAGCTTGAACCGATTCAATCTTTGCAGGTTAGTCTAACCTGCAGAGATTGAACCAATTTGCAAGTGACAGACATTCAGTTTTGATTCAGGAAATACAGCCACGTGCCTGCAGTGGCCCACGCTAGAAGCTGGTGGGTTCTAGAGCGAGCCCTCCCTTCCCCTCCACGGTACTGAGATGGGGAGGGGCATGGCCAGTCCCCAAAAGGATGCTCTGATTAGGAAGGGATTTAAACCTCACCCTGGTCTACACAGTCCCCAGCATGGGTGTGCTTGGAGGGGGGGGGGGGGGGGGGGGGGGCGCGCGCAAAGTGTTGCCAGACCCTGACCCCCATCCCCAAACTAGCACTCTGAAGTGAAGGAGGGGGTGAGGAAAGGGAGGAGGAGAGGGTTGGGGCCAGCCTTGCTCTCTGGAACAGACAGCTCAGCCCAGCCCAGGGCTGAAAAGGGTACTGTGGTTTAACTTAAACCAGGAAAAGGTCTGGGACAGAAGTTCCATAAACCGATTTGACCCAAATCAGTTAGGTCTGATACTACATTCAACTAGGTTTATCTTAAACCAGTTTCAGACGTTTTGAAACTGATTTATGTGCACTGAACATCTGTTCTGTTACAGGTTTAAACCAGTTTCTGATCACTTAAACCAGTTTGCATATAACTTCTGTCCCTAGCCCAAAAGACAGGCCTGGAAAAAAATTTTGATAACGTCCCTGGACACTAGAAAACCAGAGACTAAATACAGACACTGACTTTATGGTTCATTATAATCTAGCTGTTAACCTGTCTGCACTTCAAGACCCTCTTTTCCCCCTAAATGGCCTTGCTTTACCAGTTTATTCTTTTTCACTGCATTTCTCTCATCTCTCCTTTTACAACTCTACTGTCTTTGTTTAGGCAGGCATATTTTATTTACATAAGGAGTTTTTCACAGGTTATTTTTTCTTTTCATTACTTACCTCAAACTGTGTCTGCTTCTTTCTCAAATCTGAAGAAGAGTATTTTGTGCTTAAAAGCTTGTCTAAAATCTCTCTCAACCATGTAGATGGTCCAATAAAAGCTATTACTCCCCGAAATACCCTTGCCTCTTACATAATTTTTCACAAGGCACTTATGTGAAGGGTCTACAGAAGAAAGGGCTTTTGTTTCTTTTGCTTACTAGAATGGCTTTAGCCAGGTTGTACTTCTAGTTGTCTAAAGCATCCTTGTGGTCTCTGCACCTTGTCTCCAGATTTCCTGGTCTTATTCAATATAGCACCATATACAGTCCACTTAGAGGTGGCTGTTACTAAGCTTTCATTAAGAAGCCTTATTGCTCCAGCCTGACCTATCCATGACACTCTTAACATGCTGAAAAAAGGGTTGCAAATCAAAAGAACTTAACCCCATGGAAAAGCTAAGGACTTCCCCACTTATTTCTGTTGCTTTTTGTCCTTCCCTTCTCTTTCACTTACCTGTCTATTCCAGGCCTTTAATGATATAGTCTATGGATGAGGTTACATATTATAGTTAGACCATATTAAGAACACTTGAAACTCAAGTGCCTACATATTAAAGCTTTTTAACAAGTGCTAAATGCCCTGTAAATATCCTCAAGTCACTTCACTTTGGGCAAGGATTTGCTCTGAATCCTGCTACCTGGTTCAAGTTACCTTATGTGCACTGAACATCTGTTCTGTTACAGGTTAGGTAATAGGGTGCCTATACATGAGCAGTGAGGCTGCTCCAAAGTGCTGGAATTCCAGAGCATTGGAGCAGACTCAATTAATCAAGTCTGCTGGAGTGTGGTAATTACTGCACTCTAGCAGCCTCCTGCATCTCATGTATCAGCATCCCTCCACTTAAAAATGGCAACAGAGATGCTTGAACTAAAGCTCATCAAACAAGCTTTAGTTCAAGTGCCCCTGCCACCATTTTTAAGCACAGGGATGCTAATATATGAGGCATGGTGGCACTTTAATTAAAACACCACCCCATAAGAGACCTGAGGAAGGATACTGTGGCATCTGAATCTATCCCAACTATGAAGTTGATCCAATAAAAGATAACACCCACAAAAAACCCTGCCTCTTGCTTGGTAAAGGCAGTTTTATATGTATTTTTCAATTTTTCCTTCACTATGAAGGAATTCAATTTTTTCAATACATGGAAGCTCTCACTATATTTGCTTTTCCTCACAAAATGTTTCCTGTTTGCACAGACACGATTTACCTCTACTAGCTTTCCACTCCAAGTACAGTTTCAATATCTGGAACCTTAACATCTTCTCCAGATTTATGCTTTATACTGTGCACATTCATCGTGTTGAGTCTTGTACAAAGCTTGTGAAGAGTTCTCTTTACCTAAGCACTGCAGCTCCCTGGATCCCTGCTTTGTAGACAATCACTCTAATTTAGCGTTCAGGTTCACATGAACTAGAAAAAACTAACACTTGCTTTTGTTTTCAAAACTAGGAAATCAAGCTGCCTATCACATTCTAACCAACCTAGTTTTAAAACAGGACTTGACATCTAGTGAAGACAGGACATGCCATGTTAAATGGGTACCAGATCTGCATTTGTTTGTATTCTAATATCCTCTGCAAGGAAAAGGCCAGGAAATTTGCTTTTCTAAAAAGAAAGTCAAGATTCCCCAAACCAACTCTGTTTTCCCACGTTTGAGATACAAATCTGTATCTCAACCAGAAGAGCTAAAATCTGGTTGCAGTGTCAAACAGTTAAGAACTTCAGCTTAAAGCCAGCATGCTGGTTGAGAACAGCTTTGACACTGACAAACATGGATTTTGGAAACCAAAGACAAAAGGGAATGGAAAATAGATGATGTCTTTATACCCATCATTTTACCAATACTTTCCTTATTCAATACCCATGTGAAGAAGAACTGGGATTAAGAAAAAATATGCAATTTGTTCATACATAATTAGATCCCTAACACCATTATAAACCTAGTAACTCTGCTGAGATCAATTGGGTCAATCCATATTTTGCAGCATAACAGTGATCAGCATCTGCCCTTGGGTGGCAATGGGAACCAGGTGCCTGGGAACTTAGTGGTGCCAGCCCCCTTTCCTCCCAACATGCCAGCCCCTGCCCTCCCTCTCTTAGCTTCATTCTTCTTCCCTTCCCAGAGGTGGGTAATCCATCAGTCTAAACTCATGGACTTGATGATTTACAAGCAGATTTTCAAGCAAAGTCAAGGACATCCCTGAAAAATCAAAGAAAACAGAAAAGATATGAAGCTTCCTGTTACCTATCACCAGCGCTTGCCATGAGTAAAAAGATAAACAATGAGTGTCCTGTCTTTGGAGAGAGAAGAATTGCTTCACAATCTCTCAATGAGATAGCAGCAATGGGAGGGTGAGAGGGGGTTGGAAAGGAGACAATAAGAAAGTCAGTTCCCTGGGAGGGGGGGAGCAGATATTGCTGTATAATCCCGAGAATATCCTGGAAATCTTGCAGATTTTTTCCCTTAACCTTCAGCAAGTGTTCATGTAGATTTCCTTCTCTTTGCAAAAACATTTTATTAAACACTTACACAATTGATGTTTAAATGCACTGAAAGAAGAGTTACCAAGACAAGCAGCAAACTGGTCACATTGCTCTGTAAAGCTCTCATCTATAATTCCCTTAAGTCACTGGAAAGACTCCCATTCATTACTTACAACGGCTATTGGAAGAGGTCCCCAAGACCCAATCTTGTAAAGTACTAGAACTGAAGACTCTCATCATCATTCAGGATAACTCACTTAAAGCTAGATTCTTAAAAATTATTTAGGTGCCTAAGTACCTCCTGAGGATCTAGATGCCTGATCCTGCATTTCTCACACATACAAAATTCACACTGGCCTAATTATGAGACGGGGATTGTATCCTTGCAAGATCAGCAGGACTGGTCCCTGCCTATAGTGTTATCATTTAAACCAAGTTTCTCACAATGGGGAAAGTGTTAGGGGCCTAATAAATAAAAACAGGATAATATAGGAAGTGAGGCAGTCAATATGTAAATGTACACAGCTGTTCAGTAATAAGAACAGGTTATCAGTGGGCCAGCACATTATTGGTTACTGATTAGGTTACATTTGTTCATTTTTTTCCTAAAATAAAGACAAGCTAAGAGGACAGGTTACCTTGTGAAATGTTCTGGATATTTACAATTCGGCTGTAGCCAGGGATTTCGGCGGTGGGCGCTTTGCCCATGCTGTACCATGGTTAGGCAGTGGGAAGCTTCACCTGTGCTCCACCTGCACAGCACAGAGAAGTGCCTGTAATAACTGGATTCTTGTTTTCACCCACCAAGGACCTGAGCCTGGCCATTCCAACCTGCTGCTGAAAAGCAAGCTGCCAATGGCTGACTTAAAGTGCTAATGTAAGAAAGAGTACTGGAAAAAAATGAGACATTACAGTAAGGCTAAGTACAGACAGTCAAAAAGCCCAGGGCTGAATCAATTCAGTCTTTGCAGGTTACTTTAAGATGCACAGATTAAATTAAAACGGAAGTGAACAGACATTTACCTTTGATTCAGGAAATGTAACCACATTTCTGCAGTGGCTCAAGCTAGAAGCTGGGGGGTGCTAGAGCAGGGCTCTCTGGCTATGTGTTCACTTCCCCTTCCTGCTGCCCTGAGGTCTCTGGGCTTTGCAGTCCAGAATTACAGTACCAGGACTCCACAGGGTTGCTTATCACTTCCTCTACCTGCTTCAAGATGCCCCTGGGATTTGTAGTCCACAGTTGCAGCCAGCAGTAAGTCTGAGCAGAGCAAGGGGTATTTAGCCCTGCTCCCTGGCCCCAGATCTCAGCCAGTGTTTGCCAGGGGGGAGGGGCAGTCCTCCTATATAGACTGGGTTGCATTCCCACCCAGGCTTGTCCCCCCACCACCTCTTTGTCAGCCAGCCCTCACTGCTCCAGCTAGGGAGCAGAGGGGCAGGGCCAGTCCTGCTCTCTGGAGCAGACAGCACAGTCCAGTTTAGGGCTGGAAAGCATGCTGGGATGCTGGGGGACTCTGGTTTAAACTTGAACCGGAAAGGGGTCTGGGGCAGAAGTTTCATAAACTAGTTTGACCCAAATCAGTTAAGTCTGATACTACATTCAACTAGGTTTATCTTAAATCTGTTTTAGCCACTGTGAAACTGGTTTATGTGCACTGAGCTTCTGTTCTGTTACAGGTTTAAACCAGTTTCTGATTACTTAAATTGGTTTCTCTGTAACTTCTGTGCCTAGCCTAAAAGAGCATTTGCTGAAGATGGTCTAATGCTTGAGGACATGTTGGCATTTATGTTCCTGCTTTTCATATCAGTGAGAGAGGGAGGAACTCCACCATCTCTGAGAAAAAGTATGGAATATGAAGAAACAGCACATGGTTTATGTAGACTGTTTCATATTTCATACAGTCACTTAAAATTCTCTAGCCACCTTTCTCAAACTAATATCTATAGAACCTCCATGCTCAGGAGTCTGATAAGTATTTCCCAGGAATGGACTGTGATCAAAATCTTTGGGTCAGATCTTCAGATATTGTAAATTGGTGCAGATCCTTTGACAGTAATACTGCTTTATCAATGCAACTAAGCTAATTTACACCATTTGAAGAGCTGCTCCATTTTATCTGTATGTTTCTTTTCTTTTTAACTGTATTTTATTGTAATACAGTAATGGCAAGTGGAAGACTGGTTATAAAATTAATTTGGCAGCTCTTGCTGTGTTGTGCTGTCACCTGAATTGAGGCGTGTGGGAGAGGTGGGAGGAAGCAAAGAGCTTGAGTGTCCCATCATATACAATTCTCTGTCTTGCTGCCCAAAACACCATATTCACAATACTCCCTTCAGTGGAACAAAAGCAAGATCGCTCCTCAGCTGTTACCCACTACCACAGCATGGGAAAAAAGTAACCTAAAGCTAGGACACAAAACAAACTGCCATTCTGTACAACCTTGGGTACAGGCCAACAATGTACTTCAAGACTGCCTAAATCACTCATTTATAGGAACAACTCACAAAATGCAGCTTAAACGGAAACAGGGCAATGCAGTCATTACAAAAAAGAATCTTCTCCTCAGCTTGTTCCTTCAGGATTGCCTTCCTGTGCTGCTAGTGTGGCAGATTGAATGGGAGATCAGCATCCCATTGTGTTTGTCAGACTGAGATGCAAACAGAAACCAGCAGAACTGCAGAGGCGGGGGGTATCAAGAAGGGCAGACAGGACAATTTACAATCGCCATTAAGCCATTGAAGACACATCATGAAGTTTCAGGCTGCCCAGAATGCTTTGAACAAAGACCATTTTGACAATTTGCAGTGTATATAGTGAACCTCAACAAGTCAATACATGCTCTGTGAAGGAAAAAGCATCAGCACAAACAACACAGCTGGCCTGATGGAGACGACCAGAATTAAAATGACATCACTGTTCATAGAAACGTCAATGAGCATGAGAGGTACTTGGGGGGAAATGACAAGTTAATACACTGGAGTTAAGTATGAGGGTAGCCTCTGGCCTAGTTTCTAATAAGGCTGGGTAATGAACCGAACAGGCCATAGCAGGATTCTAACACACACTTTCATTTTATTTACAGACACCAAAAATGGAGCAGCTCTTCAAATGGTGTAAATTAGCTTAGTTGCATCCTGATCTAAAATATACTGAACTCAATGACAGTATTAAAAGCAAAGGCAGCCTAGAAATAAGGAATGGCTGAACTGCTTAACTGCATGCCCTGCAATGGGATGATCTGTCTGCTTGTGCATCACATAGGAAGAGTTGTCTCCTGTGACACTAGCCCTGTATAAAAGCTACTTCAGCAACAGAGAATCTCAGACAGACAAACGCAAAAGCTATGCTCTTAGGTTTTGCACAAGGATGGCCTGTTCAATTGTCTAATGGAGAATAGAAGGGAAATGGCTAAAATGAAGTTAAGTCTAAGTTTAAAGGTATTATAACTGCCCAGCTAATGATCCTTGCATTCCAATTTATATTTATGTGAGTGACACCAATTAATATGCTAACACTTTCTTTGGGTTTCACCTCCTTATTTCAAGGGGTCTTTCTAGTGCCTGTTGAGGAACAGATCAGGGAGAAGAGAACAAAGTTCATATAAATACTTCAGAGGTTACAAACACAGTGGAGAGAGAAAAAAATCTTCCCACTTATCTTCATGGTCTGTTAGCCACTTCTATTTGTGTTTCTTTCTATTCATGCTTCCCTGTAGTAAAGCCAAAATTTGCTGTTATCAGGGAAACATAGCAGTTGCTATCCCCTGATAGCACATGTGAACAAAGATTAGATGCAGGTCATGAAAAAGCAAAAACAGGAAAATAAGCTAGACAAAGATGAGTCTGAATATTATACTCTATAGCCTTACTGTGTAAGGACACTGGACTATGTCAAAGTCATCCTTATTCACATCCTCAAAATCTCCTGGAGTTTCTTGTAATGAGCACGAATCAAGCTCTGAAGGCAGAGGATTCACCAGGTATGAGATCTATCTGCTCGCCTGCCTAGGGATATACAATCAAGACCCTGTGTACTCATTAGCAAGCGTGACCTAAATTCTGTTGGGGGAAGTCTCTGGATTCTGTGAAATTCTGGGACAGCTGGGGCTTTTGGCACAATCATAGGCTGTTTGGGACCGTGAGATAAGCCCAAAAGCTGGCCCCTGACCAGAACCTGTTCACTTGGATTGCTGACCAAGAAAAGCTAGGGCCTACAGTCAATTAGATGGCATTTGTCTGTTTGGATATTACATGATATGTTTTGAACACCGCATCTGGTAAATGCCCTAAGCATCAGTTTGGGTCTGGCTGCAACGAGAGATGTACAGGTGGAAGCCCGTCGCACCACCGTGAGCCCAGGACCCCTCAGCAACCCCCAGCAGACACAATGGACCATGCCCTACCTCCCAGATGTGGTGGTGGTCAAGTGAGGCCCACGGTGGAAGGGAATTAGCCAGCTGCAGGAAGCAGCTGAGGGAGCCAAGGAGGCTCATCCCACCTCCCAGCTCCTACTTGGCCCAGCCCCCCCAGGGAGCCACGCAACTCCAGCCTCGTGAACAGAACGTGCAAACAGGCGTACTCTGGGACTAGCACATGAGTTAATGTGGAAGTTCACACAGGAGGGCAAGCAGGAGGGGCATGAGGCTCTAGGTAGCAAGCTTGAAGGAAATGGTCAGCACAACAGAAGCCCAGACTACTACCTGTGCAATAGTGGGCAGGACACACCGCACCCCGAAGTTCCCCCCTGCACCTGCCCCCCCCGCTCTGGTACCACTGAAATTTCAAAAAATCCTTTGATTTGGTCTCCCATGATGTCCTCATGGCAAAATTGGGGAACTGCAGCCTCGACAACCTTACCATCTGATGGCTCAGGAAGTGGCTCTGTGGTTGGACCCAGAGAGTGATTGTTGATGAAACAGAGTCAGCATGGTATATGATGACCAGTGGCATCCCTCAGGGATCAGTACTTGGACCATTACACTTTAATATATTCATTAAAGACCTGGATTCAGGTGTCAGAAATGAACTGGTTAAGTTCACGGATGACACCAAACTGTGAGCAATCATGGACACACTGGAGGATAGGCTGAGGATCCAGGTGATCTGGATAGGTTTGCAAGGTGGGCGGATACAAACCTGATGACCTTCAACATAAAGAAATGCAAGGTGTTCCACCTCAGGAGGAAAACCCCCCATCATACCTATAGGCTTGGTAGTGCTTCACTCAGTAGCACTACGTCTGAAAGAGACTTGGGGGTCATGATTGACCACAAGATTAATATGAGCCACCAATGCGATGCTGCAGCTGGCGAAGCAAATAAAACCCTGGCTTACATATACTGACGCATCTCAAACAAGACCCAAGATGTCACTCTCCCACTTCATTTGGCCTTGGTGAGGCCACAGCAAGAGTACTGCATCCAATTCTAGGCTCCACGCTTTTAAAATTATGTGGAGAAGCTCAAAAGAGTCCAGAGGAGAGCCACACACATGATGAGAGGTCAAGAGAGGAGGCCATATGAGGAGAGGCTGAGAGGCATGGGACTCTTCAGCTTGGCTAAGCATAGGCTCAAAGGGGACTTAATGGCAGCCTATACATACATCTGGGATGTACATCAGGATCTGGGAGAACGTCTGTTCACCAGGGCTCCGCCAGGGAAAACAAGGTCCAACGGTCACAAACTCCTGCAAGACCATCTTAGGTGGACATAAGGAAGAATTTCTTTACTGTGCACATATGCAGAATCTGGAATAGACTCCCCCAGAAGTGGTGCAAGCACCTACTTTGGACACATTTAAGATGCGCTTGTATGATTATCTTGCTGGGGTCCTCTGACTCCATCTGACTTTCTGCCCTTGGGCAGGGGGCTGGACCCGATGACCTCACGAGGTTCTTTCCAACCCTAATATCTGTGAAATTGATTAAATCAGCAGGCAGAACCCACCCTACTGAATTTCATGAAAACTAGAAAACCAGGAGAGGGAAATGGAGAGACATGCAGAGCCCATGGCATCAGGTTAATAACTCAGTGCTTCAACTGAGCCTGTCATGCCTGCAGAAAAAACAAGTTGGTGAAAGACATCACATTCCTCAGAACATGACAACTCTACCTATCTCCCAAGAGAATTTCAACATGTGACAACTCTTCAACATGAATGTCCCATCTCCATACAGAAAGAAAGTAAATAATGCTCCTTGAAGAAATGAGGGGCACAGAGCCCCCCATATCTGGGGTAAAGGGAATAGGTGGATAGGGTATAAAGCAGACAAACAATGGACAGCATGGAGAAGAATGGTCAACAATGATAATAGGGAGAGAGACATGGATAATGTGTCCATGGGGATAGGTGCAGAGAGCCCCTGAGAGGGGAGAAAAGAAAGAATGGAGGAACACAGAACCACTAGCACAGTGGTTCCCAACAGTTTTTTTTGCCGCCACCCACTGCTGGGAGTGGAGTATAGCAGCGGCGGCCCGGGAGTGCGGGCAGAGGACCTCATGGCACATGGGATGACTCGTCCTTTGTGTGCGGCACCACTGGCACTGCCCCCACGACCTTCATTTGGGTCACAACCTGAAGTTGGGAACCGCTGCACTAGCATAAGGAACTCCCTGGATGAACTTACGCAAGTTACTAAGAGACACCGTGAAATGGCAATGTTAGCAATTATGTTGTGAGGCACTTGGCCATCTAAGTACTTGAGAGTGATTGTCATATCCTCCCATTTGTCTCATTTGCTCTTTGCATTTAATTTCAAATTGAGTTATTAGCAATTTGGGACAGAAGCTGTACCTACCTATCTCCCACAGATTTAGCTAAACTGTTCATACACTGAGGGCCCCCACGTCAAATGGCACTTTCACAATACAAATAACATTGTAGTTTTAATAGCACCACTGGCTGGGTCATAGCACCACTGGGTTTAATGGCACCACTGTCAGAGACAGAATATGGGACTTCTAGATTTAGAAGTCTAAACCTCTGCTGTTTGAGACAAAGTACTAAGTCCATTTGCTCAGAGTCCATAGCAGAGTCAAGCCACTGTGCATCTAGCCAGAGGTCAGCAACTTATGACCTGAGCTATTGTATATGTCCCACAGAGCCAGGGGCTTTGGGAGCATTCTACTGCCAGGAGTGATTGGTGGTAGGAGGACTTTGCCCATGCCGTGCCACAGCCAAGCAGTTGGGGGCTCAGCAGCATGAAGCTTTGGCTGCATTTAGTGATGAAGGGACAGCCAGGTGACCATGGGTTCAGTGACAGGAGATTTGACCCATGTCATGTGGTGTCCAGGTGGTTGGGAGCTTCACCAGTGCCATGGCCAGGCAACAGGGAGAAACAGCAGTGGTAGCAGCTGAGTCTTACCACCAGCCTGTCTCAGGCCTGAGGTGGGTCATTCCAGCCCGCTTCCACAAAAAGGTTGCGGATCACTGGCCTAGCTGTCAGAAGACAGAACAAAAGCACGTTGGTGTGCATTTACATGCTAATGTGCACATTAAGCATAACACGGGGACCCCCGCTTCCAAACCTCACCCCCCCCACTCTTACTTTTTTTTTTTTTTTAAGGAAACTTTATTCTTTTCATTTAAAGAAGGAGGGACTGAGGAGTGATTGGGGGAAAGATGTGTTCAGTAAGACAGAAATGGAGCTGACTCCCAGTTTCCCATTCTAATTACCAGGGCTCTTTTTTCCAGCCTAATTTTTGTTTTTAAAGTTTCATCTCTGGCATCTATCGCAAAGGGACACTTTCATCTGTTTTTAGGTAAAATGATATGGAACAAGAAGATTGTGCTTCAAATGTGCTATCAACAGCTGCTGCTGCTCTGACTGGATGAACATTCATTTTAGAATTCTCGGATCCTTGACAAAAATACTATCACAGGAAGAATTAGCATCTTTTCCAGCCCTGCTTAATTTTGCTGGAAAAAGGAAAACTATAGATGCACAGCTGGATTCAAAGATGAAAATCTCAATAAACATTACTTCTTCAGTAATGTGCTTAAAGGGTTTTCCTTGTATAAACTATTTGCTTTTCAAGAATATTATGACCTACAGGAGTAACTGCAATAGAATCATTTTGGTGACTTATTCGACATTAAGTTTACCACATGTAACAGTTCATTTTGCTGTCGTCTTATAAGAAAAGCAAAAGCAATGTCTTCCATTAATTGTATTGTTTTAACATTGCAACTCACCTAAGAGCACCACAGCTCATGACACGTTATACTCATATGTTGCTTTAGTGTGACAAAAAGAGAGCATCCATACATTTATGCTGTTTGTTGCATTGACAAACGGCCCACCCAAGACAAAAACAGAAGATCCACTGTTACAAATGGCAACTTCTTTGTCACAAGAAACTTCTCCACTATAAATTCAACACAACCTGTAACCCTGTGTACAGGGTTAATATCCCAATATCCCAATGCAGCATCCTACAATCTCTGCGGCCCAGTCAGCCCTCAACACCATAAACATCTTTTGGGCAGTTTGGCTTCCCACCTGATGGCAGGTGCAACAAGGCTGTCCAGAAGCTGCCCAGCGAACCCAAGACTGCCCGCCCAGGCAGCAAGGGTGACAGGCTGCAACAGCAGAAGGAACTGATTGAACACCAGCATGCCATTAAAGCAGCAGGCACTTTAAACTGTAATGGTGCTGCTGCTTTTAACCATTCGCACTGTACCAGCAGGTGCTGGATTACCATCATAGTTTAAAGTTCCCAGTATTTTGATGGGTCCCAGTGTTTTCATAGATTTCATAAACATTAGGGGCTAGAAGGGACCTTGTGAGATCATCAAGTCCAGACCCCCTGCCAAAGGCAGGAAGTCTGCAGGGATCAAATGATCCCAGCAAGCTAAACATCCAAACACCTTTTGAATGAATCCAGAGTAGTCCAGAGTAGGTCCTTACACCACCTCTGGGGGGGGTCTGTTCCAGACCTTGGGGACACAGACTGTAAAGAAGTTTTTCCTTATATCAAGCCTGAAACAGCTTTCTAGAAGTTTGTGGCTGTTAGACCTAGTTATCCCTTGGGGAGCCCTAGTGAACAAGTGTTCTCCCAAATCCTGATGCAGATCTCTCTCCCCCCCCCCCATATACTTATAGGCAGCCAGCAAGTCCCCCTGAGCCTTCTCTTTGCCAGGCTGAAGAGCTCCATGTCCCTCAGCCTCTCCTCATAAGGCTTGCTTTCTTGGTCTTTGATCATACAGGTGGTTCTCCTCTGGACTCTCCCGAGCTTATCCACATCCCTCCTGCAGTGGGGGGCCCAAAACTGGACACAGTACTCCAGCTGCGGCCTCACTAAAGCCAAGTAAAGTAGGAGGATGACATCCCTGGTTTTGCTTGAGATGCATCAGTGGATGCATGCCAGAGTTTGGTTTGCTCTACCGGCCACAGCATCGCATTGTGGGGCTCATGTTCATCTTGTGGTCAATCAAGACCCCCAAGTCTCTTTCTGTCATGGTGCTAGCAAGCATAGCACCGCTGAGCCTATAGGTATGATGCTGGTTTTTTATCTCAAAGTGAAGTACCCTGCATTTCTCTATGTTAAATGCCATCAGGTTTTGATCCGACCACTTTGCAAGCATGTCCAGTTCAGCCTGCATCTCCAACCTGTCCTCCAGCATGACTACGTTCCTCCATAGTTTAGTGTCGTTTTAAAGGTTCAAGCACCACCAACCATTCAACCATTGGGAACACTGAACTGTAATGGTACCATTGCTTTAACTGCTCCTAGGAATGAAAATTTAAATTGGCTGCTATGGTCCCCCTGCTTTACTTGTGGCAGGTTTGGGTGTTATGTTTTGTGTTGTGTCAGGGTTGACAGTAGTTTTACTAAGAGATTAGATTACAAATTTGTACGGGATGGTTTGGAAAAGGCTGATCCTGCCTCAGGCAGGGGGCTAACCTCTGGCAATCTCTTCCAGCCCTTCTTCTCTATGATTCTCATCAGCCTTGGCAACAGGAGCTGGCCAGTGGCAAAGGGCAGTTAGGCCCATCTGTCAGTGAGCCTGTCCTGCACACTGCCAGGCTCCCCTTGGGGTTAGGGGAGGGAGCTACAGAACGATCCCATAATGCTCTCTGGTTGGGGATTGTACCTTTGTGGCAATTTTGTCAGGCTCCAGTCAGGGGCTGTGTATGTAACCATAACAATGTTATTGTTCTTAGACTACAAACAACAAATAACACAACAAATAGTACAACAAAAATAACACGGGTATAAGGTCCATGCAATTTTATTCAATCCCCACATTGCTTCTACTTCAATGGGTACACTAAACTTACCTTTATGTATGTGAGTTGTCCCATAGACTATCACTGAAGGGATGAAAAATCCATCATATTCCTCTCCTTGGTTCAAAGATTAATTACCTGCACTGTTAAAAATTTGCTCCTTATATCTAGTTTGAATTTTACTAGCCTTAGCTTGCAGCTCACTATGATTTTTTTCTGCTACATTGAACAACTCTCTTCCTTGTGTTGATACTTGCAAATGAGGAACAAATAACCTCTTAGCCTCTTTAATAAACTTAGTATGCTGAAGGCCTTCATAAAGAAGCAGTGTTTGCTGGACTGGGGCTTTTGATAAAATACAACACCAATGCATCACATTACAAATTCTGATAAAATTAATAGTTATACTGTAGTCCTCCTCTGACAAGAAGTGATGGGTGAATGGCACTACCCGACTCAACTGGGCTGCTTACATATGTAAAAAAAAACCCAAACCAAACACCACAACCCTGTGTCCCTGCCCCTGCCCCTCCCCCCCCAAAAAAACAAAAAACGGTGCTTTAAACTCCACATACCCCCCACCCCCACACTGAGCTCAGCATATGCCCAGAAGAGGCATCATATTAGTTGGGTCCAACTTGCCCAACATCTGTAGGGCCTTTTTGGCACTTTTGTCTAACAGCTGATTGAATCAGCTTTAGAAGAAAAGTGCTAAGAATCCCCACTGAAGCTCCCAAACCACACAGACACTGCAGAGCCAAGTCAAACTAACATCCTGCTTCTTCCAGTAAAGCACGTTTTTTGGGGGTGTTTTTCCATGTCTGTCAGTACCCTATAAGGGTAAAGATGGATTTGAGTTTGATTCTCTTTTTGAGCTCATGTATCTGCAACAAATGTAGAAGCTAGAAAACCCCCCAACTCAATGGTCAAATTGGCAGCGTGCAACACTGGCATTAAACTAAAACCATGTTTTTACTTCTAAACTAAACAGATTTGATCTGGAAGCCCCTGAAGCATAAATATAAAAGTGCTACTAGAGGGTTGCATCTACATTCATTTTTATGATTATAACCAGTTTCCCTATTTCCCTAAGTACATAAGCGGCCAGCAGTATCCCTTTTAAGAACTGATAGATAAATGCAGACTTGCCCAAGACAAAAAGGTAGAAACAGCGTCAGAGGCAAAAAGTTAGAAATGCTGAAGTCATGTGTCTGTATCTTCAGAGCACCAGAGTACATGTTTCCATATAACACCTTGTGAATGATTAAGTGGTTATTTATAGGGTTGTCAATGAATCACTGTTAACATGCATGATTAACACATTAATTGGTTCTTGCATTATTTTTTAAACATGTTAAATCGCACATGTGGTTTTGCAGCCCACGCCTGAGCACTGCTGGGGCAGCAGTGGCAGTGCAGAGGAGCTGCGGGGCAGCCTGGGTGTGAGCTCCAGGCTGCTGCAGCAGGAAGGAGGTGGTGGGGGGCATGTACACAAACCGAGAAACAGAGATGAGCAGCTTCAGCATGCACATGACCAGGAACGCAGTCCGGAAGCATGTAGAGCAGCATCCAGCAGGTAAGTCTGTGGAGGGGAAGAGTTGGGGCGGGGGAAGGGGGAGGCAGATTGAGGCCCCTGTGCTAAGGGAGGGAGTGGGGCAGGGGCTGGGGTGAATGGGGCCCCGGCAGGTTGTGGAGCTTCAGGCGGCTCATCCAGGGGCACGGGGGGGCAGAGAGCCACCCGCCCCTAATGAGCCGCCCATGGCTCCATCCCATGACCCACCCCGGCCTTGGGGCCCCATTCATACCAGTCTCTGCCCCGCTCCCTCCCTCACTGTGGGGGCCTCAATCCCTCACCCCACCCCTTTCCTCTCCCCTCCCCACTCCCCCTCCACAGACTTACCTGCTCGGCAATGCTCTACATTCTATCAGGCTGCGTTCCTGTATGGTTACCATATTTCCAGTTTCAAAAAAACAGGACATCTACGGGGGGTGGGTAATATGATTGCAGTGGGAGCAGTGATATGCCCATGCCCTGACCCTGCCTCTCACTCCCAAGCCACAGCCCCCCCATGACCCACCCCGGCCTTGGGGCCCCATTCATACCAGTCTCTGCCCCGCTCCCTCCCTCACTGTGGGGGCCTCAATCCCTCACCCCACCCCTTTCCTCTCCCCTCCCCACTCCCCCTCCACAGACTTACCTGCTCGGCAATGCTCTACATTCTATCAGGCTGCGTTCCTGTATGGTTACCATATTTCCAGTTTCAAAAAAACAGGACATCTACGGGGGGTGGGTAATATGATTGCAGTGGGAGCAGTGATATGCCCATGCCCTGACCCTGCCTCTCACTCCCAAGCCACAGCCCCCCTCCCAGCCCTGCTGCTGCCCCTCATTCCTGACCCACACTACCCTAACCCCACATCCTGCCAAGGCATGTGGGGACCCCCCTCCCCGGGCTCCAAACCCCATACACACACCCACAGCCTCCCACACCTTCACAAATTCCCACACACACACCCCACACCCAGCCCCGAAACATACAAGCTACCTACATAATTTTGCATAATTTTGAGTTTTTCTTTACATAATTGAGTTTTTAGCTATGCGATTAAGATCATGATTAATTGGAACTATTTTTTTTTTAAATCTTGCAACTAATCATGATCAATTATTTTAATCATTTGACAGCCCTAGTTAGGACAGGGAGTTACCTTTTTATACTGCTTTACAAATTCTGTTAAGGGTAACCAAGTGGTAATGTTGTTCTAAAAGACAGTATCTATGAAGCCCGCAAGCAAAAAGCTGAGGTTCAGAACAAGTCATGCAGTCCACAGAAATTATGCAACCTACAGATGCCTCCTATCTTCTTGAGAGGCAAGGTTTTTTTGGATGATATCTTTTATGGGACCAACTACATAGTTGGGATAAAGTTATACAAGCATCTGAATTCAAGGCATTCTTCTTCAGGCCTGAGGGGGAAAGCAAACACAGCTTGCTCCAGGTTTAAAAGACAAATATAACTCTTCCTTGTCACAGTACAAGGTTTGATCACTGTAACACTGCTGAAGCAGTTTAAAAACTATGCAGATACAAAAGTTCCATTGACTGTGGAACCTGTCAAGGGAATACAATGACCCTCCAGTCTCAGGATGTTTTGGTTCCATACTCTGTTCATACAAGGCACACATGGCTCAGCAGGGCTCTGGCAAATGCCTCTGCCCTTAAGGTACTGTTGCTAAGTGTGACATACGTCACCTTTGTCTTTCATTATGTCCATTTTCATTCCTAGTGAAAAACCCAATATAATGTGCAGTGACACAAAGTGCTTACAGCTCCCTAACACTAAATGGTTACGTCTTCCACAGCTGTGTACTGTGTTCATCAGCTTTCACAAAAACTGCTTGTTACTCTATCTTAGGTACAAGCTTCCTGTAACCACTCTTCTGCTCTACAAAATAGCTTCATAAATATTATACAACATACTCAGAAAAAAGGGTTCATTCATACATTTTTCATAACAACCCTTCTGTCAGTGTGTCTAAAGTGTACACCATATAGCATGCTTTATAAATATTCCTGACCGAGGCTTGTATACCAGAGTAACAGAACAATTAATGAAACTCAATCCTTTTCCCATTGAAGATAAAAGTAATAGAACTATATAGTTATATATGTATGTATAGTATATATAAAGGGTATAAAATAGTAAAACATATACGTGTATATTTGCACATGTATCTATATATCTGCACACACGCATATAGTTTTATGTGTATATATGTACAGTTTTACTATTATTTTTATTTCATACATATATAAAAATCTATCAAGTAATAGGTACCAGGTTTCCCATCTCCTTCCCCTCATATTCCAAAGCAGACTAAATGAAAATCAAGTAACCTTTTCTCCAGATTATTTTTCAGTTGCAAGTACCCAAACACACAAAGAAATGAAACTCATCTGCTAAATTAGAAAGACTCCAGAAACCAGCTGCTGAGTCTCTACCAGAACGTTATCAAGGAGCTATCTATTAGCCTGGTGTTAATGCCAATAAATGACACTGTAGATCAAATGGATGCCTCCTCTGCCTAGTAAGCCTTTGAAGGCATATCTGCTTATACCTGAAACATGTTGCAACAGCTATAGGAAAACTTCCTTTTCCAAGTTATTGTAAATTCTATTTGCCTGGGCAAAAATACCCAGGCTATTAAAATGTATCACTCCTTGGAACTCTGCACATAGTAGAAATGCCTTGATGTTTTATTTCAGGAGTGTCAAACTTACCTTGTGCCCTGCGCCAGATCCAGCCCACAGCCTCCTCACAAGCTGCATCTGGCCCATGGCATGGGACATAAGGTGGCAGTGGTAAATGGAGCTAGCCACCACTGAAGGCATGGGCAGGAAGCCAGTGAAGCCATGGCAGAGGTGGCACAAGCAGTAGTGGGCCATGTCCCAATTCTGCAACAAGTCGCACTTAGTGCTAGCCACACCTCCAAATTCCCTGACCTACTAGTAGCCCTGCAGGCCAGATGGGGCACCTCTGCAGGCTGGATCCAAAATACTCAACATCCTTCTTTATTGAAACAAATCTTGGATTTACAATTCCATGAGTAGACCAGTAAGAATTAAGTGGATGAGTTTAATGCAGTTCAGTCACCCAGAAGCTTACAATCCCAGGTTCCTGAGGCAGATTGGATGTCTCACAGGAATCTTCATTACAAAAGCGAATCTAATATAAATATGCGCTCATTCAGAACCACTGAAGGCTATTAATATTTACTCCCAATAATGCATTATTATACTACAGTACTTTTAGGATAAATCAACTAAATTAGGAAGTGAAAATTGCTTTTTTTACGTCAGCATAAAAGAAACTATCATCTTCTGCTCTTCGAGTTTGAATTAGTGCGTCTGTTTCATATTATCTCTCTGGTAGCAATTTTTTTCTCCTTGTTTAATTAAAAGACAAACAGTGACAGCAAGCTCTTCTCTAGCTTCCTGACGTTTCCTAAATGCCGTGTTTATTAAAGTAAGCACAGATACAAATTACTCTTGCCACCTGTCCCTTAAAATGCAAGGCTGCCCTTTAAATGTTTATTTTACCTGCAGTTCCTCTGTGCTGTGAAAGGTAATGAGTTTCCTGAAACTTCTTCATAAATATTTCCCTTTCAACAGCTTTCCCTTCCAGTAGGAAGTTTCTGGGGAAATTTGTATAGAGATCAATCATACATAATAGGAGCCATAAGACTTTAACAAGTTTTGTCATGGAAATAAAGTGAAATATTTTTTAGCAGCCACATACAAGATGGGAGTGCCACATGGACTGGCTAATTGAGAAACTCCTTTTGCTTCCTATACACACAAAGCTAGTGAGCCCAGGAACATTCAAAGAGGCTCTTTTCTCCTCGATCTGCTTACACATAGTTATTCCTATTAACAGCAAAAGTTAAACATATATTGAAGGGAAAACACACTTCAGATACCTGATGAATTTGGGCATTTTCCCTTGAAAACAGAGCAGGCTCATACTATATCGATCTACCCAGTGCAGAAAGAGTTTCTACTTTTCCACCCCTTGCTCATGTACAATGAAATTTTCAAAAAGTATTTAGCACTGGACTAACTCTGCTCCCACTGAAATTTTACAGCAAAAAGGTGAAGCAGAATTCTGCATCAAACAGTACCTAAAGTAATTCAGAAAAGGCAGCCCCTATAGCATGTGCTCTATTGTTTCTTCTAAGCACTGCTGGTATAGTTTTGGGAAGTAAATTAGTATTTGTTGTCTACAGCCCTAAGAAGTCAGTGCGCAATTTTGAATCCCTATGTTCAATTATTATTAATTAGTATAAATAAGGACATAACTATAATGTTTGCTACTTAGTTTTGAAAGGTGGTCAGATAAACGAGAGTTGGATAATTGGACAGATGGAGGCTAGCCCATGAAGTGCCTACCGTGCACTATTCGTGCCAGTATGAGCTGTGTTTTGTGAACCAATAATAATTATTAATGAGAATGAGAAATAATTATTCTCAATAAAGGCTACTAAAGCCTTTTCTCTTTTTTTTTACCATGTGAGTTGCCTTCATGGTAGAAAAATCAATTAATCACTTTTGTTTTTAGAGCCCCCTCCATGCACCCAAGATCATTTCACACTAATGAAATGAGTCACAGGCTGATGTCACTCTGTTCAAGGGGACAAAGAAGTCAAAGTTGTTGGTCCTAAAATTCAATTGTACCTTGAGAGATTACCCAGTTGATTGCATTTGCCTTCAGCTTTCTACCCACAATGTATGTTTGGGTGCAAGGGAAGAGAATTTAACTCTTGCTATGGCATTTGCCTCTAAAACAAACTGTATAATTTCCATGTAACCCACTGTGAAGCATCATATTTCCTATCCACTACTGTAGGAAGCATCATAGAGAAAATTCAGACCTTGCATAAGGTTGAACACTCTATTTAGGCTAACAGAGTTTCATACACTTAAATTAGTCCTCAGTTTGATGCAAAGGGTCATATTCAGCCATTAGTTGCATAAGCAGAACCATATTAGTTAATAGCATTTCGAGGGCATAACTAAGGCCACAAACTTGATTTAGGGGTAGAAACTTTACAATAAACTCCATCAGGTGGATATAAATGAAGGAAGGTTAATTTTAAAGAAACACAATTGTAACACTGTTCCTTTGACAGGAATAATGCTAAATTGTGTCTTTCAATTTTTTCCCTATCAAGGCAATAACATGCCTTGTAATATCCTATACCAGACATGTCTTATGCTGTCAACAGGGCCCTAATTCAGTAAGACATTTAATCATGTGCTCAAGTTTAGTAGTTTTGACTTCATAAAATTTAAGATTACATATGTCCTCAAGAATCTTATTGAATCAGCATCCACATAAGCAGCATATCTTTAAGAAAATAGAGTAAAGACAAGAACAAAACCAAGAGAAAAAGTACTAGCACTTTCTGACCCATATTTTCAAATAAATTGAATGAATATCCTGGATGACTAGAAAAAGAGAAAATCTAATGCTCATTTATAAGATAATGAAGGAGGAAGATCTGGGCAATTACAGACCAGCTGGACCTACCTAACAGGAAAAAAAAATTGAAAAAGGTCACATGGAACGTATTTCTAAGCACTTGGAGGTGAACATGGTGATCAGAAACAGTCCATATGGATTCATCAGGAACAAGTTGTATCTGACCATCTTGATTTCCTACTACAATGAGGTGTCAGGCTGGGGGGTGGGGAGCAGTGGATGTGACATACCTAGTCTTTGTCATGGGAGACAAAGGCTTACTATTCTCATTAGTAAGCTAAAGAAATACACAGTAAATGAAGGTGGATACATAACTGGTTGAACTATCATGCTGAATGAGTAGTCTGTATTGATAAAAGTTATAAATTAGAGATACTTCCTAACAGGAGACTGAACTAGGAATTGAGTAATGGTCCCTCAGTTCAGGAGCACCTAGTCAAACAGTTAGCTAGAGCCAGACAAAGGGTCTGGAGAGGTTACCTAGAGCACCGCAATAAAACTTGATAAGTTGTTCTCATTCACACATGCCTGTGTTTACTGAAACCAGTGATCACTTAAGTCATTGCTCAATATTAAGTCAGGAAGAAGTATCAAGTAGGGCCAGGGGTCAGTCCCAGCTCTGGTATTATTTGGTATCTTCGTTAACGGTTTGGAGAATGGGATTGAGTTCACACAGTCAATTTGCAAATGACACCAAGTTGGGGGGAGCTGGAGTTGGTTAAGGTTAGGATTCAGAATGGCTTTGGTTAGATTAGAAAGTCTTTGATAAACTGGATAATTCCAATCAAATCAAGTTCAGTAAGGATACATGCAATGACCTACATTTGGGATGGAACAAGCACATATGTTACTACAGTCTGGTAAATGACTAGCTTGGCAGCAGTACTGCAGAGAAGGGCCTAGGGGTTACAGTGGACCATAAGATGAATATGAGCCAGCAGTGTACTCTTGTTGCAAAAAAGCCACTAACATGCTGGGCTACATTAACAGGAGAATCACTTGCAAATCAAAGGAAGTGATTTTCCCACTCAGTTCAGCACTGGTGAGACTTCACGTGGAGTACTATGTTCAGTTTTGGGTACTGGACTTCAAAAAGGATGTGGACAAAATAGAGTTCATCAAAGAGCAACCAAAATTATCAGGGGTCTGGGAATCATGACTTATAAGAAAAGATTGAAAGAACTAGGAATATTTTGTCTGAAAAGAGAAATCTAAGGAAGGAATTTGGTAACAGTCTTCAAATACTTGAAGGCTGGTTATAAAGAGGATAGAGATAACACCATTCTCTGTGGCTGCAGGGGACTAGACTAAGAGCAATGGCCTCATACTGCAGCAGAGGATATTTAGTTTGGATATTGGGAAGACATTTCTAACTTTAAGCATGATTAAACAGCAGAACAGGCTACCTAGAAAGTTTGTGGAAGCTTCCAAAAGCATGCTTGACCAGTGGTTCTCAACTTTTTAAACTCAAGGCACCATTCAGAACATTCTTTTAGTTTTCATTTGCTTTTTGATTACAGAAAAATACTAGAACAATTCTTCTGTTGCAAAGAGCTCATAAAGATCACATAAAGTCAAATGGGTTTATTCCTATTTGAAATCTCTGCGTTTATCTTGTGAATCATGCTTGCACACCCAACTGTTCTAACATCATGTGGCACCCGCAGCACCCTTGAAAGGATCAAGGCACCCCAGGGTACCATGGCACCCTGGTTGAGAATCACTGTGCTAGAGACTTGACTAGAATAGTTTAGTCAGAGATGATCCCGTCTTGAAGAGGTTGGACTAGATGACCTTCTGAGGTTTGTTTTCTTGCAGCCCTACTTTTCGACAATTCTAGGAAATATAGTTAGCTTGTCCAAAAGATGCACAAGAAAAGATACAATAACATAGGGTGCCTAGAGATGTTTAGGCAGCCTATTGGGAGGTGCTCTAACTCATGGTGCATTACCTAAAGTACCATGAGTTAAGAGTGCCACTGAACCCAATAGGCATTTGCCTGTGAGGTGGGGCCCAGCAGATTTAATTATTTTAGTTTGAATCTCATAATATCTGGCACTTGTCTGAAAGTCCCAGCTCCTGAAGCCCTGGAATTAGATGAGAATTTGTTTTTATTCTTAAAAAAAAAAAAAGTTTCTATTCATATTTACGGTACCAATCTTGAAAATACAAACCATAATGACTTAAAAAAAAAGGAAACAGAAGCCAAAAAGAACCCTAAATTTATTTCTTAAAAGAAACACACAATTTTTGGAGAAAGATTTTTGACTTTTGAACACTTGGATTGGCAATATTGATGCTGTACTTTTACTTGAACAGTGACATATACATCTCTCTCATAAAATAAATCGTAATTATTTTCTCCATCTTAATTATAGCTCTCAAAAGATGATAGGTCTTAAACAGAGGTTAGCGGAAGTATGTTTTTGAAAATTAGATCATATCAGATGCCACTAGATTGTTGTGAAACTGTCAGCAAAAAGAGTCTGTGGCAATTCTGAAATGAAGCCTGCTTGTCTTATTCAGACAGATGTAAGTGAAGACTTAAGATGGGACACTAGGTAACAAATCTAAGCACTGAGACTCATTCAGTTCTCCCCCCACCTCATCTCTAGCCAGTATTGAAAAGAAAAAATCTGAACTTGGCTATCAAAATTCAGCAACTCAGAAAAAAAATTATTAAAAAATGCTTGAGGGAAGGGAAAGGAAGATTTAATATAAAAAATGGAAAGACAGGTAAGGAAATAGCAACAGTTTCTTATCCTTCATCATTGTGGAAAGAGATAAAACTTGTTTTATATCCCATCAAATAATGCCTCCTATAATTATAGCAATATCTTCTTCTACAGCTCTTGACTTAATGAAAACAGCCAAGATTGTCAGCCCCTCTGCAGCCCTGAACTATAAATCAAGTCAAAGGGGAGGGGGAAAAAGTCTTTGTCCTTTTGCTTACATTTCAAGAAGATCACAGCAGCCATTCTCAAAAAAGGAAACCTTAATGTACTTGGTAAATTAGATTTTAGGGAATTGTTATTCAAGATCAGAGCTTAAGGTCAAATGAATGGCTTTCCTTTCTTGCCTGGCCCCCTGACAGCTGCACTAGTAATGTTCTGACATGTCATTGGCGTGCACAAGTGGCTAAGAGGGACAGAAGGTTTAAGTCCAAGATAGAAATGATAAGTCAAAGCTGAGAACACAAGCTTGTCATTTTCAGTTAACCTGCTGAAAATAATGAATTGTACAGAGAGACATTTGATTTGCATTCAGACACCTTCAGTTTTCTCAGTAACAACTTGTCCTCATGGTGCTGACTTGCTTCCAGACTACTAGCTACTGGGGACATATGAACCAAACATTAGAAAAACAGCTGTTGGAAACATCCAACTGTCAACTACAAATAGCAAGACTCATAAATGCTTAGCCTCCCATTCTTAATGCTCGTGGCCCATATAGTCCAAGGGTGCAATCTCACAGTCAGGCACCGAGGAACCTGAAAAACTGGGCTGCAGTCAGAAAAAAATACAAAATCAGAAATACCCAAAGATAGAGAGAACCCTAAATCAGCAATTAAAGGACTCTGACATTCCAGCAAAGAAGGTGAGGCGGTAGGTTTAGATACTACCGCGATGATGAGATTGCCAGAAATATCTAGGTAGATTTTTAGTCATGCTATCATGATTTTAATTTGGAGCTGTCAGGTGCCTATCTGTCACAGACCAGGGCCCCACAGTGCTAAGCCATGTACAATGCTATACCACCCTATCATGAAGAGCTTTCAAGTCATATGGTCCATGACCTTTTTAGCTATCCTCTTCATTGTGCTGGGCCACCTATATAATATAGCCCTACCACCGCCTTGATGCTCCTAGGCACACACCCCCACCCCGCAATAAGGATTATCCTCCACCCAAAGACACAGAAACAGAGTGCTCTCCCAGTTTTGGAATAGAAAGACAGGGGGTGTTGGCCAGGAGGCTCACTTGCACCATAGACCATACTAACTCTCCACTGCAGTTTGGGCCCACTGAAGCATGTGCCTGGGAAAGACAAGTGTTCACCACGCCCTGATGTGATATGTGGAGGAACAAGCCTGGACCAGAGAGAACACCAAGCTCAGGGCATCCTAAAATGAGCTTTAACTATTTTCCATAAGTGCATGCCTGCCATATGCTTTATGCAGATCAGCTGCACCTCCCCACCTCCCCCATAGTTTTTTGCATAGTTGACACATTTTAACTCAAATATATGCCAGTCAGGAGAATAGTTCTCTTTGTAAAAGAGCCAACAGTGTTCCTTAATCAACTGAAGGCTGAGAAAGCTTGACCTGTAGCTCGTCTGAGGTCATTCAACAGAAACAAGATAGGAATGACAATGTCTTGATATTTCTAATCTATTTTTTAAGAAGTCATTAATAGCAAGAAGAGGAGTAAACCTATATTTCTTCTTTTAAAGGTGACTTGGAAAAGGATGTAGAGGGGCACAAATGTTATATCCTGGTCACTCTGGCAACAAAAACATTTATAAACTACTTTCTAATTTGATTTCTAAATCTATAATTGTATCTTTCCAGTGGGATTCTTAAAGGTTTTAATAAAATGTATATTGTATTTTGTATAAATATTGTCACCAGAAATCACATTAATGAGCTTTGTTTGGGAAGTTGTTCTCATGAAAGGGTATTTTTACTAATTCACTTGCTTTGCTTAGTTTAGATCAGTGATTTGAGATCCTTTGAAGGATGCTATGGGGTACCACGCAATGTTAGGACCATTAAGGGTACTAACTAGATTCACAGGATAAAACCAGAGATTCCAAATAAAAATTCACAGTTCTCTTTCCAAGTTCTTTGCAACAGAAAAACTGCTCTATTATTTTTCTATAGCCAAAAAGGAATTAAATCTAAGGGTTGGCATTCTCAAAGGGGTGCAATGAGTATTTGCAGGGGTGCCTCAAGTCTAAAAAGATTGAAAACCACTGGTTTAGATAAACAGACTCCCCACTTTACAGTTACCTTGACATTAAGTTAGTATCAAACAGGTCATTCTTCCAGAAATTCCAGATGTCACACAACCACAACAGGGACTTCAGCTTTTCTTACCCTCTGTTCCATCTAACTCATTAATAACCCCCAAGTGTTTGCAATATTGGAGGTCATTAAGGTGCTACTCAGTCAAAAAGGATAGCATTGTTTCATTATAACTGATCAAAGACACAACATTTTCACAGTTTGACCAGATATCTCATCTTTACACATCCTTATAGCACTCATTCTTGTTATACATGGCTACTTAGGGAGACAAATGCTTGCCATTGCACTCAACATAGACTGACCTCAGATGTCAGCCTAAGAATGACAAACAGCCCAGTTGAGCTCTGTGTAGAATGCAAAGAATGGCAAAAGCCACATTCCAAGGGACCATGATGGAAACAATGCCATCTCAAAACAGGATAAGGCAGTTACTCAGGGAAATGATTGGTGGTAGTTTATTTTTCTTTTTGCCTGATCTAATGTTAAGCCATTTACTTTAATAAAACCCATTCTTAATACTAGACATACTGTAGGCACCAGTGTACAAAATAGTCCCAAAACTATCATCACACTATAGCTTTCCCCTTACCGAAACTGCTAACTGCACACAGGATATGTTGTTACACCACGGGCTCCTGGGCCTAGCTATATGATATGCTGCCTAATCCAATTAACTGATTCCTGATAAAATACTACAAATCAAAACTATAAAATGAAAACACAGCTTAAACATGATGCTGCCTAGTAGGACACATGCAAATTTAGCCTATGGCCTGAAGGCAATAGTGCAGTAGTTAAGAAAATCATTCTCTGATGTATTCCTTGGCTGCCACACATATATCATTGATGTGGCTTATTAGACTGGAACTCAGAGACACCGTGAAGAAGCAAGGACATAAAGCTGATAGGGATGTCTTGCCTCCTTGGTCTAGGAATGATACCTGAAATTTCCTTCCAAGACCTAGGACAACCATTGAAAAGCCTGTTTTGGAAGGGGGAGGGAGAGAGGGAATGTTTATTTTGGGCTACTTTCACAATTGGATCAGTCTAATTATTTTAATGAATTGCTAAATATTTATTATACTCTTTTTTTTTTCTTTTTGTAAATACAGCTATAAATGGAAGTATTTCCTCACTGCGCAGGGTGGCAATGAAACCAACCATCCAGGCAGAACCAATTCTCAGTGGGACTGAACACCAATGGGATTTGCAGCTGCTAGAGAGGGCCACGTGGCCACTTCAGTTCAACCAGAATATGTAGAGGAACTCTGCACCTCTCAGAATCATTCATCCCTTCAATACACAATATGCAGCCAGTCTCCTCCATCCTTATAACTTACAGGAACAATGACTCACTCGGAGGGACCCTCAAACGCAGAGTTCAAAGAATAATTGCAAGATGACAACTAGTTAGCTAGGTGACAACAATTGTTAAAAGTTTGTACAGGTCTAGGAAAGAAGGCAAGTTTGCTGCCAAGGCTGAGAAGCAGTGAAGATATAGGAAGGAAGCTCCAGATGCAGTAGTTCTAATGCCAGTGGTGACAGGCCAGCAAGGTAATGCTCATATGACACAAGTACAAAAGACAGGGAAGGGAAGGGAAATGAAAGACAGTGTATAAAACAGGAGGGAGAAATTGTTAAAAAAGGGAGGAAATGTTTTATTGCATCCTGAGTTGAATGGGGATGCAGAGATAATAACAGATGCTGCACTAAGCAAAGTCTTCTACCTGCACAAACACAAATAAAATAAACCACAGGGGTTTTCAACCTTTTTTTAATAAGTGTAGCCCTGGCAGCCAGATGCAGAGCAGGGGGGAGAGAGGGTGGTACACAGCCAGATGCAGAGCAGCGGCAGTGTGGGGGTGGTGGGTGGCGGCAGCAGCCGCCATCTGTGAGCTTTCCCCCCTCCATCCCACGTCTGGCCAGCCAGGTGGCACCTGTGTGGCCCGCAGGGGGGCACTGCTGCTCCTGGGAGGTGGCGGCGCAGGGTGGTGGGTGGTGGCGCTCTGTCTATTCATACCCACCCATTCATACTCCCTAGGGCCTTACCAAGTACCCCCGGGGATACGCATACCCCTGGTTGACAACCCCTGGAATAAACTATGCAAATATATTTTATGACTTTCTCAGGGTTGCCCACCAGTTATGAGATTAGAGGCCACCTGGCCCTCAAGTGCACAGCAAATCTCCACTGCAAGACCTTTTTTCCTTTCTATCTGTCATCACCCTAGCCACATATTCTAGGCCCTATTACTTAGAGAGCTTTGCAAGTATTGCCATCTGGTTTTGGCTTTCAGCAACTTTTAAAGTATGCTCACAGCAAAACTAATATTCGTCTCCCTCTGGAAGCTGTAAGTTGATATTTAGAATCTAAGGGTGTGGATCTGCAGAAGCCAAATCATAAATGTTCCTTAACACCCCATAAGTGCTATTAGAAATGACACACAAAAAGGAGCTCAAAGCACTGTTCAAATGACCAAAAAGCCAATCACCACAAGAAACATGAGTGTTAATGGGCTGCAGTGCTGATTTCTTCAAAGAATTCCTGAGTTGCACAAAGACCACAGTTCCACTAGCAATGAGGGTTTGATATGCACCAGCTGGTACAGAAGGAAAATGCAATCACACGTGCACTAACCGTAGCAACAGCTGTGCCCAAGCAGAGATTCAAGTCTGGGAGACAGCAGGCAGCAGAACTTCAGTTCTTCACCCTGAGAAAGCAGTTTAAACTTGAGTCTGGAATCAACAGATTTGTCAGTGAAAGCTGGTCAGAAGTTGTGCTGAATGAGTTTCTAGCAGAGCACAGCATATAGAATTTCTGTTTCCAATGGGTTTCACTCAGTGAAGCCATCATAACTCAGACAAATTGATATCTCTGCACCATTTTGTCCTGTAAACTTTCCTTTTGCAATTCTGAAGCAAATACCAAATGAAGCTATACCAAATGACTACCACTTAGCAGATTTGGAACATGAAAGCCCCAGGAATTAAATCATTTTCTGAAGATAAATCCACCTGCAAACTTCTCTGCACAGTCAGATTCTTCTGATAAAAATGATTCTAATATTTCCAGTGCATTTTCCCCTGTCTTTTTAGAACAGGACTCAAATGGAAAACAAGCTGCTAATAAATAGCACCTGAACAATCTGACTATTACAAGAAAACTCCTATTTACTAAAAAGTCAAGGTTATATTTTAAACAGTTTATCAACAATGTTCTCATTTTTTCTCAGTGGTCCTGGATATCTGATGGTTGTTACAGTTCAATTTGCAAAGTCTATGTAATATTTTCCCTTAAAACAATAGTAGCAACATTGTTTTGGTTAGCACTGTGTCTCTAGTGTTGCCATTTTGAGTAAGATTATTGAGAAGGCTGTACCATAGCAAATTAGATGATTTCTGACATCTTCAAGTTTACACCTAGATGTGGTATAGGTGTTGGTGAAACACCTCCTGTTAGTAATGGATAAGTATCAATTATCCTTCCCAAAATTTTTAAAGCTATCAGCAGCCTTTAATACCATTAACCAAAAGATTTGTCATAATTTTTCTGGAACTCATCTGGGATTACTGCCACTTCAGTCTTTGGGAAATTCCATTCTCTTTCTCTAGAAATTACAGTGTGTGGTTTGAGCATCTGTTCATTTATCCGAAGGACCTCCTGGTGCACAGTTTTATAGGAGTCTCTTCTGCCATCCCTATTCCACACCTACAGCCTTTGGAGAAGACTGTGATTGCTGTGCGTACTGGGATAACAGTCTTGAAGTCTATGTCTATTAGAATGAGGTTATAAGGTATCTTCTCTTCTCCATCACTTGGGTGAAAGCAATCTACGTAAAGAATAATGAGAATGGAGGATGAAAGAAGTGATGCAATGGGAAGAAGACTGATCTAACACTCTAGGGAAGTTGCAGCAAATTTGAGAGAATTTAGCTATTTTGGGGGGCAAAATGTATGCAGGAACATTTGCTCCTGGATGCCCAGAGGGCACTTCACTTTTGTGACAGAACCTCAGGCAGGTGATGTTTAAGAGACACATGAATAGGGCTGTGAATATTTTCAGCATTTACACCATGAGAAGGTGGAGAGGCAAAAGGCAGTTGAGTGCAATTTATCATGAGGAATAAGAAAGAGACAGCAATCTTTTGTATTTGACTGATTATAAAATCCCTTGTTAAACACTGAATATGGGCTGTACTGGACATTTTACCAATCTAAAAATAAAGAAATGAGCAATGATGCAATAAAATAATATCACCACCTAAGAGATAGACTAGTTACAATACCAAATGTCAGTGTCAAGCTCCAGAAGATTATTATGCGCTACAATATTAGATAGATCAAAAAAGATTTTCAAAATTATAAAATCTGACAGTTCCCCATTTGTTAAAAGGAAGTTCAGCACATGGTCACAGCCTCTAAGAATGTCATCACAAACCAAACAGAACTGCCATGGCTGGATGATCTAAGCTACAAGGTCACTGTATGTTTGCACCAGCCAGAGCCTAGGAGGGCAAGTCAATAAGGAAATGCACACAGTGCACACAAGTTGCTTTTTGTACAACTAATGCATTAATTTAAACATTCTCTAGTGGTGTTATAACTGCACTATCAGTCTTGAATGTGGACATCAAGGATTATGCCACAGCTAGATCAACCCTTGACACCAAACTCAAATTCCTATTCTGCTCTCTCTGTACTCCCATCCACAGTGTAATATCACTGTGACTTTTTATGACTTCACTGCCAAATTTAATGAGAAACACTCTTTAATGTTAGGGTCTATTAACAAGTGCTAAATTACAGCAGAACACCTCCAGAAGTGTATGTGACATCTAGGGGAACAGCGAACAAATTCCTAATGATCAGTGCATCACACTGAATAACAACATAATGCATAACGACAGGACACTTACATTAAAAGCATTCCTATTTAAGACAATGCCACACTGCTGCTACTGACTGGAAAGAGGGTTCTCTACCTGCCTGCAATACTTTCAATTTATTGAAGAGCTTCACTACACTCTGATCAGCATTGCTGTGGTGAATACAGATGCTCACAATCAATGTTTTCAATCAAAAGCTCTCCACTTGCAAGCTTTTAAATTGTTAGCAGCTGGTCACCTGAAGCCAGCCAGGTACCATCCTAAGTAATGAATAGATTTTCTATATTTGGAGAGGGATAGTGGATATGAGCAGGTAAAAAATTATTACCAAATTGGGGGGGGTTACCTCTGACGTTTTGTTCCTGACACTCCGAGTCCTTTCTCTTTGTAGTTCCATAAATCTCCTTTCCTTTGATTTCTTCCATGGTGTCCTCTGTACTAGGAATAGTTTGTAGCCTTTTTATCCAGAAAGCATCTACCTTCATCTCCCTCCTTAAAGTCACTTCTTTGACAAACCCACCTTAGACTGGTGAATCTCTAAGCCATCCCAGGTCTCAATCACTGCTCGAGAGAAAGGGCCTTGCATTATTTATATTACAGAAGCCCACCAGAAGATACATTCAAGATCTTTATCACTTGGACTAATACAGTGCCTTTATCTCTTTTGTAAGGCAGACTGTAAATTTACAGCATCATAACATTATCAGCACCACCAGAGAATAGTATATTACTACTCAGTGGGTTATTGCCCAAAATGATACTTGAGCACAACAAATAAAAGCAGAAAAAAAAAAAAAGACAAATGATCTATGTAACAGTCTCTTGATTCTGGCAAGAGCCAATGCTTAACACTTCAAAAGAGAAGTCCGAAGAAAAAAAAAAACCATATGATGAAGCTCACTAAAGCTGTTTTTAGGAAGGAAAAACATTTTCTAACAGCATCTGAATCGCTTCCCTGTGCTTGAGATGAGTGTAAATGTTGTCTCAGTGTTGGTATTCTAAACCAGGGATGTCAAACAAAGGCCATGTTGTATAGCTCATGGGAGGTCAGGGAATTTGTGTGCAGGGCAATCAGGGGTGGGGCCCACCACCAAAATATGGAGCATGAAACCCTATTGACAATGGTGGAGGGGGGTTGGAGGGAGGTGAGTGACAGCTGGATTAATTCCTGTTTACCCCACCACTTTCCCCATCATCACATCGAAATCTTGCCCACAAGGAGTCCTGCAGTCTGGATCTGGCCTGAAGCCAGAGTGAGTTTGACACCCCTGTTTGAACAAACAGTGAAGGCAAATTTAGAGCTTACTTTCCTTTATTATTTTTTATTGATTTTAACATACAATATATTTGCCACAAAAATGAAAGCGGTCCATTCCTACCTGAATAGGATTTGATTAGAGACTGAATACACTGTTAAAAGGGAAAATCTGATCACTGTTCGTTGGACATCAAACTTCTCCAAGCTGAGCCTCAATAATTGAGTGCTCCTAAATCCCTGGTCATTTTAATAATTATTACCACTGCTATTGGAATTATTACCACTGATATCCTAAGGATTCCAAGCAATAATTATGGTTCCATTATCCTAAGTACGACATTAAAAAAAAAAAAAAAAAAAAAACCACCCCCACTCCCCCCCCAAAAGGCAGTCTTTGTCCCAGAGAATGAGGCAAACATCCAGAGATTCCACAAAAGGAAGGAATAGGGGAATACAAATGGAGGAAGAGAAAGTAAAAGAAAAAAAATGAAAAGCAGCTCTACAATAGCTCTTTGGTTGTTGGAGAGGTTACTGTGTGGCTGCAGTAACAAAATGTTGTTTCTTATTATGATGCATAACTGGAGTTACAGCGACATGTAGCAATAGAATTAAAAAAAAAAAAACTAGTACATGACCCAAACAATTTTGAGAACTACTGATATAGGGTGACAGATTTTGGTCTTTACAACATAAAAGTCTTGTATTGTACCAAAAGTATGCAGCTCAACTCAAAAGGATGTTTCTCGGGGTTGCTTTATCATTAAAAAAAGAGATTATTTCTAAATTAAATGTTATTTCTTTCAATGAAATCAGTGAATCATGGCATATAAATGACTGAAATGAAGAGATATTATTATTATTATTATTATTATTATTATTAGCAGTGGTGGTATTGTTGTTGTTGTTCTATGAACATCTGGCCAAGGCAACTCTTGGTGACAATTCTATGAACTTAGACTACCATCCAGTTGGGTTAGGCCAGGGGTATCAAACTTACCCAGCTCCCCTGGGCTAAATCTGAACCACAGGGCTCCTCACAGACTCAAGTCTAGGGTAAGTAGGAGCAGGAGCAGCAGGGCAAGCAGTGTCAGAGAGCGGTGGGTGTTAATGCACCATCACTTGCTCCCTGCCATTAACCCACATCTTCAATAGATCTCTGTGCCACAGATCTCTGTGTCCCCATTCACACTGCCACCAGATTCCCAGCCCATCCAGGAGAGCTACTGGCCAGTTGATACCCTCCACAGGCCAGATCCATCCATATGTTTGATACCCGAGGTTGCAAGATGGTCTTGTATAATGTGAATCTGGTCATATCTGGAGTTCAGAGTGTCCAACATGTATTTACTAGCAGGGTACTGACCTTGACCAGTGTAATAAGTAACACTTCATGCAAGACCAGAAAAGATACACAAAATCAGAACCTGACTACTGGATGGTAAGGTTTTAAAGAAGACAGAGGTTAATTGCTGCCAACAGTGCCCATTCTTTCTGCCAGCAAGATGCCATTGAGAACTCTAAGCCTAGCAAAGCTGATGATAGGGTTCTGTCAGGATGTGACCCAAGCTGATAGAGATTTAAATAGTAATGTTCTTTTGCACTTGCAGCAAGGGCAGACTCATTGATTGCAGAATACTTGTGTGACGTGCGTGGTTGCATGAAACTACATATTAACCAGGCAAGTGTAGGATGAGACAGTCCAGATTGGTGAGAGAAGGCACAGGCTCTGCTGTGGAGTCACAGAAAACAAAGGCACAGATCCAAGTGTCAAAGTTAGCATGGTACAGTATGCATTGAGTCAGTTCAGCCAAAAAAGCTAAACACAGTTTAGCTTCCTTCAAAGGTAGAAGTGAGTGATTTTAAATGATGGACATCCCCAAGACCAGTAGCACAGGATCTCACAGGACTCAAAAGAGATCACAATATTTTCATACAAAGCTTCAGAATATGATAATTGACATGACGGAATGATCATAATCGTGTATGAAGGCAAAAATTCATGTGCCCACAACAACATTTTCACATTATGAATCAGAGCGGTATATTAGATAGTAGTGCTAACTACTGAAAGTACTAACAACAAGACTAAGAGGAAAGAACAACAACAAGATTAAGAGGAAGGCCCAACAAAGGACCAGCTTCACAGCAATCAGGAGACTGGCCAGTGTCAAATCCACCTTGTACCTTATACAAGCTGATGTCTCCTTCTGAAGTATTCCCAAACCAACAAAAACACTCCCTTGGCCATGAAATGTAAAGGCTTGTTCAGAGACAAAATCCAAGCAGTAATACTTAAAAATAATGATAATGGATATTTTTGCATATGAGATCAGCTTTAAAAAAAACAACAAACATATACACAGTCCCTCCCACTCTAAGTCTTTTGTATATGTCCACTTATTCCCACATACCCACATCCTGTGAGATCCTGTGCTACTATGGGTAGTCTGTGTAAGAATACAGAGTTCTAATTTTCCATTAGTGCCCTGTCCAAAAATGTAGAAACTCTTTAAATAAAATCCTGAAACCCTAGTCCTACATCAGCTAGCACTACTATTATCTTAACTAGGGCTTGATCCTGGCAAGGGGCTGAGTGCCATCCATTTCTGCTGTGTATAACAGAAAATAACAGCACTGAGCATCTTGTGTGAGATTTTGAGCATGTCACAGGTACTAAACTTTTTCAGTATGCCCTTCTTTCCACCTATGTATGTTTCAAGCCCACTCATTACTGTGCCCTCTCTACTTCTGTGTTCATTTGCATTTTATATAATGTGTTATGTAACCAGGATAGCAGTAACTCACAGCACTTGAAAATTTTGAGTAGATGCTTCCTACAAGCTATAACAAGCTGTCTTTGTTCACTGGAATCTACTATCCCCAGCTGCTTTTTTTATCTCCATTACAAAATACAATTGCTAATTTATTAAGAAATGAACTGTGGGAAGGGGTAAATAAATGCACATGAGCATGGTAGGTGTAAAAAGGAAAAAACAAAACCAGTGTGTTATCTTGCAGTCACACCAGACCTTTTATTATATTCACTTCACTTGAAAAATCTTGCTCCCTTGAGCCATTTATGGGGGAAAGGGGCTACGGAACATAAAGAAGATATTTCTCTGATCAGTTTCTAGTCCTATAGTGAGCTAGAGGAGTAGAAAGAAAGGAAGCTGTTTGAGCTAATTAGACTGTGGACATGAAGCAACCTAATTGACCAGTAGGATCAGCAAGGGCTAATTTTGGAGTAACTGGGATCAAAATTATAATTATTCATTGTTCTTGTTTTTGTTCCTCAAACATAAGGGCACTGCTGCCATGTTGTGTTTTTCAAATGATGGCAACATGTTTCCAAAACTTCTAAGTGTTGTATAACATGTTGCATAAGGAGATTTTTAAAGGGATATTGTCCACATAAAAATCTTGAATTCATCCCTTCTTCTCTGTCTACCACCAGATTATTATAGCTTGAATCAAACAATCCCTTTCACTATGCACAAACCTAGTTAAGCTTCTAATTCACTGCAGATTGGAACATTAAAATAAACTGGCCTGTTTCCTTTTGTTTTCTTCCAGTTTCACACCCTAGTCCGTATTTACTAGTGTAGCTCTCATTGTTTTGCTCTGTGCTGCCGTGAACTCTTTAAATCTAGGTATTTGCTGAAAAGGTCTTAGTAAACTGATCTGCATGACCATTTCTTTAAAATCTCCTTTAGTTTATATAATTACCCAAACCTGGTTTTAACAGTGAGCTGTTGTCTGAGAAGTGCAAATGCTAAAAATGCCTCATCGGTGCGTATGATAGTGCATAGAGACAGCCCTTCATTTGTAAGCACAAACATTCGGACATGTTCACAAACTACTTTGCTTGCAAGTAAAAGCCCAGCCATTTGCAGTATGCATTTATGAATGTGTGTCCTCATGTCTCTCTCTGCTGCTTCCCCCAAACAATCATGCAGTTAGTACTGCACTTCCCAGTGGAATCCACATCCCAGCTGCTTCCATTAAGACTGTTCCTCCACAGGGAAAGAAGAATCCCTGAGTAAGATATAACAGAGGGATTCAAGAACCAACTCGCTTCAGATACCAGCCTTGCCCTAAATCATCCGTTCTGAAACTTCAGTATTAGAGAAGCAGAGATATGCACATTTCAAAGGCTTCAGGGAGCTAAGATGGCACTGCACTTTCACCCTGAAACCTGCTTCTCAGCTGCCTCTTCTTTCCCTTCTGCACACAGAAGAATCTTCTCCACCTTACAGACATGAGCCCAACCTGGAGCATGTAAGTAGTCAAGACTGGGGTCTAAGTTGTACATTTTACATTTAAGACACCATTACTTCTTTAAAGCAACACATAAAAGTTGTGAATGCAATCCAAACAGGGCCACATACAGATATACAGTTTCTACTGGGAGAGTGGCTACTCAGGGTTAACAACCAGGGCTAAATTACTCCCAGGGGAGTTTCTCCTAGGGGAGCAAATGACATTTTCCCTTCTCAGAGAAGCCACAGCATAATCCTCCAGCTCCCATGGTACTTTGCTCCTGCCCCTTCTCCACAGGAAGACAGTGTGTCACTTGGCCTAGTCTCTACTGCCCCAGCTAAGCAGGGTGCAGAACACATCTCCTTCAAAATCCTCATGTTATGCTGCAGGAAGACACAGGCTGACCTGAGCAGTCTGGGTCAGCCAATCAGGCTGGCCTGTGCACCAATGCCATCTCTCTCCAGGCAAACTGAAGCAGCAAATTGAGAGCATGCTAAGATGTGTGCACTGGGGGCCCCCTGTAGGCACTGCAACAGCACTACAAACTCTGTCCCTCAGGGACTCAGCATTCAAATGTCTGTTCAGGGGTCTCCAGGTAAGTTTTTCTAGCAGAAATACATACCCCAGAGAATTCTCCCAGATGATCTGAACATGCGTATACAGCCCTTGTCTGGACACATGTGAGGGCTTTAATTTCCAAAGACTGAGAGAACTGCAAAACTTAGAAACGACAAAGGCAACAATTTTTTAAAAGAACAGGTTATGTGAATTCACCAGATATAAGGAAACTACAGTCAATGAAACGCTTTCCTAGGCTAAGTACAAACAGTCAAAAAGCACAGGGCTGAACAGATTCAATCTTCACAGGTTAGTCTAAGCTGCACAAACTGAACCAATAAGCAAGGGAATTCACTTTTGATTCTGAAAATGCAGCCACATACTTATAGTAGCCTACGCCAGAAGCTGGGAGGTGCTAAGATGCCTCCCTGCTCTGCTAGAGTAGGCAGCTTGGGCCAAGGCTTGTACACCCACCCTGTGAGGGGGAGTTTGCAGGGAAGGTACAAAGCATCTTAGGACATGGGGGGACTGTGAATTAACTTGAATCTGGAGGGGATTGGAGACAGACGTTTAATTAACTAATTTAACCTAAAGCAGTTAAATCTGATACTACATCCATCCAAGTTTATCTTAAACTGGTTTCAGCCATTTTAAGTGTGTTATATGTGCCCTGAATTTCTATTGTGTTAGACATCTGAATCAGTTTCTGATCACTTATGTGTAAGTTCTGTTTCTAGCCCTAGAGAATTATATTCAGTTTACAGCATCTGTTAGCCCTTGGTATAGTATATAATCGGGCCATCAGAAAGCAAGATCATTGGTTTCAACATGCTATAATTATTAAAATTATGCAGTGTTAATACAAACAAAATATTCAACAGGACTACTAATATTGGGTATCTCAATTGAATTAGCATTCACTTTCAGAAATTGGGTTATAGTACCATAGCTGTGCATAATTCTTTAAATATTATACTCTCTTTTACTCTAGAGAGCTCATCATGGAGGTGTAAATCAGTGGGCCCAACCAAGTTATAAATGTTATAACTTATTCTCTTAGGCCCCAGTCCAGAAAACCATTTAAGTCCTTGTTTAAGTACATGTACACGAATGATCATGAAATTAGTGGGACTTTTCACTTGCTTAAAAGTTAAGCACATGCTTAAAAGGTTTGCTGGGTCAGGGCCAAAAGTCAATTAATATAGTACTCTAATATGCTCTATTTCAAACATCCATCATTATTTTCAACAGAATTCTTACCATGGGTTAAGCTGAAATGGGAAAGACCATAGCTATCTGGAATTAAGGTTTCATAGTTGGTAGGGTCGGAAGGGACCTGAGGACATCATCTAGTCCGACCCCCTGCCACGTCAGGAAAGAGTACTGGGGTCAAACGACCCCGGCCAGATGTTTGTCCAGCCTTTTTTTTAAAGACCCCCAGGGTAGGAGCCAGCACCACTTCTTTTGGAAGTTGGTTCCAGGTCCTAGCCGCCCTGACTGTGAAATAGCGCCTCCCAATGTCTAGCCTGAAACTACCCTCCGCTAGCTTGTGTCCATTGTTTCTTGCAACTCCCGGGAGTGCTCAGGGGAACAGGGACTTTCCCAATGCCTGCTGGTCCCCCTTGACTAGTTTGTAGACTGCCCCTAGATCCTCTCAGCCTTCTCTTTTGGAGGCTGAACAGGTTCAGGTCCCTCAGCCTCTCCTCGTAGGGCATGCCCTGCTGACCCCTGATCATGCAGGTGGCCCTCCTTTGGACCCTCTCCATATTGGCCACATCCCTCCTAAAGTGCGGCGCCCAGAACTGGACACACTACTCCAGCTGCGGCCTGACCTGTGTCGCACAGAGGGGGAGGATCACCACCTTGGACCTGCTTGAGATGCATCTGTGGATGCACGACAAGGTATGGTTGGCCTTCCTGACTGCGTCCCCACTTTGTTGGCCCATGTTCATTGTGGCATCAATGATGACTCCAAGATCCTTTTCTGTCTCGACACTGGCAAGAAGGGAGTTCCCCAGCTTGTAGGTGTGCCACTGGTTCTTCCTCCCCAGGTGCATTACCCTGCATTTGTCAGTGTTGAACCCCATCCTGTTCTCTTCAGCCCACCCCTGTAACCTGTCTAGATCCACTTGCAGCCTGTTCCTTCCTACTAGCGTACCCACTTCACCCCACATCTTAGTGTCATCTGCGAATTTGAACAGGGTGCTTTCTACCCCCTCACCCAAGTCACTGATGAAGATGTTGAATAGTGTGAGCCCGAGGACCGAGCCCTGGGGAACCCCACTGCCCACATCCCTCCAGGTCGAATAAGACCTGTCACCACCACCCTCTGGGTGCGGCCCTCCAGCCATTTAGTGACCCCAACACCTGCATCCAAGGACTTGGTGACCTGATCATAGAAGGCCACCAGGTTGGTTTGACAAGACCTGCCCCTAATGAACCCATGCTGGTTGCCCCTGAGCATAACCTCCCCTGCTGGCCCTTCCTGGACATGTGCCAGGACAATTCGTTCGAAAAGCTTCCCCAGGACCAAGGTAAGACTCACGGGCCTATAGTTTCCTGGGTCCTCCTTCCTCCCTTTTTTGAAGATGGGGACCACATTGGCCCTTTTCCAGTCCTCCAGCACATCGCCTGAGCGCCATGAGTGCTCATGGTTCATATTGAGGAGTTAAAGCAATGCTTCAGATATGTTTAATATGAATGCCCAATACCTTGCAAAAAAAAGACCTGCCCCAGGGGAGTCCATGAAACCCCCTGGTGGCCACTTAACCTCTGTTTCACCCTGTCCTCAAACTATCCCCCACTTCTGCTCTCCTGCCACACCTTGATGAAAATATATATTTATAAACAAGAGGCTGTCCCAGGGACCTCTAAGCAAGATCTCATCCACTCACAAGCTATCATCCAATTGCTCAGTGCCTTAAGGGCTATTTTCATGTCCTCTTTATCTCCCCTTCCAGCCATGCCCAAGTCTTGCAGAAGTCACCAACCAATCAATTATCACCAATCAGTTCCATGGGCCTCAGTCCCAGTTTCAAAAAGTCGAATATGTCCTTGGCTCTGGTCCACCTCAGTCTCCTGGACCCTCCCTGGGATCTCCTGCCCCACTTTATCCCCTCTCTGGGCTCTGGGCTTCTTAGCCTTATCCTCTCTGAGTGCTAGCTCTCTAGCCCCGTCCCGGCCCTTCTCTGGGCATTGGGCTCTCTAGCTCCATCCATCTTGGCCCACCCTGGGCTCTCAAGATCCTTCTCTGCTCTGCCCAGGGTTTGGCCCTACTCAGGCCCTGGGCTTATATATTCTCTAAACCTGCCCCACTTCAAGTCAGGTGCCTTTCCCCGAGTGCTACCTGAGCCCTATCTGCAGCTTTTTTCCTCTAAGGCTAGGGACAGACATTACACATAAACCGGTTTAAGTGATCAGAAACTGGTTTAAACCTGTAACAGAACAGATGTTCAGTGCACATAAACCAGTTTGAAAATGGCTCAAACTGGTTTGAAATATACCTGATTGAATGTAGCATCAAACTTAACTGATTTGGGTAAAATCGGTTTATGCAATGTCTATCCTAGATCCCTTGTTGGTTTAAGTTAAACCAGACTCCCCCAGCATCCCGGCATGCTCTCTGGGCTAGGCAGGGCTCTCTGCTCCACAGCAGAGCTGGCCCCTCCCCTCTTCTCCCTGGCTGGAGCTCAGTAGAGACTGCAGGTATGTGCTTGGCTTCCCACGCTCCCCTCCCCACTTCCTGTTAAGCAGGGATTGCCCTGTCCCCTCTGCCTTACACAGACACCTCTCAGCATTAGCTAGCAGACCACATGCTGGCTACAGTCCATGGTGTGGCAGGGACAAAGGCAGAATCAACAGGTAGTTGGTAATGTCCCTCTGTTGTTTTCTTAATAGGATGATAAACACTGAGTTAGGGATGATAAACAATGTGTTATCAATTCCCTGCTGGGCTGGTCAGAAGTGGGGGGAACCCCTCCCTAACCAGAGCATCCTTCGATGGCCTGGCTATACCCCCCCTCAGCTCAGCACTCTCAAAGGCAAGGGAGGGCTGCTCTAGCACCCCCCAGTTTCTGGCCTGAGCCACAGCAGGCATGTGCCTGCATGTCTAGGATGTATGTGCAATTACAAACTGATTCAACCTAGTCAGGTTAGACTAACCTACAAAGATTGAATCCATTCAGGCTCAGGCTTTTTGAATGTCTGTCCCTAGTCTTAAAGTAACCAGAGCAGTACACTCCCTGTTACAACTACCACATTCAATTTTTATTTAGAATGCCAAGCATTAAAATGTCTGGGCAGCAGGGGTTTTGTCTGTTTTTGTTGTTTTTTAAGTAAGGACTGAAGAACACTTTGAAACTAGAATTTTCTCTCTTTTCAAGCAGAGAAATCTATAAACTAAAAGTTATAACTATCTCCCTTCCCCATGTTCCTGTACTTAATAAAAAATTACTTCCCAGTAGCTAGGATCAGGGAAAACATAATACCATAGTGAGTGCAATACAGCAGCATCTCTGAATGGTAAAGCCTGTGCTGCAACCTGTCGGCCCCAGAATTAAACATTCAGTGCAATGAAAAGTTCACATTTCCTCTTGAAGGAATGAGAGTGCATGTAACACCAGTCCCTGTCAAACTAAAAGATGTTACCAGCACTCTTCTGAAGACACCATTCCCTTCTCAGTCATGCTACTTCTTAATTTAGCTGCTTTGCTATTCCTTGTCCTACTTCATCTACACTTGTATAAAATATGTACAACGTGCATTAAGAAGAAAAATCTTGACCAAATTCTGTGTGTGCATCTGTTAAACAGTTCATGCTCTCAAAAGGGAATTCTATGTTTTTAAATTATATACGGGGTTATCTCCTCACCTGCAGTGAAACCTTATTACAGTGAAATTCAGAAGGGAAGTCAAAAGGCTTATAAGGTTTCTGGCAGTGCTGCTTTCTGGCAGATATATTTTCATTGTTTATGCCAGAAAGAGGTTTATATGAAAAAAGGTGAAGAACTGCAATTTGTTCAAACAATGGATGATGAAAAAAAATTAAACATCCATAGAAAAGCTGTTATGCTTACTAAAACTCTATGCAGCCATTTAATATTAGTACTTATTTTCATGTACTCTTCATTCCTATTGCTCTACATAATCTACTTCAGGTATGCACCCGTAGCAGGTTCGAGACACAGGGTAGCTATGATGCACCCTGGTGACTCTGTAACTCCTGTCCTGTTCCATCTCTTGGTCCCTCCCTTCACTCCTGCCTGCTACACCTTGATGTTCTAAGTTAAGTTTTGGAAAGGAAGCTGCCCAAAGGTCCTACAGCGAGCCTCTGCCTGTCTTTCTGTCAGGGATCAGCAGAGTCCAAGAAAGGATCCGCTATCTCCCCCTCATTAGGTGGGCCCTCTTGGCCCATATGTGCCCCTGGGACACTCACCACCTTATGAACTACTCATAGCCTCCAACCTCCCCTATAACCATGCCAGTGCCTCACAGGTGTTAATCGTGAACCATCTCAGTGGGGCATTTGGCCCCAATTTCATTTCATGTCTCTTCCAGCCTCTCTGCTTTTCCTAATCTCTGCCTTCCTTCAGCTGTGGGCCCGTGACCTTCATCTCTGCCCCTCCTAGGCTATGAGCCTCTGACCCTCATCTCCACCTCTTTTCTGCAGTGGGCCTCTGGCTCTGTGCCTCAGACTTTTACTATCATTCTCTCACTGGGCTCCTAGCATAGATCTTTGCCCCATTTAAGCACTGGGCTCTCTAGCCTGACCTCTCCCCTGTTCAGAACTCATCTGAAACCGCCACCTCCCCAGTAGTCTCAAACCCAAACCACCGGTCAAAACCCAAACAGAACATAAGTACTCTGACTATAACGCAAATTCCAGGCTCACTGGCTGTCTACCAAAATCTCCCCATTTTTGGTCTCTATCCCCTGCCACCCCTCAACTCCTTATTCATTCTGAAGCTTGGCATCCCGCAACAGAGCTCTTTCCTCTCCAGCCTCCAGGGCCAGACTGACTTCCCTAACTCAGGCCCTGGCTTATATGCCACTCAAGCCCTGCCTACGTCCAGTCAGATAACTTGTTACCCATGACACAGCTGCCTCTCACATTCTAATGGGTAGCTAGTTGTTGCTACCCTGTATATGCTAGTAGTGCCTCTGTTGCCCCAGCAGTACTCTGTCCTATTATATTATTGCTATGCAACTAGTGCTGTGTAACTGGGGCCCTCATACCCAATCTCAATCAGTCTAATAGACCCTTGGCTCCAGTCTGTCTTGCTCTCTCAGCCCCTCCCTGGCAACTAGCACACCAATAGGTACTTTCAACTTTTAGCCTTTGGCTGCCTATCCATTTGCATCTAGTCCTTATTTGTCTGCCAGAGTGCTGTTTCATAGTTTCCTCCCCTCTGTAAGTAACAGACACCATGCACTCCCAGTTACAGCAACCATTGATAAGAAAGATTTAGACAGCCCAGCAATGTAACAGGATTCCCTGGGCCAATACTCAGATATCATTTAATATATTTATTTATTTATTTAACATAAAAAATCATCAAGAAAGCCTTACCAGAGATAAGTCACCTTTTTTGCATGCTGTCCATGGTGGCTAGAGCTCACAATAACTGCAGGAAAAAGGACCTAATATTAAAAAAGTATATACTAATTAAAAAGCTTCTAGAAGCAAAAACATGGATAAGCAAAGGTCAGATCTGCACAACAAGGGAACTGCAGTTCCAGTGAGGCAAGGTGCTATTTTGCTGAAGAACAAAACAGATTAACAAAATGATGACTGGTGGACAAGACATTTAAAGTATTATTGGGTTCAAGAGGATTCAGCAATGTGTATTTTTATTGTCCATTATCAAGGTTGATAACTCAGCCACTGAGGTTTCAGAAAGCTTAAAAACTAACATTTACAATGCTACTACAACAGCATTTGGCAAAAAATACAAGAAAAATTAAGGCTGGTTTGAAGAGCGTTCTGAAACCCTTCTACCACTGGTTGAGAACAAAAGGACAGCATAAACAACTATAAGAAACAACCCTAGAAAACCTGAGAAAAGCTCGAAGAGAAATGCAAAAGGAGGCCCAAGAATTTTTGGCTGAAACTCTGATGATATTCAAAAAGTGGCTGATGCAGGTGATAGCTGTGGTATGTACAAAGATATCAAATGAGCAACTGGTCCAGTCAAGAAGAAAACAGCTCCACTGAAAGACTTAAACTGATAAAGTCATTACTGATAAAGAAAAGCAACTTTAGAGTTGGATTGAAGACTATGGAATTATATACTCCAGTGAGACCGAAACCAAACACAAAGACCTTGAAGAATTACCACAGTTCAAAGTGATGATGTATTTAGACATGAGCCTATATTAGAGAATTTGCAGAAAGCCATTACATTAATTCTTTGGAACAAGGCATCTGGCAACAACTATCCACCTGCTGAAATCTACAAATGTGCCAATGACAAATTACTTCAAAAGCTTCATGAAGTTATACTGCTCTGTTGAAAAGAGGAAGTAGTACCACAAGATATCAAAGACACTCAGTTTGTATAATTATACAAAAACAAAGGGGATAGAAGCAACTGTGACAACTCTAGAGATATCTCCCTGTTGAACACTGTTGGGAAAATTGTCACTCGTATCATGCTCCCTAGGCTGCAATCTCTAGGTGAAAGAATTTATCCTGAAAGTCAATGAGGTTTTCACTCAGGATGCTCCACAATGCTGATATGATATTTTTGGTCAAGCAACTGCAAGAGAAGTGTAGAGGAAAAAATACCACTGTACATAGCCTTCATCAATCTGATGAAGGCCTTCGATATACTCAAGAGATGGGGCTTTTTTATTGTTCTGAAGAAACTGGGTTGTCTCCCCCAAACTTCTGAACATCATTTACTCATTACATCAAGGTATGAAGACAACTGGAGTGTATGAAAACAAAGAATCAAACACCTTTAACATCAACAACAGGGTGAAACAGGGTGTGTCTTAGCCCCCGTGCTTTTTAACATCTGTTTTTCTTTTTAACATCTACTTTTTATTCCTGCTTCTTCATCCATTCAAGGACAGCAATGATGGCATTTATCTTCAAACCAGACTAGATGGAGGTTTGTTTAACATCACAAGGTTTAGAACAAAAACCAAAGTGAAAGAACTTGGTCTGAAATATTTCCTATTTGCAGATGATACGGCCTTGGTTGTCCACAATGCATCTTTCCTTCAAAAACTCTTGGGAAGATTTTCTGAACGATGCAAGAGCTTCAGGATGGCAATTAGTCTCAGGAAAACTGAGATCATGTACCAAGAGGTGAAAGAACCAATACCTGATATCACTCTAGAGGATAAATCTCTCGGTGCTGTTGACAGTTTTTGCTGCTTGGGTTCTATGATAAGCATGAATCTTGACCAACAGACTGAACTAACAGAATCAGAAAAGCAGCTAAGAAGTTCAGGCTATTACAGAAACGTGCCTGGAATAACAGCAAACTATCAGCTAAGGTGAACGTGCAAATCCATGTGATTTGTGTGCTGTCATCCCTGCTTTATGGTTCAAAAATGTGAACTACATATGCTAGGCATAGCAAGAGACTGAACAACTTCCACATGAGATGTCTTCATAAGATCCTGAAAATAAAGTGGGAAGACAATGCCAAACACAGAGGTACTGGAGCATGCAGAACTGACACGCTTAGAAACCACTATTAAAAAGAAAAGGATGGATTTGCCATGTCAGGAGAATGGGAGAAGACTATATCCCCAAGAATATTTTGTATAGTAAGATTTGAGACAGTTCTAAAAAGCAGGATCACCCTCTCTAGCGGTACCACAATGTGTGCAAAAATGATATGAAGTTGTTCAACACTGACACAGAAAGCTGGGAGGAGTGTGTAGCATACCATCTGATCTGAAGCGAACATCTGGAACTGGGTACAGCTCAACACAAAGCAGCTTTGATTCAGAGGATGGAAGCAAAGTGAGAAAGAAGAAACCAACATTCTGTAAATTTGGACTCCAACTCAGACAACACTTGGATTTGTGAAGCTTATAATAAGCTATGTAACTCTCGGATTCAACTTGTTAACCTCAAATGGATTCATCAGGCATCCGACTACACCTTTTACATGCATACCATGAACCAAAGGATCAACAGTTGTCTACTATCAAGATGAAAATGTATACAAAAGTTTGATTTTGTTCCAAAATAAATAAAAAATAGCAACATCTTACAGAGGAACAGTATATTCCACCAGCTACAGAGCTAAAAAATTGGAAAATTTTTAAGAGGTTAGCCCAGAGGTCAGCAATCTACAGATCATAAGCTGGATCAGGCCTGCATAGCCATTTATCCAACCCACAGAGCCAGGGGGCTTCTGCAGCATTTAGGCAGCAAGGGGCTTTGCCTGGACAGCAGGGAAAAGCAATGGCAGCAGCTCTGGCTGTGTTGCAAGCAGCCTGCACCGAGAACTAAACTATTAAATCGGCCCTGGCTGCAAAACCTGCTTACTCCTGGAACTTCTCTGGAGTGGCTTAGATAAGGATGATCGTGCTTTGAGCAGAGCGCTGAATTAGATGACCACTCCCAGCCCTATTTTTTCTATGATTTTATAACACCATATTAGAGGTTAGCAGATGCCAGTGGTGAATTTCTTATACACATCAGATAGATTAATAGACAGAAATGCTACAGAAAGTGGAATCATACGTCGTGAGGTGATTTCAGTTAGAGTCCACTAAATTGTCTCAGTGTCCAGAGTCTGTCACCAACAAGTAATGGTCCCTTTCTCACTTGCACACATGATGAAAGTTGATGGCAATGTGTCTCAGTTCAAATCCCAGTCTTCTCTAGGAAGCTGGCAAATTGTGATTTACTGCAATGACTGGTACAAATTGTACATGCAGCTGTGTGTTAAAACGTATCCTTTACTAGCTCTATCCTCCTTTCCTCTCCCCACTAGCTGTTGGCTTCATCCATAAATTGTACCTTCTCCCTTTGCCTGTCAACCATTTGAAGTAAGGAATGCAATTTATTATGTCTATACAGTAGGCCATGAACCTGGCTGAGGACCCAAAGTGCTACTGTAACAAAAACCATAAGTGATACAAAATGAAGCACATTGGAACTTTGCCTCACTGAATTTACTGGAAACAGAATTGGACCTTATCCAGGCTTTAGATAAACCAACAACACAAAAGAATCTGCCCTGGTCATGTATGCCACATTAGTGCTTTCCTCCCATGTTAATCTCTCCTTCAAATTCAATTCTTCCATTCAGGCCCATCTGCTGTAGCTCTGCTTCCACTGTAAAATAATTAATTCTTTATTCTCTCAATATTTAAAACAAAATACTGCATTTACCCAAATCCAAGACAACTCTGCATTTCAGATGACCCCCTCTCAATGAGATTCTATACATGGAAAATTATAAATGTGTTAAAATATCCAAGTACAGAATCTAATTAGTGGAAAGTCATCTTACATTTGTCCACCCACTGCTGTGACGTGGAAAGCAGAGGATGGGGGCAAGGGGCCAGACCCCTGCCCTTTGCCCTCCCTGCCTGCCCCCTGCCACTCACCCCCCCACCACATTAACCCCTCTGCCACCTTCCCCCCACCACATGTCCCCTAATTCCTGCCCCTCAGGCCCAGGAGCCAAAGGCTACAGTTGAGCCACTGCCTACCCCACCAGTACTCAAATCAAAGACAAGGGTTTTTTGCCCCTCATGCTGTTTGACCAAAAAAAAAAAAAAACACCAAAAAATTTTCCAATAAAACAACCTTTGAGTAAATATGGTAACTAGATAGGAATACAGAAGGCAGCACCTCAGACAGTTACTAGCTGCATTCCTATCAACAATAGATAGTTGTTTCCCAGCCACGCTCTGTCTCTGCTCCCCTCTACGTATGTCACTGTTCTGTTCCGTCTTAATTCTGACTTTGTATGATAAGTTCCCAGCAAGAATCTTCTTTTTATTTCCTTCCATAAGGCATGCTGCAATCCTGTGCTGCTACGTAAATATTAATTAGTTAAATATTAAGGCAAAGAGGAAGTAGCAAAAATTGGTGCAAAATCATAGAGAAGTTAATCTACAACAAGATACATCCTATTCCTATTGAATTGAAGGACAATTTGAATATTACCACTGACTTCCGTTTAAGCAGATACCGTTTTTCAGTGATCTCACATTCACAAGCTTTTCTATAACATTATTCACTTTAATGCCATATGTTTTCTTCATGACATTGTTAAGGATGGTTGGTTGATATGTTTTAGTTTGAATTTGAATGTTGACATTGTTAGAGAAAGATGCTTAAGACCCAATTATAAGGAGAAAAAATGGGGCATCATTTCCTCCTTGGTCAGAATAAGCAGACAAGGACAAAAGATAGCTTACAGAAGGCTCACCATGTATTTGGTATCATCTCTTTATATTAGATCTCAGAAAAATGCATTTCTGACAGCCTTTGGAAGTAAACAGATCCTTGCTGTTGCACATCCTGGATTCCATTATTTAAACGTTAGGAATTCAAAACAGTAACACACCCTACATTTAACTAGCCCAGTAATTTCTTTGGGGTTTTTTAATTCCTGCATTTGCTGATGTTCTAAGCACTGATGATGAAATGACAACAGTTCTCCAACCACGCTGCAGACTGTGTGTTTCTCCTTCCTTAAAGTAAAAAGCACAGGAGAAACTGACTTCAGTCAGAAAGCAAGAATTCATGTTTATTTACACACACACTCTATTTATACCATATTATTGATCTTTTAATTTATCACAGTAATATTTCTTTAAGTTTTGGAAATATTAAATCAAATTACACTTACAGCACAACTCTGAAGAAAATGTGCGGTATTAACCTCATTATACAGATGAGGAACTAAAGGACAAAGTGAAAAAAAAAATCATACAGTAAATTTGTGACAGAGTAAGGAATTAAACCATAACCAGAGTCAAAGTTCATTGATCTAACTAGAAGGCCATCTTTCTCTCTATCCTCAGCTGAGGTGTGCATTTTACAGGTGTGTTTTCTCAGGGAAAGACCTCCCATTGGATTATCCTATCAAACTCACTTATCTATTTTATCTAGAAATAATGATTCATTTTACAGATTGCTTTTCTCATTCTTCAGCAAGGTCCAAACACTACTATCTTTCTTTACTCCTACACTATTTCCATTCTTCTTTACTCCTACACTATTTCCATCCATGGCTTTCCCATTCTGGCAGTATAACCATTCCTGTACTCTCTTCTGTGAAATACTGTTGGACTGAACCTGACAGTCCCAGCAAACTTTTTAATGACATGGGCATCTAGTATGTGGCTTTTGCTCTATGTTCTTGCACTGGTATACACCTGATCCAGCTTACGAGATAAAGGAATGTCTCTTCACTGAGTTAGTAGGAGTTCCCTGAAAATTACAACAAGCCTAAAAATTAAGATAGTAGAGCTACCATGACTTTTAAGCTTGCTATACTTTTACTTTGATTCAGGCCTTTGTTTTGGGCCTGTGCCCTTTATGAGAGCTGTGGCATAACTGTATCACCCCTCCATCAGATAATGGAATGGGAACTGGAGCTAGTGGATTCTGTTCCTAACTCTGCCAGTGATTTGAATCAAGGATCCTGTAAAATAGGCATAGTAATCAGCTGTCTCCATGAGCATAATAAATTAAATATTTGTGAAGAGCTCTGTCTTACTTAAAAAGTTCCATGTAAGTGTCAAAGTATTTTATTGTTATTTTCCCCCTTTCCACTCAGAATACATCAGTTGACATCTGATTAGATTGCCTCGGGGTATACAATGCCTCCCAGAACTCTGCCTTTCCTGATACTGTATCTTCGTTATAGAGGCACACAGTATGTGTGATATCCGGTGAGCAGGAAGCTAGTTAAAAATGATTTAACGTATTGTTTGCACTCTGAAAGCAATTACACACAAAAAACCAAATAATCATGCAACCAAATTAAAATATTCATCAACCATTACTTTATAAAAAACAGAATGAGTAAGTAGCCTAAGAACAGGAAAGGATTCCAATGTAATAATACAATAAAAACAAAGGTAACAGCCTTAGTAAAGGTCCCAAGAATTAACACTGTAGGAGTCAAAGTGATCCTATGGAGAAAAACAGACAAAAAACGTAAAGTGGAATTTAGTCAGCATTGATACCCAAATTCTTGAATTCTTCAATATTTCTAAAATAAAATGAAACCTTTAGCCTATTTTAAGATCAAATTATCAAAGGAAATAAGTGAGCAAAACCAAATTTGCAATGGGCTTTTTTCCATTTTAACTCCCATTTGCAGAAGGGAAAGACACACAGCTGTTTTTCAGGTTGCAAAAGTGGTAGATAAAATTTACTTCAGAAGCCTTAGGCAAAGTATTCTCAAGGGTACGTTTGTGATGGTGGTAGAGGCTTGGGATGAATGCCCTAAGTGAATGTAGCCTTCCAGGACTGGCAAACAGCTACAAAATTTGCACCTTCGTGTTTACTGAGCAGTAACTTCCCTGAAATGTCTGGGGAAGTTTAGCTGACAGTACAGCTTGTCTTGCCTGCCTAGGGGAAAACACAATAAGTGCCATCTGTCCACTGTCTAATTCAGCAGTACAGGCATCCAAGCAATCCAGTCAGTGTACCAGAAAACCATTGCAGCAGGAAGCTGAATCCATACTGATTAGCAATGTATTATAGTTCACCATGTTTAGGCTTTGGATGAGCATGACCAAGCTGAGGATGGAGGTCCTTTCTTGAACCAGCAAGATCCTTTGTCTTTGTGCGATAAAGAACAGATTGTAGCAGGCTATGCACTAATGGCACATAATGGAACATCTAATAGCTAAATTGCATTTCCCTGTCATGTATCACAGAAGCTTCTGCTACAAAGTTGGCGTTCACAACAACCCAGCAATCTAATCAGATGTCAATTGCTTGACAAAATGTATTCTGAGGGGAAAGGGGGAAAAACACCCAATAAAATATGGCACTTACATGGCACTTTTTGGGCAAGACAGAGCTCTTCACAAATATTTTAATTCATTATGAGAAATGAGACAGCTGGGGTTATTACACCCATTTTACAGAATCCCTGATTAAAATCACAGGCAGAGTTAAGAACAGATTCCAATGACTCCAATTCCCATTCAATCCTCTGACTGAGGAATGATACAAATCTGCCTAAGCCCTCATAACGGGCACAGGCCCAAAACAAGAGCCTGAAGCTAAGTAAATGTATAGAAATCTTAAAAAGGCATGTTAACTCCACTATCTTAATATTATTAATGTTACAAATAGCTTCAGTTTCAGAATGAAGGACTTCTAAACCATGATGTAAGCTGTACATTAACACGAGGAGAAGAATATGGGGTACAGGTTACAGGAAGTTAAATTTAAGACTTTTCTGCCCAAAGAACCTCCTTTCCATACTCTTATTATGCAAAAATATTCAGCTGCTTTATGTGTGATGTCTGCCCCTAGCCTAAGAGGTAGAAAACAGTATCCTTAGAGAGCTGCTACTATAAGAAAGAAAGAAGCAGATTTCAGAGCTCTGACATGCCTTGTGGCTTAGGCTTCTGCAGTAGCTATGCAGCATATGTGGAACATCATCCTGCAGGCCAAGAGAGAGACTATATTTTTCAGCACCTTTAACACTATAGATTCATCATAAACTGGTCATAGTGAATACTCTTCAGGTGAACAATCTCTACGTGTGACTGGTCAGATAGTTCAAAGCAAAAAACAGTTATTCTCCTACCCCCCACACACCACTACCACCACCACCTTTCTAGTCCTTAATTTTTTAATAACAGTATTAGCTTATAGCCAATAAAAAGAAGCAAATAGACAAAAAAAAAAATATAAGCACGGATTGCACACAGTTCTAGAATTCCTTCAAACCAATGGATTTGTTATGTTTTAGCAGTCACTGCTAAAGAAATAAGATTGGTCTCAATCACGCAAAGAGAGCTACATAAGCAAGACCTAATGAGTTCTTCATGGCTGCTAGGGTCTGTCTGTGGGCTTTTCTGGTATAACTGGTACATGTTAGCAAATTAAGTATTTCAACTAGAAATGCATGTTCAACATCCTAGATTATCATCTTGAGAAAAATAGTCCAGTAATTGGGAGATACTAATCCAATACCACAAAAGCAATTTGCTTGCAGGTATTATAAATGTGTCTCATATTGGAGG
>NW_005842223.1:352916-357828 GCF_000455745.1 Alligator sinensis
AGCTAAAAGAAAAACTGTGATACTACTGTATGTCCACACGATCTCCATAGCTCTAATACCTGTATCCTAAAACCAGAAGTTAGAAAAAAAGCTTATGTGGGATCAGAAAACCTGGAGTATAATATTGTGTAATTAATGTAAATAAGATTCATAGTTCATTACAATCATCTAGTCTGACTTCCCACATAACACAGACTAGAGAACATAACCCAATCATGTCTGCATCAAGCCCATAACTGTTATTTCCTCTGAGGAAACTTTTTTAGAAGTAACAGAAAATCAAGTGTTCCAGGACCATAATTTTGTCCTGTATCCAAGTGTAGGTGTACATGCCACAGTTATTTCCCAATGTAAGTGAAAGAAAGAAAAATTATGGGAAACTACAAAAAATCTCAAGCATCAGTCCTGCCAGAACAAATATTTCCAAGCAGTAAAATTTTCATGCTTTCAGAAAAATAGTGAAATTATTTTTCTATGATTTTAAGATGAGCATAATTGACCAGCTCTTCCTTATACTGTACTGTCTATTCCTACTGATTCTTTTTCTCTGTTTAAAATCAGCATCCCAAAACCTGGGTCCTTCGCCTTTCCTCTGTCAGAGAACCCAGATTTCAGACAAAAACAGAAGCACAATTCCTACACCTTCTTCAGCTAAAGTCTCCTCAAGCAGTCTTTGCCCAAGTAACAGTGCCCAGATCAAGCAAACAAAACACATAGGTTGATTCCTTCCAGGTGAACCAATTAAAATATTTCAGGTGCTTTCAGAGTATAGTCTGCCCTGAATTCATCATGTATTGAACCAGTATTAAAATAAGTGAACTACTCACAGGCTTAAAAGTAAGCATGCATTTAAGTATGCTGCTATATCAAAACCTATAGCTCTCTAGTGTCATAATATTTCTACAGTTTTTAGCATCCTATCTAGCATCCATGACTTCAATTGTACCTCTCATAAATTGAGAATTAAGTAAATCCACAAGTGCTTTTCTGTATTGAGCTAGCATGTTTGGCACTTTGCAAAATCAAGTCCCATTAGGCTATGCATATTTTTAAATCACACAGGAACCTACTACAGAGAAATACTACACACAGAATGTATTTTGCTATATTCTTCTGAAATGCAGAATGAGCCAAGACTGAAGGTATAAACAACTTTAAAGGCTTCAGTATTTAGAGTCACTTCTTTTCATCACCTAACATGCACACAATCACAGCAAATCAAGATGGCAGCCCCCAGACAAAATATAGAAAGGTAACAGATATTAATTCCTAGGACTAGAAGGCATAAAGTAAAGCTAAGGAACATTTTTCACACTATCACATTAGATTAGCAGTGTGAACAAATGCAAATTGATTTCCACATCCAAGCTTCTCTATCTTCTGGGTCAGGACAATGGGGAAAAACTATCAAGCTTATGTAACACAGTAGCAGGTTTGTTATTAATTCAGACGTGCTGCTGTCAATGCCCAATGACACTGAAAACAAAGATTGACTGGATATTCAAGTGGGCTGTCAAACATTGCCTGGATTTTAAGTGAAGACTAGATTTTCATTGTGGACCTTTGGGAGTTATGCACACAACACCCCTTTGATAACTCAAAATCTAAGCTAGTCATCTTTTCAGCATAGAATAAGAGAGAGAGAGAAAATAAGCCTATAGGAAAATCTGTAATGAAATATTCCATGCAGTGAAAAAGAATAACTGTCCTTCCACATAAATCTGTGCTATGAATTTCCAAATATTTTCCTAATTATGCAATTTGACCCTGCAAGAAATAATAAAAGCCAATAAAAAGTCAGCAGCTGTGAAGCAGTATCACACTGTTAACCTGTTCAAGGTGCCCAATGGGTCTTTTATACTCTCATTTTGTGGATGAAATCATGACACCAGCTCTCTCACCTGGAACTGACAGTATGAGTTTTGCCAAAAGAAAAAAAAATCTGTTGTGGCCTTAAAATTCTTTTTTAAAGGATGTTATAAATCATTATGAGATGCAATATGTAGATCTCAAACATTAACCTAAATACAGTCACAAACTTGCACTTATCACATCTATAAAGATTTTCAGTGCTGAAACTATAAGAGGAAAAAACAACTTGACATTTCCAATTAACCTTTTCTACCCTCAGTAAGTGAAAAAACACCAAATACAGCTACAATATGAAATCATTACCAATTTGTGGAGCCAGAGTATGAAAATTAAAAAGAAGCTCTTAAAAGTTTTACTGAGCAAGTCAGTTTGAGAAATTTATTAGCAGCCTTTATTACACAGTTACATCTGTGACTAGCAACTTCTCATTAAATGTCTCAAGCTTTTGTGGTATGTTGGAAGTGACTATAGGATATTTTGCATGATTCAGATATGCTGGACCCAGAACTAGTCTTCTAGTAAACCAGAGCTTTACCTGAGTACTGACTCATAGACTGGGCCTGATGTTTGCATCGAGAGCTAGAAGATGGTATATTTTTCCATGAGAATTTTCCTACATATGATAGAAACTTGTCTAAAAATAGATTTTCATAGGTATTGTCAATTTGATTCAACTTTTAAAATGTGAAATTTTGAAAAAAGAATAAAAATATTTGCTTCACTTTGAAATGAAATATTTATGTTCATTTTCAAAACACAACTGCAAGAAAAACCTGAAAAAGTTTGGAGATGTATTTTGATCCCTTTTCTCCTGATTTCCCCTGAATGTAAGTCTACAGTTGATGGGTGGGTAATACTTATTTTCTTTCTATCTGTTCAATTTTCCTTTTTGGACTACCACTTGAAAATTTAAAAAAGAAGAAAAGTGAGAAAACATCCAATTACAGTGGTAGTGCTTATTTTTATTGCTCCTATCAACAGAAAGAAGCAGAGAGGAAAAATAAAATATGAATTTCAACTTTGTAAATATGTATTTTGTAAAAAATTAAAAAAAAAGAGAGGAGGAGAAAGATTGCTCCACTTTGAAACCTGATAAACCTAGGAGGGAGGAGCAGAATTTTGATTTTCCATGTAATTGTTTTCCCCTGTTTTTACCATATCTACCAACTCATAGGTCAATACATGAATGCCTACAACTCTTGAATCAAGTGCATGTTAAGCTTTCTATAGCAGCTGAATGTGTCTGGGAAAACAAAGTAACCTCTCTTTCCTACTCCCTGGTGTTAGATATCTGACTCTGTCTGCTACTGACTTAGCATTTGCATAATTTTAGGTCACTAGGAAACATAATATTATATTAGTACTTTTGTAACAGAAGCAGGGTTTCCTGTGAACTGAAAAACAACCCTGACACTGTTAAATCCAGAATTAAGTCAGGACCAGAGCGGTAGCCTACAATGAAAAAAAGGGGGCCAAGGGAGTTAATGTTGTAATAACTATTTCCTTTTATCTGATTTAAGTTTGTAGCTTTTTAATTTTGTTGCATCTTTCCCCTTTCCTTTATAGGAAAAAATAAAGGGAAGCACACAGCCTACCATCTTGGAAATGATCTTATGCTTTACTGCTCATCAATGACATTTTCCAAATACCAGTGAAATGCAGCACTAACATAAACATCATACTATGGAATGGGGAAAGCAGAATGCAGAGGCACGTAGGCCTCCAAACTTCTATCCTGCAAGTTAGCTGTTTTATGCCATGACATTTTGTACTTCTCCAAATAATGATACCTGTGCCTTTCTTTTAAAAGATAATATTTTGTAATGACTCCTATTACTGCCTTGTCTATCTAAAGAATTCTGATTCAATTCCCAGTCTCTCTTTAACTTAATTTCACACTTCCTTGTTCTTGTATTTGGCACTAGTTCAAATTGCTTTGTAACATCTTTTCTTTCTGTAGCCTTTAAAGTAGAACGCATCTTAATGGAAGGCTCATTTTCAACTTTTCTCTTGTATTTAACAAATCCTAATTGCTTTTAACTTTGTAAAGTTTAAGAGTTTCTGTAGCCTCTGTGCCAGGAGTGGGTAATTATTTGGGCTGGAGGGCCACTTATGGAGTTTTGGGGAACTGTTGTGGGCTGGATCTCCACCCCCCCCTCCCATTCCCCTGCCAAGACAGGTCAGGTCAGCAGCCATCCCTTTCCCTCACTCCCCACAGCCCACTAAAATTCCCTAAGTGGTAGATTACTACACAGTCACCTGGGGCTGAACAGAGCTGGCAGGTGGGGGGTCTCCATGGAGACCGGGCTGAGACCCTCATGGGCAGAGTGCGCTTGTCTGGGCAGGTGGAATGGGGTGGGCAGGAGGGCAAGGACCAGCATCCAAGAGCAGGATGGGTGGATGGCACCACTGTAGCAAACCCCTGTTTTTCTTTTTTTTTCTCTCCTTTAAAATGTCTTCCCTCCCCTTCCCCAACCATTTCTGACTTTTTCTTTCCTTCTCTATTCTCTGTAGCCAAGTATAAGTGAGCTAAGACATGGGATAAGCTTCAGCATTTTATTTTGGTAGCAAGTTCTATTTGTTTTGGGGGTTTTTCTCCTTCTTTATATTGTATAATGTTTATATTGATTTTTACTGTTCTATATTACTGTTTTACTGGTACTATATGATTCAGGCCTACATATGTAAGTTAGCATAAGTCATGTCAAGTTTCCATTTTGTTTGTCAAGTCTCCATCCTGTCCCCAGGCCCGGTTGTATAACCCATGACTCACACCTACTCCTCCTATGTAACTTGGTTCCTGAATGACTGGGGATGAATGAGTGTGCTTGAGAGACAATGGCAGTAGCTCTAAAGATTGTTCTATCCGAATGACCGAACCATCAACACCAATACCTGGACTAACAACCCAGCCCTTGGAACCACCCATCAGCATTCAAGAAACAAAAGATGAAGCAACCCACCATTGTGCCAGGCTGCACATGCTCAGTAACACCTGGAGCCCTCTGGGACAGGACTGACATTGCCTGGACAGGCCCTC
>NW_005842223.1:358078-387589 GCF_000455745.1 Alligator sinensis
TCTGTGTAATAAAACTGTTATTTGGACCCCTAAGTCGGGTTTTGCTTTACTATGGTTTGGCCCTTCTCCAATCTCTGCTCCTCACCCCTCTAACTTCCGTCTCATTTTTCCTTCTCCTGCTTATGGCTCACTGCCACCTCCAACACCTGTCCTGAGCTCCTCTCTGCCTCCAAACCCCCTGTTTCTTTGCCACTGTCTTATCCCCACTGCCTTTTCCTTTTCCCCTGAGCAACCAGGTTTCTGCCTCAGTTTCTTTCCTGGCTATCTCCTCCCTGCCACCACTTATCTGCCCGCTCCCCCTGCCCTACAATATCTCAGCTGTCTGCCTCAGTTTCCAGCCTCAGTCTACAGTAAGTAAACCCAAGCCTCAGTTCCTCAGCCAGCTTCTCTGTAGTCCACCGGTTCTAATCCCGGTTCTGGCGACTTGCACTCCCTACACTTTAACTCTCTCTCTCACCTGAACCTTCTCCCCAAGTATCCCAGGTACCCCAAGCACACACATACACACTATACCATCCAAGTTAGGAATTTACTGGTGTGTATGTGTAGGTGGGTTGTATGTGTGTGAACTGGTGAGTGTGTGTGTGTGTGTGTATATATATATATATATATCATTGTGTGCATGATATACGAATTAGTGATCTGTGTCTAACTATTGGGGTGTATAGTGTATGTGTTTGAATTGGTGATAGGTATGCATGTGCCTAGGCTGGTTTGGAAGTGTATGTACCTGAGTTGGTAGTGTGTGTGTATGCACCCAATTGATTTGTGTGTTTATATATGTGCAATTGTGTCACACCCTCCTGTCTAACAGCGCAATATTGAGATCCTGATAGTTAGCCTGACCCCACAGGGCAACACCACGATCACAGGGCAGTGACAGCATGAGGCCAGGGCCCAGGGAAGAGCCATGATCTGCTCGCTGCATGGCCCCACATGTTCATCACTCCACAATCCTGGCCCCAGCCCCAGTCTCAGCCCCACCTGCCCATCCCACCCCCTCCTCTTGGCTGAGTGTGCCCTGCCTGCATAGGTTCCAGGTCGGGCTCCATGTAGACCCCACCCACCCACTCCATCTGGTGCCCCCAGAGGTGGATGCGTGGCGGATGGGCCAGGGTGTTCAGGCAGCAAGGCAGTGTCCAGCAGCAGCAACACTGTCTGTGGCAGCTAGAAGGAGCCACCACCACTGGGACTGCCAGGAAGCCAAATCTGGATGCTGCACTGCCCCAGACCCTTTGTGTGCCATGGGGCAGTGGGACTGACTACACATGCCCTGTCCTAGGCTGTCCCCCTGTCAGGTTCGACCTAGAAACCACTATACAAAGCCCAAGCAAAAGTCTCTGTTATGTAACTAATGCCCATCTACAATGATAAGGAGGAGACAGTCTTAGATAAAGGAGGCTTGAAAACAAAAGCAGAATCAGAGGACTAGGGCAAAGAGCTGATTTAAATATTAAGATTCACACCCCTAGGTGGGGAGAAAGTATGCTAATGAAACATACATGTACGGAAATGAGATACATAGCTAAAACACAGGTATAGAGACATGCTCAGTAAAGAACTCCTTGCGTCACTCCCTTATAACCAATTAGCAAACAAGAATGCTTATGAAGGTCCAATACTCCTGTATAAAAGATGCTTAGAATTAAAAATCTGTGTGCTTGTTACGTGAAATTATTCCGCTTGCACCTTGTATTGCTAGCAATAAATCTTTATACTTTCACCCCTGGTATCTTTATGGGCTTTTGCATACCGGGCACGATCCCAGACTTGAGCTGGGGCTCAACAGTTTTTGGCACCCCAGATGGGACTGCCTTAGATAACCTTGCCCTGACTAGCTGACGACCAGACACAGCTCTTCCTTATCAAATGTCAGGCGCGCCCCGGGATCTCTTTTCCCGGTGAGACTTTTGTTTCAGGGGGAGCTGGATCGCTGAGGCGGCAGTAGCCTAACGGTGCAAAGCCATAGAGTGAAAGTATCAGTAACAGGCACCTGGGTGAGAGGGTAGAAAGGGCATAAGGCCTACCATCAGCACGCCTGCCTGGGATTATCTCTGTAAGTATTCTGTCTGGCCCGAGTCCAAGACCAGTGATTTTTCCCCTGTGAGGACGAGGACTAAGAACAGATCCCTGGATCCCAGGTAAGTCGGACGGTCAGGACCGGGAAGGCAGCCCTGAGATGGGTACTATTAACAGTAAGGTTAGGAAATGTACCCCCCTCTCTTGTGCATTGGGACATTGGGCAGAGTTTGGTGGAGATCCTATGACTAGGAAGAAAGCTAAATTCTTCTGTGAAACTGCGTGGCCACGCTATCAGCTAGATGATCAAGAACATTGGCCTCCGGAGGGAAGTGTTAATTATAATACTATCTTACAATTGATTTTGTTCTGCCGGCAGAATGGTAAATGGGAGGAATTGATGTATGCGCAAGCGTTTATGTCTCTTTGTAGAAATAGAAAGGTTTTGGAGGAATGTGGATTGGGGGAGGGGGTTCGGGGAAGTGAGATGGCTTTCATTGAACCAACTGTAAATCCTGTCCTGGACTGTCCGGAGCCGGAGGCTCTTCCCCCTCTGCTGCCTTTACCGTATTCTCTTCCTCTTCCTCCTCCTCCTCCTGATACAGCTGATTCCTTGCTGGCATCTGCTCTTCCTGCTTCTTCCCCCCCGAGGCGGAGACTGAAAATACTCCCCGACCTAGGAATCTGGAACAGCACCAGCCCTGGCTGTCAGGTGTTTGGCAATCTCCAGATTCCCCGACTTCTCCTGATATAACCCCGGGAGGTGGGTGGAGAGTACAGTTAAGAGCAGACTCCGGGGTTAAGGGAAAACATCACAGGGAATCTGATCCTGGCCGTGGGAAGGGAAATGGGGTATTTCCCCTAAGAGAACAAGTGGTACCTGGGCCTCTAGAAGATGATGGGGAGCCAACCTACCGTCGAACCTTTGTGCACATTCCTTTCACTACATCAGATTTGTATAATTGGCGGAACAATACCCCCAGCTTGAGAGAAGGTACTGAAAAGGTACATAACCTGTTTAAAATGATTTTCAAAACCCATAACCCAACCTGGGCAGATGTTCAGTCTCTTTTAGATATCCTGTTGACACCAGAGGAGAGGAGAATGGTAGTGGGCAAAGCCCGTGAGTACGTGGAAAAGGAGATTACTGCAGGGAACTTGCAAGGAAATAGGGACAATCATGTCCCCACCCAGGAGCCAGATTGGAAACCAGACCAAGATATGACCTCTATCCGTGCCTATCGAGAATATATCCTCCAAGGATTGAGAGATGCTGTGAAAAAACCCCAGAATCTCAGTAAGGTGTATGAGGTCCGACAGGAGACAAATGAGACCCCGAGTGCTTTCTTGGAAAGAATTTACACTACTTTCAGACAATACACTCGTGAGAACCCGGAGGATACATCAAACGCTCGCATGGTAAATATGATTTTTATAGGTCAGAGTGCACCGGACATTAGAAAGAAATTGCAGAAGACAGACGGAGCAACAGGTATGCCTATTTCCCAACTAGTAGATATTGCTTACCAAGTATTTACTAACCGAGAAAGTGTTCAGGAAAAGCAACAGGACAAAAAAAGAGGAGAGAAAGATAAAAATGCAGGCAGCCCTACTGGCAGCTGCAATCACGGGAAAACCTAGAAATGAGGGATCCTGGAGACAGCCTCAGAGACGGGATCCATTAGAGAAAGATCAGTGTGCCTATTGCAAACAAAAAGGACATTGGAGGCGGGAATGCCCCCGTCGGAAAGTTGGGGAAGGTGAAAAGAAAAAAGAGGAGAGCAGTGGACTGTTTGCTTTTGGAAGGGATTCAGATTGAAGGACACCGGAGGCCCGGGAGGGAAAGATAACCCAGATCCCAGTGTCCCCTGATGAGCCTCTGGTTAAAATGCAACTAGGGGACAAAGATGAATTGGTAAATTTTCTCGTTGATACAGGTGCTGCCCATTCTGTCTTAACTCAAAAACTGAAACCTTTAAGTAAAAAGGCTGCGCCGGTGGTAGGGATTACAGGGAAGGCAGTAACACGACCCTTTTTTACAGCCAATGACCTGTAATCTTGGGCAGACTGAAGTCACCCATCAATTTTTGTACATGCCAGACTGCCCTGTTCCCCTTTTAGGAAGAGACCTCCTCTGTAAACTGCATGCTATGTTGTCATTCCAGGATGGGCAAATGTTTTTAACAGTGCCTTCTGAAAAGGGGTGGCATTTGCAGGCTTGCCTTCTCGGCCTTCTCCGAGAGGAAAGTACACCGGATATCCCTCAAACCCTGCTCGATGCTGTTGTTCCATGGGTATGGGCAGGTCATCGACCCGGAAAGGCTAAAATGCTGACCCTGTAAAGATTCAACTTTTGCCAGGGGCCCAGCCTCCATGTGTGAAACAATATCCAATGCGGATGGAAGCCAGGAAAGGAGTGAAGCTGTTAGTTGAACAGTTCCTGGAGTATGGCCTTCTCCGTGAATGCACATCAGCTTTTAACACACCCATCTTGCCTGTGAAGAAGCCTAAGAGTGATGAATATCGTTTCGTCCAAGACTTGAGAGCTGTAAATAAAGTGGTTGTGAGTATATACCCTGTGGTTCCTAACCCGTACACTCTGTTATCTGCCTTGAATCCAAATCATAACTGGTTTACGGTTATTGATTTAAAAGATGCTTTTTTCTGTATACCAGTAGAGAGGGGATCTCAGGAAATATTTGCATTTGAATGGGAAGACCCAGATACTAGCATCAAGACTCAGTTTTGCTGGACTGTCTTACCCCAAGGGTTTAAAAACAGCCCAACCCTATTCGGCACTGCATTAAGCAAGGATCTACGTAGGCTAAAACTGCCACCATCCTGTGCTGTCTTGCAATATGTGGATGACTTGCTTTTAACAGCCACCACTGAAGCAAGCTGCTTGGAAGGAACAATTTGCCTCCTTAATTTTCTGGGACAGGAAGGATACCGGGTGTCCAAAAATAAAATGCAGCCCATATCCCAAAAGGTAATATACCTGGGATTTGAATTACAGCCTGGTCAGAGAGCCCTGTTGCCTGAAAGAAAAGAAGCTATATGCCGGCTAGCACCCCCAAAAACGAAGAGACAATTACGGGGCTTCTTAGGTACAGTAGGTTTTTGCAGGATTTGGATTCCAAATTTTGGGGTTATTGCAAAACCTCTGTATGGAGCTACACAAGGTGATAAAAAGGTGCTCACTTCCAAAAGGAATAGGGTCAGACAATGGCCCACATTTCATTGCACAAATTACTCAGAAGGTTTCTGAGTTCCTGGGAATCAGCTGGCATTTACACACCCCTTGGAGACCTCAGTCCAGTGGAAAGGTGGAACGTATGAATCAGACCTTAAAAAGACACCTTGCAAAGATTTGCCAAGAAGCTCGACTCAAATGGCCAGAGGCCCTACCCTTGGCCCTGTTACGAGTAAGGGTCGCACCACATTCTAAATTGGGATTAAGCCCGTTTGAAATAATGTATGGTAAGCCTTACCCTCTGAGTCTGCCCATGGGTACTGAACAACAGTTACATGTTTTAGGAGAGGGAATGATTAGAGAATATGTATGGTCCTTGGTTTCTGTTTTGTCTTCCATCCATCAGCAGGTACGGGACGTGCTGCAGACACAGGACCAGTATCCTGCCCTGGGAAATCGATTATTACCTGGGAGTTACGTCCTTGTGAAAGATTGGAACGAGGAACCACTTCGAGCCAGATGGAAAGGCCCATATAGGGTACTTCTAACGACCCCGACGGCCGCAAAGCTCGAAGGAATCAAGACTTGGATACATTCCAGTCGCCTAAAGCCGGTGGCTGGACCAGAACAAGAAGGAATCCCTGCAGACTCCGGGACCGGAGACAGAGAACAGTGGAAGGTGGAGCCAATAAGAGACTTGAAATTCCTATTCAAAAGAAAGGAACTTTGAATAATTTGACAATCTTTGATTAAGTTTTATAAGCCTTATTATGAAATTGTTCAAGGTTTTATTGTGGGGCACCCTGATCTGTCCACTCCTACTTATAGGAGGGGAAACCCTTTTACAACAAAAATTTGACCCTCAGGAAAATGTCTGGATTTATCTGGCCCGGGAAATTTTAAATAGAACGGACTTCTGCTTAGCGGGAGGGATCAATGCTCACCTGGTTTTTACCTCATGCTTAATCGCAGTACCAACCCCTTTAAAAATTTTACAAAATTATACTATGCTGAAGAATGTAGAGAAGAAAAGTACATATCAGAATATATATAAGTGGGGGACTATTGTAAAAGAGAAGAATAGAGACATGTTTTCCGTACGGGTTCAGGCAACAGCTAATGCTTCTGAATGTTTCCTAATAGTTAATTGTACTAATAATTGCTTCAAATTGAACCAAGGTAGAAGAATCCTTTGTAACAAGACCAATCAAATATCCTATGTATACAATGTTCACCTGTCGTCTTATCTATCTTCAGACCTAAGGTGAATCAAATGATTTTACAAACGAAGAAAGCTGAGAATACTAGGTTTGTGTTGAAACAAATTGAGTGGAGCAATTATAATAAAAATAATTAAAAATGCTCCAGAGGGGGAAAATGTTAGGTTTGACCTAGAAACCACTACACATAGCCCAAGCAAAAGTCTCTGTTCTGTAACTAATGCTCAATTGCAATGATAAGGAGAAGACAGTCTTAGATAAAGGAGACTTGAAAACAAAAACAGAATTAGTGGAGTAGGGCAAAGAGCTGATTTAAATATTAAGATTCACACCCCTAGGTGGGGAGAAAGTATGCTAATGAAACATACATGTATGTAAATGAGATACATAGCTAAAACACAGGTATAGAGACATGCTCAGTAAAGAACTCCTTGCGTCACTCCCTTATAACCAATTAGCAAACAAGAAAGCTTATGAAGGTCCAATACTCCTGTATAAAAGATGCTTAGAATTAAAAATCTGTGTGCTTGTTACGTGAAATTATTCCGCTTGCACCTTGTATTGCTAGCAATAAATCTTTATACTTTCACCCCTGGTATCTTTATTGGCTTTTGCATACCGGGCACGATCCCAGACTTGAGCTGGGGCTCAACACCCCCACACCTGGGTTGGACAGGGCCAAGGGATCCACTGCAAGCCAGATAAAATCCCTTGGTGGGCCAGATCCAGCTCACAGGCCATATTTTGCCCACCTCTGCTCCATGCTCCCCGTTTTAGTATTCTCCTACTATAAAAGTGACCAGTCTGGCCCAGTTTTAACTGGTCCAGTTATGGTCTTATTTGTCCCCATCTGTTGTTAGGGTAATATCCCATGGTTTGCTATTTTGAGTTAACGGTGATGGGAGATTCACACACTATAATTCCTCTCTCCTGTATTTCTTGGTGGGACAAGCAGGTAGGCAAAGGGTGCTAGAACTCAAGAAGGGGCAGATAAAATGCTCTGCTAATTAAATTTGGTTCTGTGGATCAGACTAACCAAAACAGATCCTGCCAAACCTTTCCTTCAATTTTCCAAATTCAGTTAATCATATATTTGCCTATTCTCTCCAGACCTCACTTTGATGTGGCTAGATTTTTCTACCTTTACTTGCACTAAGTTCCATCTTCCCCTCCAAGTATTCACAATGACTTGAGAGAGCATGCATTTAATGTAAGGAACCATTCAAACTCATCTATTAAGTGGTGCTGTATTGGGGTGTGATCGCGTACAACTATTGAACAATTCCCAAATGTCACTGATTGGGAACCAGTGTACAATTGCCATGGGTCAAAAGTGTCCACAAATATAGTGCCCTACCACTCCAGGTAGAACAATAACATTTTAGTGTCTAAAAGGTGACGCTTTGGCACCAGAGGGTAGGAGTGAGCACCCAGCCCAGCATGCCTTGCATTGGGCAACTGTGAGAGGCAATGCTTCCATGCACTCGCTGTTCCAAGAGATGGGTGACATGGGGCTGGGGGCATTTTCACTTTTCTCTACTAAACAGGAGTTCAGTAAAGGTCAGTAGCTTACACCTGACTGAAGCATGCCTGCTTGACTTCAGGTGCCCCAGAAGGTGGGAGGGAGTGTGTGGACCCATCTTTTTGCATTGCAGGGGCAGGATGAGGGGGCATAGTCAAGTAGTGAGTGAGGACACACACAACTGATTGTTAACAAAATAGCTTTTATTAAACAAGCACTGCAAGGGAGATCATTGATAAAAAAGTGCCATAAAAAGAACAAAAGGGGAGCACTAGAGTTCTAGATGTGCACCAGAATAGTCCATTACAGCAGTCAAGGGGTGAGAAGCAATGCAGTGTGGGGTGCCTAGAGAAATGACCAGACTCACATCATGGGATGTTTGGTGCCTAACAGACTTGGTCAGTTAGTACCGGTCACATCAGGCTCCCTTGGTTTAGATGGTTTGTAAGCACTCTGTCAGGATATCATCAGCAGGGATCCGGGTTTTGCATTTGCTGTGGAAAAATATGAATTTTCTCCTTTAAAAAAGAAAAACCTGGGAAACCGCAGGTTTCCCCTTGCAGGCTGGCAAAGGTCCAGCTTGCAATGGGCTGCTTGGGGCTAGGGAGAGCAGGATGCAGGGGGCACCACATGTATGTGCATGCGCATACATGCACATGGCAGCCAGGTAGTGGTGGAGAGAAGGGAGCACCATCCCATCATGGTGAGGCATGGTAGTGGCAGCACTGCGACGTTCTGCTCCCGCACAGCTGCTTGGCAGGCAGGGCGCACCTCACCTTGGTGGCCACAGCAGCACAGCGCTCCTTCCCATGCCGGGTCCCTCCTGCTGGGCCATGGAGTACATGTCCACATGTAATGTTGACCCAGTTCACAGAGAACCAGTTTAAAGAGAGTACTTTAGAGGTATATATTTGAACCATTATAGGCAGCTTTAAAGAGTAGAGAGAACAAGATCAGTTCCAACACTCATTTGCAAGACTCTCCACTAGGCTCCTTCCTCTGTCATGAACAGTTTATAGTTAAGAATGACAAGCAAGTTGCAATTGAATCTTGTTTGGCTTCTCTCAGAGAATACTGCCACAAGACAACAGCAGTGACTCCATCTAAAGCAGGGTGGAAGCAAAATCGGTAAAAGTGGATTTTAAAAATCCCAGCTTCAGTCATGCCAAGGGTTTCAGACGGTAGGAAAATTTAAAGTGATCAATGCTAAGTAATACACAAATCACCTGGGAATTGGGATACATTTCTGTAAAGCAGAACACAAGAACATTTCTGCTTCATTCTCTGGTTCACTTAACTCTCTTCCAGGAACAACTTTGTCAATACACTGAAAAGATGTATTCTCTGTACAAGTTACTGTAGCTTGTACAGTCAGTAGGGGACTAGGACAATGGAGACAAAACCATGCCTATTATATCTACACCAGATTTCAAGAAAGGCATAGAAATACTATGAATTTTGGGGTCATGCTGACACACCAAAAGGGGGAAAGAGGCTCACCACAAAATTTGAGCACAATCTGTTCTAGGTTTGACTGTTGCCTGGAAGAGAGTGACTATGAAATAGGATTTTTCAGAGTTTCTAGTGGCAATTACTTACCAAAGCCTAAGTACATTCACCCTGGACAAAAGTAAAGGCTTTTTAAGGAAACAAACTGACTGACTACCAAAGTACTTGACACCACCTCCAAACATTAAGTTTTAGTCAATTCGAAAGCTTTCAGGGTGCACCACTGAGTAAAAGTCTTTTCTTTTGGGGCCTTAAAATTCAAAGGGCAATCTATGATTTGCCAGGCTCTATTGTCTCTTCAACTTAGATATCTAATTTTAGTATACGTGCAGCTAAAGCAAGCATACTGCTACACAACTTGCAATGAAACTCCCAAGGAAACATGTCCTGTTTGTCCATTGCTGGACAGGCCAGATTTAAGACCTCTAGAGTATAACTGGGATGCAAAATCCAAAAACTGAATTACAATTTTCCAACTGCCCCTAGGCTAGGGTTTTGTGGGCTCAAGACCACACATTGCACAGCAAGATCCTGAGACTCCACAATACTCTGGTTCCATAGACAGGAAAATGGACAATTACTGATTTAAACATCTAAAATGCAGATTCTAATTAATTAACTACCAAAGTAAATGACACAAACCATTATAATAGCTTCTACATTATTCATTTTGATTTAAAACTCTAGTATGCTGTCACCAACACATTCACATTTTGACTTAAAAACCCACAGAGATCAAAGGAGCAGCCAATACCTTTCAGAGCTCTCTGGAGTCATAGACTATGTTGATGTTTTCAAAGGGTTTTTTTAAAAGCCAGAAAAGTTAGCATTTAAAAAGAAAGAAAGAAAGAAAGAAAGATTTGGTTATTTTGGCGCACAATTCTGCAGAAAGGACTGGATTCTGTGGCAAAAATCTACAGCTGTGGCATCACAGAGTACAAAGACCCTGATTGTATTCGGTTAAACCAAAACCCTGAACCTGTTCATCCCCAAAACTTTCAATTATTTTAAATCTCTATAAAAATCCTATGACTTTAATACATCCCTCACTTTGAGCAGCATTTTCATAGGCTACAGATTGTCTACACATATTCATCTATCTAAGGAGAAGGCAGATATTTAATAACAGACAGTCCTGGTCAGAACAGAGAAATTACCTCTCAGCAGTTTTCCTTTTAAGTTTCACTTCTGGTGCATTAAAATAGCTGTCAGGCACTAAAGCTGCCTGGCATGTCTCTTATTTTAAGTCAGAGAATGTACTCCAGGACTGCATTGACTCTTACAAAATATATTAGCACATTCACAATGAACCTCTCAATTCTCTTGCACTACATAAAACACACTTTCCAATTTTCATGTCTGATACTTTTATAATTATAAATTGATTACTACTCTTGCTCTTCATTACTGGCCATGGCATAGCTCTTAATAACTACAAAGAGATTCGTCTGTAACTTGCCAGCTAAATCAATCTCTTGTTTAGTCACTACACTCCCACATCATTAGTTTTTTTCCTCTAGGAAACACAAGGCAGAGCTCTGATCAGGTAGAGAACTTGGGGGTTCAAGTGAAAAAGTAACTAAAACCATCAGCTCATAGCAGAGTGGCTACAAATAAAATAAATTATGCTATTATTTACAGAGGCAGAGAATGCAGAGCAAGAGAGATAATTCTGGTGCTACTAAAAACAATGATAGGTAAGATGTGACCCTTCAAAACTTTAAACTAGCTCAAGCTAATGAGACCTGAGGAAGGGTAATGTGGTACACAAAAGTTTATCTGTGTGCCCCTCCTACCTATACAGTTGGTCCAATAAAAGGTAATCACCCACCCCAAAAATCCTTTCTATACTAGCTCAAGTTAATTCTTCTTCCATCACCACTGTGGAGACAGTAGTTATTGTTACTCTCTTTCCATAGAAAGGAAATCACTAAAAAGTATGTCAACAAATCTTAGGGTACTGCTGTACCACCAAGACATGACACTCTGGCTCTACACATGCTACCTCCCAAACCAGAAGTAGATCAACTACATTCGTGCAGTGCTGCTATTCTACTTCAAGAGCTAGCCAGTAAAGAGCCAACATGATGTCTCAGCCCAGCACTGCCTTGTACCATATAGATGTACCCTAAGAAGTGAAATGACTTGGTCAAGATGACACATCATAGGCAGGAGGGGAACTCAAGGGTTTCTGGTACTCAGTACTAGGTTTTTCATCTGATTCTGCCTTGAGACATCCAAAACATTTGCAGTCTTCAGTGTGGTGCTGCGAGCCACAGTTAGAAAACCACAGGCTTCAGCTCAGAGCCCAGCTGGTGCTATATCTGAATGAACCATCACTATTTTAATTATTATTGTAATACTATTTTACAGATGGGGAGTTGAAGCACGGAGGGATCAAGAACTGGATACATCAGAGCCTGGTTTTCCCCAGTCCCAGTTTTGTACCTACCCACTGGATCACAAGGCTCTGTACAAGATGGCAAAGACAGAAAGGGTTTGGCTAATGTCATTCACAGGATTGGCGTTACATGTTGGGGTGTCAGGGGAATATTAGAAAAGCACAATGATGAAGATACATCAGAGGAGGAAGGGGCCTCTTTTTCAGAACTATTCTGAACCTTTAAAAAAGTTTGGATTAAGTTAAAAGAAAACAGGCGTTCAACAGAACACACCTGTTAGGCTTACTAAAATCTATCAAAACCATGGCATACAGCATGACTTAGAGCAAACAGCAGCCAAGACACAGCAGTCTTATCTGGGTATTAAATTCAATTGCTTAATCTAAAAAGCAAGCAGGAATATTTTCTAACGTTGTGTACACATTTGCCAGAAACACTGTCCCCATCTTCAGCAACTGAAATTTAATACAGGTTTAAAAGCTTAAAATTGGTAGGAAGGGAGAGTATCAACTTGAAAAACTAATGTTTTCAAAGAAATATTAATAAAATGATCCTTTATGAAGAATAGAGTTCTTTCTGGTTTCCATTTTAAATGTGTCCAGATTTGCTTTCAATAAGTCCAATGATTTCTCTAAAGAGTAATTCCACAAGCTCTGTAAATTTTAGCCAAACACAACTACGTTACACTTAGAAGATAAAGATGATCATCAACAGATTTCTTGTGTGGCTAAATATCCAAGCAGACCCTTCAAGATATTCACCTCTCTTGGGGGCAACTCATGGCAGTGAGAACAAGAGAGAAAAATCTTGTTCCCCTTTTGCCTTATTTCTCTAACCTGTTAGGATCTGTAATACTGAGCTCCTTTGACTCCCACGGATGTGATTAGAAATCAGAGTACTAGAGGGTTCCGGGGCTTGAACTTGCCTGCATAAATGACAGATGACAATCAAACTGACAGAAAGTTATAAATCAAGGAGTCATCCATTAGGTTCTTTTTCCTGTTAACTGGGGGTTCCATAATCTGAGCCTTCTACCTTCCCAGAGGTTGCATTTTCCTTTGAAATAATGCAACCTTGAAACATCATGCTATTTTAATTTACTCTTAGAATATTTGGTCTGAGAGTTTATTGATGCCACAGCTATTTAAAAGTGGATATCAGCACTACACAGAGATAAAGCTGCTGCAGCATAAATACCTGCTGGGTAAAATGACAGCTCTTCAAAGGTGCCCCTGGAATCCAAGCCCCAAGAGAAATAGAAGCAGCTGATTTAAGCTAGAGGTTAAAAACTGGCAACATAGAATACCCAACACATAGAGACTTCTGTCTTCCCTTGTCTAAGATTGACTCCCAGAAAGATCAGGCAACTTGACTCAAACGCTGCCCTGCAACCAGTAGCCACCAAAGAATCATTGACCTGAATGAACTACTCAATCAGTATCTAGGAATCATGTCCTACACAGTGCATGCATCCAGGTTTATCAGTCCCATTAATAAACAAATGCCAGTCAAGGATATGTGCAGCAAAATTCAATGACAGCATACACATTTTTCCTGGTGTCATTTGACTGACACCAAAGGAGGGATATTAAGGACATTGATGTGCACATCTCTTCTGTATACATCTGAAAAACACACACCTTGTGAATAAGCAATTAGGGGTAGAAAACAATATCAAAGGGTACTTCTGAGTATTAAATAGGGCCTGCTCCTACAAGGCTCCAAACTAAATACCTTCCATTCTTATTCAGAAATTAGATCCTGGGTGTTAAGTCTTTGCATTCTTTACCTAGAGGAAACAAACTCATTTTTCTTGACATCGCTAGGAAACAAGTAAATAAATAATAAGCAACATCATACAGTAAATACATTTTCAAATTAATTTAAACTGAACCATTTAGATGTCCACAGGAAACCGAGTGGCATTACCATATTTATTGGCATACCACACACCCAGATGTGCGCCCTGTTGTCAGAAGGCAAAGTAAAGCTTGCCAGCAGCAGCTTGAGGGTGCCCCTTTAAAAAAGTGAAAGGAGGGTAAGAAAGGGAAAGTAATGCTGCAGGTGCCAAAGAGACACCCTCGAGCTGCTGCTATTGAGGGGCAGAGCTATTGCTGATGGAGGAACTGCCCACAGACAGCCAGCAGCTAGGTTACCAGAGCAGCCATAGGTCATTGCTCCCTCCTACTGCAGCTGCTCCTGTTTACGCTGCTGGCAAGCAAGGAACCAAAGCGGAGCCAAGCCTTGGGTGCCAGGTCAGAGGCTCCTACTGAGCCAATAGCAGCTTCTGCAGCATGAGCCTCTGCCAGGGGAAAGGGAAATTACACTTCACATGGGCAGTGCAGTGACCAGGCAGGCCTCCTTTTGTCCAAAGCTAGCAAGTAGGGAACCCTGCATGCTCAATGCACTGCCTGTTGTGCAGCACAAGCACATGCCTCATTACTTTCTCTTTTCTCCAGCAGAGGCTCATGCTACAGAAGCTGCTATTACCATATTGTCTTGCTTAATGTGTGCACGTTTCCAGCAGCTGATTTTTGAGAAAGGGGTGTGTGTAGTATGTGAGCAAATACAGTACTGTAATAAGCCCTGCCATTTCTCACCCAGATCTAGTATTTGTTATTCCCAATTATTGTACCCCAAATATAAAATAAGGCCTTAATTCTGCAATCTGATCCCTGCAGACAGACCATTATGCCTGCTCAGTTTCACTGAAATCAGGGGTAGGGAAGGCTGTTGCAATCGCAAGAGTCTTTCCATACAATTCACATTGCCAGAGTGGTGATATAGATTGCACCCTTCTGGCCAGAGTCCACATTCTCCTATTTGTATTGCAAAGCTATCTGGCATGTTTCTGGAGCGCTATATTAAAAAATACAATAAAATTAAAATGAAGTGCTTAAAAGGGGAGCAGGCACCCCTTAGTGTCTTGCAGACCCTTGAGGGTTTAGTCTCCGAGTCCTTTACATCTGATTCAGCAATTACATCCGATACAGCAATGAGTTCTACGTGACCAAAAGATTAATCTATTTTGCTCCTGCACATATGCATACTTTCAGCCATATAAATAGTTGCCATAGCCAATCCACCTGCATGCATCCTATTGCAGAATCAGGACCCAAGCATAGAGAACCTAAAGCAATTTACTGGCTTATTTCAGTGACCATATTTATGGGACAGCCCTGCACAATTTATCTTGTTCTGCATGAGTCCTATTGCAGGATGAGCCCTGTTTCCCTTGTAGGAGCCTCTGCTGAATCATTCTTATAACACTGGGACACAATGTGTCAGTAAAAGGCTGGCTAACCAGAAAATATTATTTTCTTATATTTTAAACTCTGGTTAACATTTTAGAAAATTCATTTCTTTTTTTTTAATCAGAAGGCGTATACTATTAACTTAAACCTGGGTGCATGTATGTGTGTTACTCTGTCATGCTAAAAATCCTTTCCATGGCTCAGCTACAGCCCAAATGACTGCACACCACTAAGACATAACAGAAATATACACTACAAGACAAAACCGCTGGGTGTTTTTAATAGGTTGCTATGGAAACGTTTTCTTTACATAATATGGAGGTAGCTTAGTCTGTCTGAGCAGAAGCTTGATCGTTCAGTCATTAAAATGATTCACTTGCAAACTGTTTTCTCACTCGTACAGTCATATAACAGGATGCTAATAGACCAACGTACCGGATCAATGGAGATATATTATCACATATTGTAAATAAAGCATTGAATTACCCATTAGAAAAATAAAATTAGAAGCGCTGCATTTTAACAAACCAGAAGATTATCATTCAGAGAACAACCCCCTCCTCCCCCACAACACTGCACCTTAGAAAAAAAAAAAAGCAGTTAAATTTGGGGGGGGGCCAAAGTGGAGGACAATTTCTCGGCTTTGATGAAATTGGGTACATTAAGGGATTGTTCAAATATAGTTAGTACTAGTAGGGGGCAAAGGAACTGGACCCTTTGAGCGATGTCATATGTTTGAAGAAAGTATCTCATGCTAGCCTTCCTACCAGGATGCTTCACAATTTATCATTTTCTGGGATTGTATATAGTGGGGTTTTTTTAACATTACTCAGAAACATGCAGTGTGCTTTCCACATCAATAAGACAGACAACCATGCCATCAGTGTGACTACAGCAACAAACAAGGCAGCTCAAAAAGAGGAAGGATGATCCACTCATTAAGATATCAGCTTCAGAAATGGAGGTTTCAGACTTCCTCTGGAAATACACAGATGAACACAAACTCTAGCATGCTTTACACTGACTTCGAACATTGATGTAAATTACACCAGGATCAGGAATGGACAGACAACAATGGAGTAGCTACAAGCAGGAGGCAACTAGTACTATGCTTCACCAGTTGCTGGAAGGGGAGTAGGGGTGCTTGATCTTACTTATCACTTTCTTTTTTTTCTTTATACAGCTGTCTAGGTTTTCAAAGTGAAAGCATCACTTTAGAAAGAAACATAATTCTAGCAGATCTGAATGTTCAGCATTATTTTTATTAAGGCAGGCACTTTCCATGTACAAAGATCACTCTAGGTCTTTCCTGACTGCTCTGTAACAGAGCTGGCCTTGCTGTTGCCATAAGCCAAACAAAGTTCTTGCTACTCCAGAAATGACATGGGTTACCCAAGCTTTACACATAATCCCTTCAGTCAATCTGACAGCTCACATGAGTATGTATTTGGTATCTATCAAAGTCCTCTAGGAGTTGTTTAACAGGGACAAGGACAGAAACCCCTGTCAGGATCTATCCTTAGACACTGTTCAAGCATTTCTGCTTTGATGGATGCTTTTCTTTCCTAAATTTATTGACATTGTCTGGCACAGTCTTTTGTGACTGTGAAGTTGTGCAATGGAAAGCTGCCAAGATTTAAAGAGTGGTTCTACTGTCTTTTCATATGAAATTTATGAGCTTCTGCAGAAGCCAACCTTGCAGACACCTGTTGATATAGCCATTGAGAAACCACCTGTATTTAACCTCTCTCCCAGTTACTCCACTTCAACAAAAGAATGAAAACCTACAATAAAAGCCATTGCACTGAATTGACACTAAGCCTGTATACAGCTAGGCAATTTTTAAGAAAATACAATATTTGCATTATTTGTCATATTTATTATGGTAGGATTCAGAAAGCTCACAGACTGATAATAAGCTTGTTGTTAAGCTAAATTTAAGTTTCACTGCTAATGAAAAGTTAAGTTAAATTTAACTTAATAAGTTCTCATTCTGAAAATCCCAAAGAAACCCCACATACAAACATCCTCTCATGTCCTAATAATACATATGGATAAACTAATTCATCAATGTAGTCTAAACCCCTTTGCAACTGGCATTCCAGGGAAGATTTACAAGGTAGAATAGAATGACCCCATTGGGAATTTAACAAAAAGGCTGGGGTTAACACCCTAACACTTAGAAAGTGTTCCACAGGACCCATAGGGGAGGCACAGCTGAGCTCTATCTTCTTATGACAAGTATTTACTCAAGGGGCTAATTCCATCAGCTTTAATGAGACTCTCCGTCAGAGCAAGTATTCGTCAACGTAAATGAGTCCAGCATAGCCAGGCCCTTTCAAATGGTCAGACCTCTATTTTGCACCACTTCTAAAACCTGCCTATGTCACCTGAGAGAGCTGCATTTCACCAAAGAGTTCCTCCTTGTACGTTATCTCATCTATGAATAAGCTGTTGTGCATGGTTAATTGTTTTAAGCACTTTCACCAAAGAATTAAACTATTTTCTTTTTACCAAGTAGCTGACAAGGAGCTAAGTGACATAAGTTAGATATTTAGGGCCTAATCCAACACTCACTGAAGTCCAGAGAAAGGCACTCAGAATCAGGCCAGCTGGATAGTGCATGATAACTCCAACCACAGCAACTGCAAGAGCCAAACTCCCTAACAGCAGCCAGGAGAAGCTTTAAATCAAGGCTTCCATAATAGACCCATAGTATTATTTACAGTGCACAGTGCAGCAAGATGCCCAGACTGGAGAGATGGAAGAAAAAATAAACTGGATGAATGAGGAGAGATCAGGAAGCTAGCTTATGAGCCAATGCATCAACATGAGTTAACCATCAAACTCCTGTCATGTAAACACAACCTGTATTTTTTGAGAAATTCCACAGGGGAATTGCCTGTTCCATTCAAGCAATTCGCCTGTAGCTGAAAAGCTAAATATCAAAGACCATGTCTTACCATTACTACTTGGGAATTCTAAACACCTCCTTCCAACAAAGACACCAACCACAATGAAACATCTATACAACAGAAACCAACTAAACCTGTTGCCATTTTCTCAGGTACACTGCAGCCGTGAATTGAAGGGCTTGTCTCTAGATGGAGACAGAAACATCTGCAAGAGAGGTTTGAGTGTCTAACCAATATAGCATCCATCTCCATCTGTTGTCTGTTTGCCTGACCCCACTCCCAACTGCCCCTCTGTGCTGATGCCTGCCTTGCTGCCTGCTCACCTCCTAGTACCCGTGTCCCACCCCCTGGCCATCTCTCTTGCCTTCTGCTGCAGCTCTGCTCTGACCCCAAAGCAATCAGCAGCAGTGTGTCCCTACTTCAGCCAGGGAGAAGCAGGACCTGGAGGAGAAGGTAAGGTTGGGGAGAGAAGGAAGCTGGGGGTGGGGGTGTAGACTGCAGGTTCCACCCCCACGCACCCTAGCCCCTACATCTCCCCTGCACTTTCTGCTGGTGTGTGCCCCCTCCCTTCCCAAACAACCTATTCCAGCCTGGGACAGGCAGTGGCTCAGCTCCAGCTTCAGCCTGGGGGTACAAGCCAGAGCTGAGCTGCTGCCTGCCTCAGGCTGATACTCAAATCCAAGACAAGGCTTTTTCCCCCCCACATGCTGACTGGGGGGGGGGGAAGAACCCATCTTGAATTCAAACAAATACAGTAAATTGTACTGGCCTGCAGCAGGAAACCTTCAGATTAAAATCTAACAATAAACTCCTGAACCAATGGATTTAGTATTTCCAGTTATTTTTTTGGAATAATTTCTCTGCAAGTTACTAATAAATTACTTAGACCCAAGAATCGTTTAATATATTGGTTTCATTAATATTGCTATTGCTACCACCATCTTACTTAAGAAGTGGAATTTTTATAATTTTCTTTAACTTCCTTGAGCCCTCTACAAGCTGCACAATCACTGTTGTTTCTTAAACTGCTCTTGAGATTTCATTAAGTTTCTACTTACAATATTATTTTATTGTTTTATTAATGCAGCTTTTAATATTTAATTTCAAGAGCGTCTATCTCTTTTTAATACTGGGGATTTTATTTCATGCTCTCAGTCGTCCCCATGAGTGCAGTGATATGAGGGTTGTAAAAGTGTTTCGTAATGACTGAAAAATTCACAGCTGAGTGCAAAATTTAAAGAGAGGATTTGGGAGAGTACAGAACTGCTGGATCAGAGCAGCCAGCCAACCACACAGATCATTCAGCAGTTCAACACCCAGGTTCTCTCCATAGCCTGTAAATGTGCTCATTTATGAGCAGTGGAAATCTTGATAATTTAACAGGCACTTTTCTAAGAAGCTCAGCCTCTGCAAGGGAAGGTACAACTATACCAACTGACAGTATGAATGAAGACAGCCAAAACAGATACTCATCATATAAAATGAACCAAATTGCCTTCTCAGTATCATTCTGAATATATACCACAGGCCCCCAAACAGTGTCTCAGATAATTCAGGGGCACCCAGGAAGATGGCACTCCCTATCTTTTAATAAACACACTAAAACAATACTTTTTTCCCCCTGAAACATCGGAATCTTTGATCTGATGTGTAACTTAATATAGTTATCTACATCTGTAACTTGGTAAGTCTTTCCAGTGTTTGCCGACTTAAACATTAACATTTCATGACTAATGAATACTAAATAAGATGTCACCTCCTTTGATCCCAGTAAATGCTGAATTAAGATTTTATTTCAGACCTCTTGTTATTGTCTATAAAGGATTTGTGTGTATAATCTTGTATATAATCTCTTTATCTCTCTCTCAGGAAAAATTTCCAGACAGGTTTATTCTGTAAAGCACAAGGACAATCTAGGAGGCAGGATATCAGGATTCCTACTCTGGCCTTGATCTTCTTTAACTCCTTTACCTCATCCATAAAATGGGGATAATGAGGATAATACAGATACATCTCACAGGACAGCTGCACCAATAGTCTATCTTTCTAAAATTTTCTGAAGGCATGTCACCAGTAAGAGCTCAATAAAAGCTGGACAAAGCAAAAATTCCATCTTATGGAAAACTGGTAATGCCACATTCTTTTGATCTCAAAGAGGGATCCTAAAATAGAAATATCAGGACTATTTTTTTTTCACAGAAAAAAAAACATTAAAAAATAAATTCAAAAATTCTGAAACATTTGTACTGTAGTCACGGAACTCCCATGATGCACAGCAGCAGTTAAACCAGCAAGGAGACTGTGATGCACTTATGGGAGATTCAGATTAACTTGGAATCCCTGCCCATAGAGGATGTGGGCATGAGGCACCCAAACTAGCATCAACTTAAGCCAGAGGTGTCAAAGATCCAGATTCTGACCTGTGGAGCCCTATCATCTCACCTGTGGGGCTTCCCATGGGTGTTAGACTGGACCCACACATTACATGCAGTGTACACCAGCCCCAGTCCCACATACTGCATATGGCATGCAGAAAGAGTCTGGCACATGGGCGATTAGTGCCTCCCGAGTCTTGGGGGACACTAGATCACCGATGGGGGGCGGGGTTCCCCAGCACCCAATCACCGAGCCAGCAGCAAAACCGGAAGCACACTTCCGGTTTTGCAGCTGGCACTTCCAGGGGGTGCACAGCTGATCTCAGGGGGTACACGTGCACCCACTATGCATCACCAATGGTCTGGCATCTGCCGCAGTCAGTGTGTGGGGCCAGTCCAGGGCACATGCTCCAGTCCATGCATGCAACTGGTCTGGGGCACATATTATATGAGGCACCAGCACTGGAGGGACCCCAACCATTGGATCCAGTGCACAGGGATAGCAAGCAGGTCCAATCCAGCCTACAGACCAGCCCTGTGCTTCTCATCCAGCCCACAGGGTGATGACTTTGATCAATATTAGTACACATCTGCTTAAGCCAAGGGTATCAATCTCATTTTATCAATATTTACATGAGTTAAATCCTAAATGTTTGAATCTGGTTCCACCTAAGGCAAAATGAAATATTTTATTTTGATTCTCCCAACAGGAAAAAATAAAAGAAATCAGTAAAATTTAAATAAAAATTTTGACTTTGTAGTAATTTTTTCAGGAAATTCCAGGTTATGTCTAAGGCTGCACATTATCATTAGGAATTAGAATGATCTGAAGCCCCTTTTTCCCTTCTGTCTGCCCAGTTCCATAAAAATCATTGCCAGTGCTATTTTTGAATGAAGTTTCTTAAAATATAGGTTCAACATTTCTGTTGTGTTCTGTTTTGCTATTATACTAGCAGAGAGATTTCTATCCTCCATAGTAAGACAGGAATGCACCCAGAATGTAGTTTACTCCAAACAGCAGAAAGTAACCAGTGAATTTCAGGATCAAATCTGTGGACACAGTTTAAATGCCAGCCCGTCTTTCCAGCTACAGTCCCAAACCCACACTAATCTCAACCCCTTCATTAAACTACCCTTGCTTAATCAAAGAATGACCTTTGGTTAAATCAAAGGGATTTTAAAAAATTACTGTTGGTTATAAAGAGCGCTAATATCCTGGCCAGTTTCAGACTGGTCCTACTCACTTTTACTGGCTAACAAAGCAGCCCTGTAGAGGTCACTCCCTTCCCTGCAATATACAATCTGATTTCAGGGTAAAGGGATACCTCAACCCTTGCTGTAGCCAACAAGGTAGGCACAATGTAGCCCCAATTTATATATCCTCCCTTCCCTCTCTATTAGGCCCCTGGTAGTGACTGAACTTCACAAACACAAAATGTTCTGTTCATCAGAAAAGGCTTGCAAAACCTAAGGTCTTGTCCCAAGGTGTTTACTCCAGAATGGAAGCCCAGCAAAATTAATTGGCTAAAAAAATATTTGATGAAACAAGTTTTGTGATTAGTGTAATGTAACTAAGATACTGCACAAAAATCAGAAAGGGAAACATATCAGAAAGAACACAGGAAACAATTGTGAAATTGATATCCCCCCACATTGTCCAATCAGAACCAAGCACAAAACTACTAATAAGGCAGCACTTATTAATGACGACAAGGAACCAGGGTTTTCTTTTAACTAAATGATTTTTAACCTGACATTATCCTTTTAAGCAAACTGCACAATTTTCATGAATATTTTTCTATTTAAAATAGAGTAGAGGAGTGATACCTACAGATGACTTGTAAACCTGAGAAAGCCGGCAGTGTTCTGATTGCTCTTGGCTTTTATACAAGTACTGTTAGGCTTTGTGTGGAAGACTCAGCCCATTAAAGTGCTTTTTATTTTTATCAACATTATTTCAATTTTTCCTGATTTTGTTTCCTTTTTCCTAGTTCCCCTGCCAAAGCTGGCACATTACTGCCCATTGAAATAGCAGAAATAGTCTGTGGCTGCTGCCAATATTATGCTTTTTCTGGGCTTAACTCACTTAGACCTTCAGGACACACAAGTATAGAAATAGACCTCTGTGACTAACAGTTTCCCAATGGGTCTCCACCCCAACTGAATGTGTTGGGGCCATGACAGCACTGGCTGTAAATGTTGCCCTCATTTAACCTTTTTTTTCAAAAAATATAATAAAAATGAATGGATTTAGTTTGCAATATTTTAGAGCCTTATACTCTAAAGAGTGCTTTTGTTCTCATGGAAAGGCACAAGATTCAATAACCTGCCTCTCACCCACCTTCACATGAATGTTTTCAACAACAGGATTTAAAGCTTTCAGCACCACCCAGTAGAAATTAAAGAACAGTTCCACACACTAATTGTGTACAGCAACACAGTTTCAGCTTTCACTGTATTTACTTTGTGCTTAACAAAGCTGTTCTCTAAACATTTTAATTTAGTGTTTCATTCTACTGACTGTAGCATAGGACTATGTGAACAAATAATGAATATCATGAAGAGCTGATCAGAGATTGGGAGATATGGAGGGGGATTCTGAGATGAAGCTGGATGCATGACAGTGGGAAGGAAGTTCAGGAGTAGAGAATCAGTCAGGGACTCTCCAGGGAAACTATGCTGTACAATTCTCTTTCATCATCTTCTATAATTATCCACAGATGCTAGGTAGAATGGTTTAATGATGATGTTAATTCACAAATGACCCAAATAAATGCATACTTCTGGTTTCAATATTATATGTGAGAGAAGATTATCTGTTTAAGGGACGGGGGGAGTGGGAAATCAATCACAGCACCCACCAGAGCTATTCCTCAAAATACCATGAAAAGAAAATAATCATACAAAGTATTTCTCCAGCACCATCCATTCACAAGCCTCAAAGAGCTTTGGAAACATTAGTGAATCCAAGTCTCAAATACAAGAAAAAGCAGAGAGATGCTTTCACCTTTCATTTCACTGTACACTAGTAACTACAATTCCCATCTCTAAGTATGTGATTGGGTCTATAATAGATAAGAAAAGCAGAAGTTGACTGCTGCTATCTGACAGCAGCATGCTGGAGTTCAGACTATTTTTTTAAAGCTTATAAAATCCTTCCTCATATTACGAGGAATTCCTGCTAGAAGTAGCTAGACGTCTCTGTCCACCTCCTTTGCTGGTCCTTCAGGTGTATCTCTTCACTAATCTTTCTGATAAAATACTGATAATAGAAATGCTACATTTTCCAAGATTAAATCATCACAGACTGCTGCTTCCCGTTTTGGTGTATTGCTCATTGGTCAGTTTTCAAACCACTACACTAATGACTGATGGAAGAAATTCAAAAGCAAGCCACTTTCCTACTCAGAGCCATTAAGGCCAGGTACAAACATTACACTTACAGGTATAAGTGATCGGAAACCAGTCTATATGCATAACAGAAGTTTGACACACACAGACTAGTTTAAAAATGGAAGAACCCAGCATATGATTGCCATCCCTTCTCCCCGCCCCAGGCAAATGTGTGTTCTGTTCACTGCCGATCTAAACTATACTGCTTTCAGAAAACCATGTACTTTGGATCGATTCCACCTCTGGCTTTTTGAATGTCTGTACCTAGCCTAAGTGTATATCTCATGAATGTCACATATATCCTGAGGCTGGGGGAGCACAGTGACCACCTGCAGGTGGTGGCATGGCAGCAGCAAGCGGGGAGCTTCTGCAGGCGGCTGCAGTGTGTTGGTGGGGGTGGGAAGCACTGACCAGCAATCGGTGACCACCCGCAGACACCACCAGCAGTGTGAGCTATGGCCAGCAACGATCGGCAACCACCTGCAGACACTGCCGCCAGTGTCGGGGGAGGGGGGGCGGGCGCTGAGTGGCAACCACCCTCAGGGGCCACCAGCAGCAATCTCAGGGGGTGCACATGCTCCCACATGTACCCCTACAGTTTGTCAATGGTACATCCTGCTACTACATAGCAACAGCTCCAGTCCAATTTCAACACATTTGTAAAAATCAACATTTCCTACTTATTTTATAACACTTCACTGTTCTAGTGTTTATACTACTATAACCATGCCCCCAGTGTGTTAGGCACTGCACAAGTAAACTGTTCAGGGCAGGAACTATTGTTTATGATCCAATTAACACAAAAGAGCAAGTAATCCCTGTATAACCCTCACACATTGGCAAAACACAGAGTGAAAGCCAGCCTATAACCAAATAGAAAACAGAATGAGATTTGAAAGCACAATTAAACTATTGTAGACAAATTATCTTACCCTTGTTAGCTGCTTTTTCTGGCATGTTTCTTCCAAATGGTCCCTCTCTTCTGTATACAGAATTAGGAGATTAGAAGGAACCTCCAGGATCCTATAGTCCAACCCCACAAAATACATTAGTTAAACCCATGAAGGCTTCTTCAGACTCAGACAGTGGTCCGAACAGAGATTATAGGTAAGCATTCTACATCACACATCCATAAATGTGGGTGTGAGTCTAAGCTAAGAGACTATAAAGGTTTCTAAAGGAGGCTGTATTATTGTAGCTTCCTTAACAGAGGAGACTGGAAGTTGCATCCATTTCTTGCCAGGTCAATTCACTCTCATATTGGTCCTTAGTCTTCTATCACACTGGCACTTATCTACTTTTTCAGTGATATCCTGTTAGTCAATTTTTTAAAGAAGAGGCCACTCCTCACCAGTTGTGCCATTTTTTCCCAGCAACATATCAAGAATGTACAGGGAAAACACTGACATTACAATGATAATATTTCATTATTTTAAATAAACAAACCTACAGTTGGCATTGTCTTGGACTTTTTCTCTTCTACTTCATGGTTTTAGCTACAGTCCCCAGGCTGTCCCTCATGCAAGAAACAACCATCATCTTTATTCTGGGATTTCATTTCTACTCTTTAAAACTGCTAAATGCTTAATCAAATTGAATCTATGCATTGAGTCCAGTCTGTGCATAATTCTGGGGGTAGCCTTCTGGCTGAAAAAAAGAACCAAACTTAACAAGAAGACCTCCCTCTGTGGGAAATCATTCAAGGCTTTCCTTACCTCAAACACCATTTAGAGTCATTTGCATTTTGCATGGTGTCAGCTGTGTGCTCTTACATTTTACATCCTGATATATCTTTCAATTTCCACTTGTCCACAAGAAAGGCACGTAGATGAGATGTCTGCCCTAAGACCTTACAAGTTAAAAACCCAACCTGGCAGGCTCTTCACACACACAACTCCTATTGCCACCAATAGGAGTTCCATACTTAAAGGATTCACACATCCAAACTGTTAACAGAAAATATACAAAAGAAGGGGGATGGGATTCAATGAAAAGAGATCTGGCACTTCCATTGCAAAGCAGCCTTTGCAGTCATTAGATAATAGCTTAAGGTTTAGACACTAAACCTAGATACTATAGTGCCTAGATATGGCATTGATTGGCAGTCTGTAAATACTAAAGATAGAATAAATGTTCCAAGACTGTATGTCTATCTTAAGTATTATTTAAAACCCAGCTCTTATTTTTGTTCAGATATATTCTTAGCTGTCAGCCCAATAGTACCAACTGTGCTAATAAGGACAGGGGTGACATTTCACAAACCAACTAAATCCCCAATGAAAGCCAGATGTAATCATCCATTTACCTCCCTTGACTTTATTAATAATCAATATAATAAAAACACTAACACCGCCATTATTACAGGCCTGGATTGATTTCCTCTGAGAGGCAGCTTCCTTCCAGAGCTCATTCCATAAGGAATGAAATTTGATTTTTCATTTTGTCAAAGTTGAAACATGGAAGTAAAGCACATTTCCTCAGAGGACTTGCCCCCTTCTGTGCCCGTGGATGAATGTAGCCTATTTGTTTAATTAAGTCAGGTATCTGGAAATGGCAGTTGCTACAGGTTAGCATTTTACAATTACCTTAGCCAACTACTGCAGCAGCGAGGTGAATGTCAACATGCTGAAATCAGGAGGAAGGCAAATAAAAAGAACCACTGGGTCACTTGCAGCAATTTTTCTCCTTCATCTACAAGGGGCATTTATTATATTTTATGCAAATTTGAAGCCCATCATTTATAACTACTTGGGACTCACTGTGATGAAAATCTCAAGGGTTTATCTTCTGTGAATATCTGTGCACTGACAGGGAAGCATGGCTGAGGAGATGGTGAGGGATGAGAGAAGGAAAAGGAGAAAATGACAAGGTGAAAACATTAATCTACTGAAAATCCCTTGAGAGACAAGGCCAGTCCATTGGTCACTGTCTGTCCAAGGTAAGAGATTCCAGGAGGTCAGAATGATAGCCTTTTGTAAGACTCCTAACATCATTCATTTCAGTTTGCATCTTTCATGACCTCCACACAGGGAAAAGCTCCTTGTCACAAACAACTCCTGGGAAGTCCTATGCCCCCGCACAGAGAAAAAACAAATAGCAGCTCTTCGTTGCTTTGAAAAAAAAAAACCAAAAAACCTTCAGTGTGTCAAAACATTGTGGTGCCACAGGATTTTCACAAGGAGACTCCAGCTGTGGGTGAGAGAATGTATTATTTGTTACAACAGCAATGCCAAGAGGCCCTGGTCAAAAATGGGGGTTATTGTGTGCTAAGTAATGTTCAAATACATAGATAAATAGGTTCTGTTCTAAGAGTGTAAACTGTTAGGCTGCTTGCAGTCGTTTAAAAACCAAAACAAAAAAACCCAGCACTTTAAACCCAGTGTGCTTCCATGCCAAGCCCAACACATGCCCAGATGAGGCATCACATTAGTTGGATATGGTTCGCCCAATGTCTGTATAGATTGGGTGGTTTAGTGAGGCCTGACACTTATCTAATAGCTGATTGAATCAGCTTTAGATAAAGGCGCCAAAAACCCCTGCTGAAGCACCCAATCTATACAGATACTGCAGAGTATGGTTGAAGTAACGTGTTACTTCTTCCGGTAAAGCACAATTTTTTTGGTTTGTTTTTTTTAACATCTGCAACCAGCCTTAAATTCTGTAAGGAACAAGAGTAAGCAGTTTTTGGATAATAATTTAGTAAAGTCTCTTTCTTTCACATGAGGATGCTCAAAAGAAGAATTTTTCTATTCACTGAGGAACTTTCTGTTAACGATTGCATTTGACCATTCCTAATAACTCAGAAGAGAATGCGATTTCAGGGAACCTGTTGTCTATTGAGAAAGTTAGGCCTTCCGATTCTCAGGGCAGGTGGTTCAAACCTTGCTCTAATGGCTAGTGGATAGTATCTATGTTTTACACTAATTGGATTGAGATCTTCAACTAAGATAAATTAGCATACCTGCACTGTGCCCCTTTTATTCCACATAACCAGAAATAAATGCCAGAGTTCATTATCCTTGGGCAACCTTTGCAAATTGAATGAGGCCATGTAGTTAAGTATAATTTGATTGTCTCTGGAAAGCAGGTAATCAAATTTTTTTGCCCGCAGGTCTGGTTACTGGTCCAGTAAACATTCTCAACTTATCAACTGATAAATATCTCCAGGTAACTGTCTTAGTCAAGCCAGAGAGTAGAGTATTTATATTGTTAAAAGTTTCTAATGCCACAAATGGCAATAATTTGCTGTGGAGAGGTCTTGGGAAAAAAATTCAGAACTTTTCATTAATGATGCCAAAGACTACATGTTCACAAAGCTTTTGGCTTAATTTGGAAATTTCTGCTCAATTAATGGTACTAGAGCTAACTACAATAATGTAACAAGGGATACTATAGTTTAATTTGAATTCTTTCACTTCATACAGTCCAGAATATCTAATATACTTATTTACTGTAGAAAGGAATCCTGTGAAACAAATAGTTATTTTGTAAAATTAGCATATTAAAATTATCAGTCTTTCATAGGCTGCATGCAATTGTTCATTTATATGGAAAGAAATTTCTTCTGGGAGAAAAACAGCCCAAGAGCTGGGCTGTGCAGATGTTCCTTCTGCCCCAACAGCTCTCCAGCCAGGGGACACTAAAGGGCTGTTTCCTTGGCCAACCCTGCCCTTAGAGAAGCCCATTTATTGGCAGTTTGTCCTCTCCTCTGCCTAGGAAGGGGGCAGGCTGCCAAGTGGCTGTTCACACCTACTGAAAAGCAGCAGCTGTTACATAACCTTGCTTCTGCAGCACAGCAGCCTGTCTTGCCCTGCTCTGCTCCAGGTAAGCTGGTTGGCAGGGGGAAAAAAAGCAGGGCTGGGAGCCAGACTTGGGGAAAGCCTGCACAGAGCAGGCTCTCGGTCTTTCTGGCTTTCAAATTGCTGCCCCTGCCGCTCAGCTGGAGGGCTTATGAGCCCAGCTTAGGAGGCTTTTCCCGAGCCCAGCTTCAAACTTCTAAATTGATGCCCTCGGCTCTCAGCTGAGCAGTGTGGGGAAGCAAACGGAAGCCACCAGGGCCAAGAGCCAGACTTTCAAGACCAGCTTACTACCCCTACCACTCAGCAAGGGAAAATCAGGTTCCCAGCCCCTCCAGCTTTTTAATTACCGCCCCTTCCTGCCCTCCCCCCCTGCACTCAGATTGATGAAGCACCCCTGGACTTTCACTGCATTTTAACCATGGAACAGCTTTGTATGTTTTGAAAAAGTATTTTATCTAACCAAGGGCATAGAGTAGGTTGTTTAGGCTGGGGGAGATTGCTTGTTGCGTAGTTGCTGATTGCTGGCCTCGCTAGAAGGAAAGCTGTATCAACAAAGTTCCGGAGCTGGAAGGGGGGTCACTTGGGGGGGAGCTGGAAGGGGGGGTTACTTGCTGGGCTTGCTACACATTTCATCACATCAGCAAATTTAACCTGTTACGTAGCTATATAAGGCAGACGCCCACTGGGGTGGGGGTGCTTGCTTTGCGAACGATTGCCAAGCACCACTTTCTGCGCAGAAATAAAGTTTAAGTTGGATCCTTCACCCCTGTGTGTTTATTGGCACAAGCGCACCGGGCACGAACTCACTGTCCTTTAGGGACAACAATTTCTGGCGACCCAGATGGGACCCTAGCTGACTGCCTTGCCCGGTCCACCTCTTCGGCTCCGGCAACAACTGTGGACAGCGCGA
>NW_005842223.1:393303-421075 GCF_000455745.1 Alligator sinensis
CAGGGAACAGCTTTGTATGTTTTGAAAAAGTATTTTATCTAACCAAGGGCATAGAGTAGGTTGTTTAGGCTGGGGGGGATTGCTTGTTGCGTAGTTGCCGATTGCTGGCCTCACTAGAAGGAAAGCTGTATCAACAAAGTTCCGGAGCTGGAAGGGGGGTTACTTGGGGGGGAGCTGGAAGGGGGGGTTACTTGCTGGGCTTGCTACACATTTCATCACATCAGCAAGTTTAACCTGTTACGTAGCTATATAAGAAGACGCCCACTGGGGTGGGGGTGCTTGCTTTGCGAATGATTGCCAAGCACCACTTTCTGCGCAGAAATAAAGTTTAAGTTGGATCCTTCACCCCTGTGTGTTTATTGGCACAAGCGCACCGGGCACGAACTCACTGTCCTTTGGGGACAACAAGATGAGCAGCAGGGAGAGGTAAGGGGAAGCCAGCAAGGCCAAGACCCAAGCTTGCAAGCCTGACTTGTCACCCCCACTGCTCAGCTGAGAGGGGATGGGGGAAGCCAAAGGAAAGCAGGCAAAGAAACTGCTTGGCAATGCTCCCCACACTTAGTTTCTGGGGCCCAGAAGCTGGGCAGAAGGATTGGTGTGGCAAAGCCCCTACTTGCCTCTCACACCAGGGACGCTGGTGTGAGAAACAGGTTGGAGAGGACCTAGGGCTGCTCCTGTTTCCCTTCCCTATCTACTGCCCCTTCTCCAGACCAGGGTGACCCTGGTTTCAGGAATGCACAGGAACCTTTCACGCAGTTCTATTTCTCCCAGGCCCCAGGGGAGAAAGTATACAAATGTTCAGTCTCCTGAGAGAAATTCTCCCAGAAGCAATTTAACCCTGGTTGTTCCAGGATTATTTCCTCTCTCCCCTAGGTTAGAGATCCTAGATTAGGAGCCTAGAAAAAATGAATTTTTCTTTCATTTTTAATGTGTTTTTAAAGCAATTCATTTAGTGTTTGTGTAAGGCACTTGACTCGCAGCCTTCATGACTGAAGTCCAATTACAATCAATTCAGATTGCACAGCTTTTTTTTTTTCCAATTTGTATATAAACAAGTAATGGCAACCAGTCAGATTGCATTATTAGTGGTCAAACACTTCTTCCATGACTCATGAACATTTCTTTTGAAGTCAAACAGGCCCACTTCCATACTGGCTTGCTTGTATATTTGCAAAGCAAGTACATGGTAAAGAAGCCTTTTACACCCACCCTGCACAGAAAAGAATAGCTAACAAGGTACAGTCAGGCTCAGCTGGATCACTAGCATGATAAATCTAATGAGTTTTGGCTTTAGTTACCGCAAAGAGCATTCATGGTGCACTAGAGAAGCTTTTTCTGCTTATGTCCATGTTGTACCCATACAGTACAGAAATGAAACACTTCCATTTGAAAGATGCTGGTCACCTTTCACATCCTCTATTTTCACTTTTAAGAATTAAAAAAAACAAACAAACAAAAAACTTTCTTGGTCAGTGATTTAATTACCTATTCATAGTTTCATAGTAGTTTGGGGTCAGAAGGGACCTGAACAGATCATCTAGGCTGACCCCCCTGCCACTGGCAGGAGCACACGCTGGGATCACACAACCCCAGACAGGTGTTCGTCCAACCTTTTTTTTAATTTCCCCAAGGTAGGAGCGAGGACCACTCCCCTAGGAAGTTGGTTCCAGATCCTAGCCACCATAACAGTGAAATATCGCCTCCTAATCTCTTACCTGAACCTATTCTCCAGCAGCTTCTGGCCCTTGTCACCCCAGGTGCTGCTGGGGGAATAGGGCCCTTCCTATTTGCTGCTGAACTCCCCTAACGAGTTTGTAGGCAGCCACCAAATCCCCCCTCAGCCTCCGCTTGCTGATGCTGAACAGGTTCAGGTCCCTCAGCCTCTCTTCATAGGGCCTGCCCTGTTGCCCTCGAACCAAGCGAGTGACCCTCCTCTGAACCCTCTCAAGGCAGGCCACATCCTTCTTAAACTGAGGTGCCCAGAACTGGACACAGTACTCTAATTGTGGCCTGATCAATGTCGCATAGAGGGGAAGTATCACCTCTCTGGAATGGCTTGAGATGCATCTTTGGATGCATGACAAGGTGCGGTTGGCTTTGCTGGCTGTGGTCTGGCATCGGCAGCTCATGTTCATCTTGGAGTTAATAATGACTCCAAGATCCCTTTCCACCTCTGCACTCACAAGGGGGGAGCTCCCCAGCTTGTATGTATGCTGTGGATTCCTTCTCCCCAGGTGCAGTACCCTGCACTTATCTACATTGAACTCCATCCTATTACCATCCGCCCACTTCTGTAGTCTAACTCTAATTGCAGCCTCTCTCTCCATTCGAGTATGCCTACCTCTCCCCACATCTTGGTGTCATCGGCAAACTTGGACAATGTGTTTTCCACCCCCTCGTCCAAGTCGCTGATAAAGATGTTAAATAGTGTAGGCCCCAGGATTGATCCCTGGGGGGCCCCACTATTCACATCCCGCCAGGTCAATTATGACCCATCCACCATCACTCTCTGGATGAGCCCCATCAGCCAATTTTTGACCCATCCAACTGCATAGGCATCAGTGCCACAGTCACTCAATTTCTTAATGAGAATGGGGTGAGAGACAGTGTCAAAGGCCTTCTTAAAGTCCAGAAAGACTACATCCACGGCAACACCATCATCCAGGGATTTAGTTACCTGGTCATAAAAGGCCATCAGGTTGGCCTGGCAGGACCTGCCTTTGATAAACCCATGTTGATTTCCCCTGGGCATGATCTCCCCTGCTGGCCCCTCACAGATGTGATCCTTAATAATTATTTCAAGGATTTTCCCCAAGACTGATGTGAGGCTTATGGGCCTATAGTTTCCTGGGTCCTCCTTTCTCCCTTTCTTATAAATGGGGACCACATTAGCTAGTTTCCAATCTCCAGGCACCTGGCCCGTGGATCACGATCGCTCGTACAGCTGGGCCAAAGGCACAGTATTACAATAATACCTATAATAGTAAGTGCTCCAATTTGAAGCAGATATCTTTACAATCAAGCTCGTATCAGTACTGCACTACAGTGACCCTGACCCTCACTGTGATCTTTCTGATATTCCATGTGGGCTGTTTTCTGTCTTTCTTCTAACACTAGGTTGTGGGAAGTCAAGCTGTTACTGCTTAACATGAAAGCTGTTTAGCACGATCCCTATAGTGAAACATCACACACTTAAATATCTAGAATACACACACCAAACACCATCCAAAAACCTCCAGGATTCAAAATGAAAATGCAGGAACTGAGTAAGGACTGGGAGTATATGAAGTTAGCATCACTTCTTCGAGACTGCTCTGAAATCTGCACAGAATAAATGAACCCAATTTAATATTCCAGTACCCAATGGAGCCAGAAGCCTGAAGGAAAGGCTAGACCTGAAGTATTACAATAAATTGCTTTTTTGTGCTCATAATGGCTTGTTGCTCAACATTCCCAAATGGCAAAAGAATCATTTGCTCTAATTCTATAGAATGACAATACACAAATTAATACACAAAGTAAGCATACTTTGTATCCTGTTTTATTGTCTTTTCCTGAACCTGCTGAATTATTGCAATTGCACAACACAACACAAATATAATGTTTGGAATGATTTATTTAAGCAGTCCTGGTGTCCCAAATCCAAAGCTCATTACAGGGAGAATAATTACTTACTGGTAAAATAGAAGATCTGGAGAGATGTAACAAAAGCATCTCTTTAATATAAAGTCATTATATTTTTATATTCTCTTTGCAGAATCTATCAAAATGTACCTCCCTGCTACTTACTATTTCAAATACAGATAAATGTGACAACCTACATTTTCACCCAGAATTTCAATAAGATTTAAAATGTGGAAAACCATGTCTTGTAGGGATTAATGGACTCCATATATGTAATATAAAGGCAAATGCATGTACAGTTATATAGTAAATTCAACAGGATTAACAAGTCAGTGATTGCATCTACATGTGCACTTGTATTAGGGCACTGTAAATTAATTAACTCCACTGTAAAGTACTATCTTACAGCAGAGTCATTTAGTGTGCTGAAACTAAAGTGACTGGGCAGGGGCCAGACTCCTGCCTGCTGCCTACCCACATGGCTCTGCAGATTCTATACCCGTGTGCCCAGCTAGGCCCTCTGCTGTCCAATACCACCATGCAAAGCCCAGGGCTGAACCCCCGCCCCGAGAGCCTGCTACCAACCCACGGCTGCTCCACCCTGACTCAAAAAAGTGTTGCTGTCCTGGGCACACATGCAGACACTGTGCCCAGGAACAGTTGACTCCAGCTGAAAGAGCTCCAGAGTTTATCACATTGCTTTAATTGAAGGTGTAGATGCAACCGGTAAGGAAAAAAAATAATCATTTATATATGATTTAAAACCTTATCCTAAAGGTGAACAGTTTCTAACTATTAGCTGAAATTTGGGAATTTAACAGGATCTAGAAGTTTAATTTCCTTAGACCCTCCCCATAATCCCAGCCATTGACATTTATCTGGATACAGAATTTATTTTTTTCTGACTTTCCTAAGAAAGCAATAGCAAAATGTATCATGGAAAGCATACCACCTAATACATGATTTGTATCTTGAAAAGTGCTTTCTAAGAAATGTTTCATTACTTTCTACTGGATTTCCAGTTGGCTTACAAATCCCTTTATAAATTCAAATGCAAGTATAGTAATACGGCATATCAGTTCCTGAGCAACAACAGAATTATCCATTGAAAAAAAAAAAGCAGAAACAATACAGTCTAATACAATAAAAGTAGAAAACAAACACAAGATGTATTCCTGAAATATAGTAAGATGTGGCTGAAAAACCACACTGGCTAAAACTGCTACTTGTATGGGAGACTTGTTTTTAGTTCTTAAACAACTAACTGATGCGTCCAAATCACAGGACCGGATTCATGGAGAGTTTAATTACTGAAACATCTACTGAAGAGGTAAACACAGCATAGCACAAGACCTTCTAGCACAGCATTTTTCACTCCGTGGGTCGCAGCCCAAAAGTGGGTCACAAGAATGTATGAAAGGGTCGTGAACAAACTTAAAAATGGATTCTCTCCTTTAAAGGAGAAAAACATGGGAAACCATGGCTTTTCCCTTGCAGGCTGTCAGAGCTCCAGACTGCAAAGGACTACTTGGGGCCTCCCCCCATACCCCACACACACCCCACCCTGCCCCACATACCTACCCCCTGCCCAATACACTGGGGAACTGGGGCCTGGGAGGAGGGCAGTAGGTCAGGAGTGAGGGGCACTGGGTCAGGACTGGCCATTAATGTTTACAAATGGGCCCTGGTACAAAAAAGGTTGAGAAACACTGTTCTGGCAAGTTCCTGGATAGTGCCAGGGACAATTTTTGTTACAGATGGTAGAGAAAACCTAGGAAAGAGGCTGGTCTCAATATACTTCCTACTAAATAGGGAGATAGTGGTTAAGAATCTGCACATGAAAGGCAACTTTACAGTGGTCTGGAAATGAGAGTTCATGATTCTAAGGGAAGGAATAAAACACAAACAAACACTATACTTTGGAAATGCAAACTAAAACTCAGAGAACTGGTAGACAGGACCCACTGGAATTCAAGTCTGACACCATCATCTACATCATTTTCAAAAGTAAACTAAGGTCATATGGCCTAGATTAAAATATTGTAAGGTTGGGTAATTATGCTCAGAGTAGTTATCAATGACTAAATGTCAAACTACAGACAAGGTTCTTTGGGTAGATGTAATATCTTTTGTTAGGCCAACTAAATTGCTGGAAAAAATGTTCTTTGCAAGCTTTCAAGCACAAGCACCCTTCTTCAGGCATGGGGAAACTCTGCGGGTGTTTTGAGTTCTCCAACGTAGAAAAGAAGCCAATTTACAACATGCAGGTCTGTGAAAACGCAAATGAGTGGTAATTTGGAAGACAGGAGGTAGAGATAGGAGGGAAGGAGCGGAAGGGAGGGAAATGTGTGAAGGAATGTAACTGGTCAGCTACAGGCAGGCACCTGGGGTTATCAGATGGCCGGCAGGTTGCAAAGTCCATTTGCATAAATCCAATGTCTATATTTAATCCATGATTTTTAGTGTCCAGTAGATTTATAAAGTGAAGTTTGTAGGCTCATCTACGAAAGCTGTTTTGTAAATTCCCTTTGAAAATCAGAACTGAGAAATCGGAAAATCGGAGGGGGAGTGATTGTCTTGTGAAAATTGTGCACTCACAGGTAATTGGATATTTTTGTCTTTGATGGATTTTTGGTGTGCATTCGTTTTGGCCCACAGTTGTTGTTTGGTTTCTCCTACATATTTTCCATCAGGGCATTTCATGCACTGGATGAGATATATTACATTTCTGGAGGTGCAGGTATAAGATCCAGGAATGGTGATGGTTCTGTTGTGGGGTATAGCATTGTGCGAGTGGTGGAGATGTGTTGGCAGGTTTTACATTTCTTGTGCTGGTATGGTCTGGTTCTACTTGGTGTGGTTCGAGCCATGTGAAGTTTGCTTCTGGTGATGGGATGAGCAAGGTTTTATCAGTTGGTCTAATAAAAAATAATCATATACACCCAAATAACCTTGCCTGCCTATGTCCATAGACCAACAATCCTGCTACTACCAACAACCCTGCAACACATGGAAGACACTGAATTTTGCTGTTTGAAATGGGAACTTCACGACAAGAAGAAATGCTGGTTTGCATCCATAGATGCTTCTCAAGCAAATCCCAGGACGTCATTCTCCCATTATACTCGACCTTGGTGAGGCCGCAGCTGGAGTACTGAGTCCAATTTTGGGCACCGCAATTCAAAAAGGATGTGGAGAAGCCTGAGAGAGTCCAGAGAAGAGCCACACACACGATCAGAGGTCAGGAAAACAGACCTTATGACGACAGGCTGAGAGCTATGGGGTTCTTTAGCCTGGAAAAGCGCAGGCTCAGAGGAGATCTGATGGCCACCTATAAGTTTATCAGGGGTCACCACCGGTATCTGGGGGAACAATTGTTCACCAGAGTGCCCCAAGGGATGACAAGGTCGAACGGTTATAAACTCCTGCAAGACCATTTCAGGCTGGACGTAAGGAAGAATTTCTTCACTGTCCGAGCCCCTAAGGTCTGGAATAGCCTGCCACCAAAGATGGTTCAAGCACCTACATTGAATGCCTTCAAGAGAAATTTGGATGCTTATCTTGCTGGGATCCTATGACCCCAGCTGACTTCCTGCCCCTGGGGCAGGGGACTGGACTCGATCTTCCGAGGTTCCTTCCAGCCCTAATGTCTATGAAATCTATAAAGCCAACCACAACAGCAACATATACTTTCTAAGCCTATGCAAGAAATACAACATAATTCCCAAAGGACTGAACAGCTATAATCCCCTGATTACCACACAGCTCCAAATATGCTTCACAACTATGCAGGAGAACTTCAGAAAAAACTTAGAAATCATCCCCTTCACAAAAACTACTCCAAGAAAAATCAGATCATGAAGGAAATCAACACATGCTACAACAACTTAAAAGAGATAGATGCAGATATCTTCCCAAACAATATACAATGTATACAAAAAGACTACCAAAGATTTGTTACCTCCATCCACCACAAATAGAAGAAATGGAACCAATTACTACAGGAACAACTTTCCTAGTCATAAAACCACCATCAGAGAAACAACACCAATACCTTACAACATTCTAGCCTCATACTTGATTAAATGGAAGGAATCAATGAATCCTCAAATATTATCAGTCTCTTTGTGCACACGCTTACCGAAGCTGAAAAATTTGTCCTCTCTAAAGGCCTTAATTTCTGTCCAGAAAAATACCCGTATAAGATACTACAATGTGGAGAACTACAAGAATTTTTCCGGCACCTCCGAAAAATATTCTGAAGGAATATTTCCACATCCAAAATGAATCCACTTTCAACAAAACTTCATCCTGTGACAACATCAATGAAAAGATTAACACCAAAAAATATGTTAGAAGTCAGATTGGACACCTTCCAGTGGATGAAATTCAAACCTCAACCGCTATATTGACTGCTTCAGAGAGAATTCACAATGAAATAATCAACATCAAACAACACTATAACAACCACTCCCTCTCAGAGAGAAGGGCCATAGAAGCTCTACAATCCAACCACCAAATAGTAATAAAAGCAGCAGATAAAGGCAGACTGACAGTTATCCTTAGCCATGAAGACAACATAAAAGAAGTCAACAGACAACTCTCTGACACCACCTTCTACAAAAAACTAGAGGAAGATCCAACTTCCCTTTTCACCTCAAAACCACCATCACATCTCCATCTGAACTACAAGAAAAACTTCAGAACCTGATCCCTCCACTACCCAAACCAGGGACATTTTATATGATCCCTAAAATCCAAAAAGAAGAGAACCCAGGCAGACCTATACATTTCCAACCATAGAAACCTAATGGAAGAAATACCAGGTTTCACTGAATCCATCCTAAAACCTCTTGTCACCCAAAGACTGTTTTATCCAAGATGTAACAGACTTTCTGTGAAAACTTCAAAACATAGACAACCTTCTCAGCAATAATCCTCTTAGCCACCATGGATGTCACCATCTTATATACCAACATCCAGGCACACCAGGATGGCATCCAAACCTGCCTCACTTTTATCCAAGATGTAACAGACTTTCTGTGAAAACTTCAAAACATAGACAACCTTCTCAGCAATAATCCTCTTAGCCACCATGGATGTCACCATCTTATATACCAACATCCAGGCACACCAGGATGGCATCCAAACCTGCCTCACATAACTACAAGAGCAACATTAAAAAAACTCAGAATACAGACCTCAAGATATTACTGAACTTATACACTTCATCCTCACACACAAGAACTTCAGTTTCAGCAACCAATACTTCCTCCAGACCATGGGCACCAAAATGGCCCCACAATACGTGAACCTTTATGGCCCACCTCAAAGAAGAATTCCTCAAGAAATGCACCATCAAACCTATGCTATACCTAAGATATACATATGACATCCCCATCATCTGGACCGAAAACCTGCAGTCTCTGATTAATTTCCATCACAAATTCAACAATCACCACCCTTCCATCAGACTATCTCTTGAATACTCCAACACCAACATTTCCTTTTTAGACACCCTGATCAATATCCAGAATGATGAGTTACAAACCACCATAGACAAGAAACCCATGGACCAACTTACATATCTACACAGAACCAGCAGTCACCCTAAACACACCAAAAAAGCTGTAAAAAGCTCTAATAAAAGCTCCCGCAGCGTCATGCATATTCATGTAGCAATTTTAAGTTTCCTATTATAAATTAAGTTTGTTATTGTACTTTAATATCTTGTTATTGTATTTTTATATAGCAAAACAAGTATTCTTTTTTTGTATTCTTTTTTATATATATTTGGATGTATGGATGAATGAGTGTAGAGCGATTGGTAAAAGCAGAATATGCTAAGAGAAGGCTGAAAAGCAGCTAAACTGGATCCTGAATCCAGTCTATACCAGCTTGAGAATGAAGGTAAACAAAAGCAAGGTTTATAACTCTGCTATGATCCTTCAATGACCAAAGGTTGCCTCCCATTTTGACAAGGCTGAGGGATGCTAAAACAACACCCTGTTTCAACAGCTAAAGGCTACAGAACCCAGAGCAAGAAGAATATGCCCTGAACCAGAAATCAACTCAGCAGAAAGAGAAAAAACATAACTACACCAGCAGAAAAAGAGAAAAACAACTTCAAGGTCCATGCACACGCATGGGAGACAGCTACTATAAAAGGTGGGCAAGGGCAAAAGCTTTGGAGGGGTCTGTTCTGAACAACATCAGTATGAGTTCAACAAGAAGAAGATCTGGCCCCACTCTTGTGCTCAACTTGGCTGACCACTAAGTTGACTCAAGCAACTAAAAGACCGATAATAGCATCTGCAGAACTGCATGTGCGTGTGCATGTTCTTTTGAATATTATAATCAATAAACATGGCATTTTGCTTTATCCCCCTTGTGCGGGCCGGGAGCGACCCGAGCCCTTTTTCGTGCTGCACGCGGGCTGTGGCCAGCAGCCCGGGCACGCTGGATCGGAGAGGGAGGGCGACGAGCTGGAATTAGGCACAAACGCTTAGCGGTAGTTTTAAAGATTGTTTACTTACACCGAGATGGCAGTGGTGTAGGCTGGAAAACTTGCTTGAGTTGCGGTTACAGACACAGACAACACGGACGGAGTTTGCTAGGCTCCACGGAACAGAGCTCCGGATGCTCTGGGTGAACGCGCCACCAAAATCGGAATCGGAGATACGTCTTATAAATTCTTTCCGCTCAAAGACGGGAAGAGGTGGGCGATGGATCAGGTCGTCAAGCTCCTCTGAATCTCACACAGGGTCTCTATTACCCTGCCGTGTATCCAGAGTCCCCACGAGATGGATGTGGAGTCCTCTTCTGCTTGGGCGGAAACTGCTCAAGCCTCTTATACGGCTAATAGGCCAATCATTAGCCGCCACGTGGGAATAATTTAAAACTAGCCAATAGTGGGGAACAAATTTGCATACTGGTGGCGGGAACTCTTTTGCACCGTGCATTTCTCTTGCAACTTGAGCAATGCACTCTGCGAAAGAAGCTGCAGAAAGGCGGGAAACTCGTCCCTGCACCGGGGGTTTTCCTCTGCAACAGGAAACTCTCCCGTGCAATGAAGCTGCAACTTGGCGGGGATAATTCTGGTGCTGAAGCACACACAAAATCATGACTTTGGGTCATGACACCCCTCATAATGTCTCACTTATCATATAAGCTAATTGATAATTCGTGCAACATTCAGCATCCCACGCTTCAAAATGGCGGCGGTAGCACTTTAACTAAGTTCGTTCAATGAGCTTTAGTTAAAGCGCCCCCACCACCACTTTGAAATGCAGGGACATTGAGTACACGTGACGCAGAGGCTGCTAATTAGCACGCTCCAGCAACCACCAGCAGACGTGATTAATCAAGTCTGCTCCTATGTATGCCAACTAGCAGAGCTCCATCACATGTATAGGTTAGGATCATAGCAAGCAAGTCACAGTAAGTGGTTCTTTTACTCAATTCAGTGCTACTGAGGTCTCACCTGGAGTATATACTATATCCATTTTGGGGCACCACCCTTCAAAAAAAGATATTGGCAAATTGAAAACAGTCCAAAGCAAATCAGCAGAAATTACAAGAGGTCTAAAAAACATGATATATAAGGACAGGCTGGAAGAACTGGGACTATTTAGTCTGGAGAAAAAAAGACTGAGGAAGAATTTGATGAACTTCCAAATACAAAAAGGATTGTTATAGTGAAAATGGCAGCCAGTTGTTCACTACATTCACAGGAAACAAGAGAAGAAGGGCAGGCCTTAAACTGCAATAAAGAAGGTTTTGGGTAGATGTTAGAAAGAATTCTTTAACTGTGAGATACTTAGACACTAAATTAGCAAGAAAGGTAGTGAACTGGAAGTTTTTAAGTGTAGGCAAGATAAGCCCTTATAGAATCATAAAATCATAGAAAAATAGGTCCAGAAGGGATCTCCAGTGGTCATGTAGTTCAACCTCCTGCTCAAGGCAGGATCATCCTTGTCCAAGCCATCCCATACAAGTCCTTATCTAACCTATTCCTAAAATTGCACAATCAACCCAGTCACATAACTACAAGGCATATTGCCCAAAGACACCAAAAGCACCATAACCTGCCACAGGTAAAACTCAGGAGACGAGAGTTGTCAGCATTTTGCTGCTTCAAGAGTTGTTAAAATACACTTGAGAGAACCAAGCAAAAGGGCCATGCCTCTCATTACAGAAGGAGGTCCCTACCAATATAACCAGGTCCCTACCAATAAAACCATAGGATAAAATTTCTTCCTGATCTCAGTGCAGTGATTGGTCTGACCCTAAGCAGAGAGATACGACTCTTTAACCAGAACCCTCTAGTTTTTAGTCTTAGCAGAAGCACTGGCACACACCAGTCAAAACTACACACTTTCTGCAAATGCTCCTGAGGAAGGCAAGAAACCACCCCTCCCCCCAGGGCACCTGCAGTAACAGAGGAGAAAAAAAATCTTCCTGGCCCTACGTGGCAACCAGCAAAGCCCAGAAGCATGGGGAAACCCAAACACCCTTAATTCTGCTCTGCAACTTGGGTAGAAGCAAGCATAGTTCCACATACCACACATCATAACTAGGCAGCCAGAACTCCTTTTTTGGTATCTCCTCCATAAACTTATCCCAGCTGCTTTAACCTTCTTTTATAACAAAGCTGGTTGTGGAGTTGTGCCTCATTCTCCTGTTGCTCAGCATGGTTCTCTTCATGCTCCCCACTAGGCTGTATAGTTCTCCTCATACCTCCCAGTGATCTGTGGAGGGGAAGGGAGGGAACTCATGGCTTTCCAATGGTTGCTCTTTACAGCACTTCAAGCATAGCTACTCCAAGATCATCCCTGAACAGGGCCTGTCCAACCTCTTCTTGAACACCTCCAATGATGGATGTTCCACAGCTTTCCAAAGCAGTCTACACTATTTCCTCAGTGTTATAACAGTGAAGTTTTTCCTGCTATCCAATCCAAACCTACTTGGAAGAAACCACAAGCCACTGGTACACGTCTAGCTCTCTGCAACAATGGAAAAATGGTGTTCTCCTTATTCATGGCAACTCGTCCAATATTTTAAGAGTGCTACCATATCCCCCCTTAAATTGTCTCTTGCACAAACTGAACATGCCTATTTCTTTCACCCTCCACTCATACAGGGCTTGCCTTTCAAGCTCTTTAATCATTTTTGTCTTCCACCTCTGGATCCTCTCTAACTTCTCCATGTCCTGTTTAAAATATGGAGCCCAAAACTGCACACAATATTCTATGTGAGGTTCAACCAGTATCAAGTAGAGAGGCACTAATGTGTTCCATGTCATGCACCGAATATTCCTGTTAATGGAACCCAAAACTGCATTCAACTTTTGCACAGCTGCATCACACTAAAAACCCATTCTGTATCTGTGATCCACTAAGACTCCTAGGATCCTTCTCTGTAGAACTGCCATACAGCCAGTTATCACCTATTTTGTATTTATATTTTTTATTATTCTTTCCAAAGTATAACACCTTGCATTTGTCAGTCTTGAACTTCATCCTGTTGGCTCTAGCCCAGCTTTCCAATCTGTCAAAAATCCTTCTGAATTGTGCTCCTGTCCAGTGCATTTGCAATGCTTCCCAGTTTTGTGTCATTGGCAAATTTGCTCAAGAAGCAAAAAGTCTATTCCAGCATCCAAATCATTAACAAGTGTGCTGAACAGCACTGGGCCCTATGGGACTCCGCTCAAAACCCCCTGCCATTCTAACATGGCTCTGTTTATAACTACCCTTTGCTTGCGTATATTGAGCAATTTGTCTGTTCACCTTTTAATAGTTTTAGCCAGCCCCTATTTCTCCAATTTGTTTATGAGGTCATGTGGTACTTTGCCAAAAGTCTTACTGAAGTCCAGTTACAGTACATCCACTGCATACCCTTCCTCCACCCAGCTAGTTATTTTGTTGAAAAGAGAGATCAAATTTGTTTGGCATGATTTGTTCTTACCAAGTCCATGCTGGTATCGAGCCATGGCTAATCAGTCTATAGTTTCCCAGGTCCTCCCTTTTTCCCATTTTAAAGGCCCTGCTGACTTAAATTCTTTCAAACCCATCAAAAGCTCCCCAACTGTCTCTTGTTATCTCACTTTTTTCACTTTTTTTTTTTGCTTTTGAGGCTTCCTAGAAGCTTTCTGTAGCCACATTGGTCTCTTGCCATTCTTCTTGTGCTTCCATAGTGTCAGAATAGTTTCTTGTTGGACTTCCAGTACCATGCCCTTTAGAAGCTTCCAACCATCCTAGCTCCCTTTATCTTTCAGTCTGTCTTCCCATGGCACCATACTTAATATCTCCTTGATTGAAATCCACCTTTTTAAAATCCAGTGTCTTACTTCTGCAGCCCTCATGCCTTCCCCATCTCAGAATCATTAATTCTACCATATCATAATCACTTCCTGCCAAGTTTCCCATCACCTTCATACTCTCACCATTTCTTCCCTACTGGTCAAAACAAAATCTAAGATAAATGATCCCCTTGCTGTATCCTAAACCTTTGGGAACAAGAAGTTGTCCTCCACACAAGTTAGGAATTTGCTCAACTTTTCATGTCTGGTGATATTATTCTTCAGCAGATATCCAGAAAATTAAAGTCTCCCATCAGTACCATTCTCATGATTTTCAGATAATTTTGTCACCTCCTTGAAGAGTGCCTCATCCATCTCTTCTTCCTGAATTCATTGTCTATAACATCCCCACCATTGTATCACTACTGTACTTTTCACCTTTTATCTTCACTCAGATGCATTCCAATCTGCTACCTTCTTCCTTCTGAACCAACAAACAAGTGTATATCTTTTTTTTTCTACATAAAGCAACGCTGACATCTTTTCTCCCAACCCTGTCCTTCCAAAACAGACTATATTGATGCTCCAGTCATAAGAGTTGTCTGGAACAGTTAAAACAAATGATCCTGCTGTGAACAGGAGACTGAATGATCTCTCAAGATCCCAGCCCCTTCCAAGTGTTGATTTTGAAAGAAAGTAAGTAATGCCTTTGTGCAGAAGGCCAGTTATTTTAAACTGCAGCAGAATAGTTAAATTTTAGAGACTCGGATTAATCTGAACCAATGACTAATACATATTATAGTGATATTTTTAGGCATACCTCCTTTAACAAGATAATTTATATATTTTGGATGTCTTGCATACTCTTTTCTTCTCAATGAAAAACTCAACTTTTTCCTGAAGTTTCCATCTTTTTCCTAGTCTTTTATATCTCCTACCATGCTAGGGAGGACTAATCAAACTATTTTGAGTAAGAGTCAACATTTAATTCTCATTGAAACATAATTTTGTGATTCAAGCTAGTGATTCTCTGCACAATCCACTTCTGTGGAACCTTTCAGTAAGTAAAACAAAATGCAGTAAACCTAAAGTCCTATACAAAATCTCAAGCGCGCTCTCCACTGCACAACACAACAACTAGGAAATGCAGAGAAGCACTGCTTGTCCTAATCAGGAGTCTTACTCAATACCTAGCTGCGGTAACAGGAAGTTAAGATGAAGTCAGTACAGACAAGCGATAATATTTAAATGGATTTAAAAGTATGTCATCTTACCTAGAAACTTAGTTTATAAAAAACATCACCCAACCCAAAGATAACTGCCCAATTCTCAGCCTTTATTCAAATAAGAGAAACTTAATTTTAAAATAACTTATAGTTTGAATGTACCTTATAAGATGCACCATAGGTATCTTTTTTCCCTTTTTGCTACATTGCTATTTTGAAATCCTTGCAGGAAAAATAAAACCTAATAGTAAAAATGCTTTTTACTCTTGGGTCAATATTCTGAGAAAAATGCAAGATGGTTGTATTAAAAGATGGTGTTGTGAGTTTTTTGTTTTGTTTTGTTTTTTAAAATAAACATACATGTAATTTCTGAGATATTGCTACTTTTTGCTGCATAAGCAAATACAATCATATTACTTTGGAATAAACTTTCATAACAGCTATTTTACAAACCTGTTTTTCAAAGTTCACCTTAAAAATGTTGGTATGAGAATTAATGAATTTTCCCCAAGTTAAATTACTGTAATATACCTTCCATCTTATTGTATTGGCACATAGGGCTAAATTCAAACTTAATGTTATTCTACACATGATTAATCTGTGCTACATTGCACACCAACTGTGAAATTTTTTATATTAGTCTTCTTATTTTTCCTACCTTACTGGAAAAGTAAAATGTTGCTAAAGAAACACGGATGTTAAATTGACATGTTTGAAAGAAACCACACAAGTTTCTCTCTCACCATAATTTCCCAAGGTCAGCTATTCTAACAAGGATAAAAAGCCCAAAAGGGATGACTGAAAAAATAACTAACTAAGGAAAGAATCATAAAATATTATAGAAGAAAAACTAAAGTTTTTTAGTTTAAACTCCAACCCTGATTCTCTTGGAGCACGACTGAAAACTGAAAGGAGTTTAAACAAATTATTGGGTAACCTATATATTATTGGTCCTATGGGAGATCTTAAAAACGACCAAACATGGCCAGGGAAAATGAATTTCTATTAATATAAATTATAGGTGAATTCTGTTATTTGTACTCATGCTGGGTTCTACTTTACCAGGCAAACTGTCATGTCGATTTGAGTGAGATTACTTGCATAATAAAGTACTTTGCTATGTGAAAAGGGTGACAAAGTCTGGTTGAGCAAGAATATCTCAGAAGAGAAGGCATATTAAGTAAAAGGGCAAAGACTTCAAATAAGTTCAGTCAGATAAGAGCAAGATCCAACTGTCATTTCAAAAGCCTTGAATGAAATTCCTAAAACAGCTCTTATTTTAGAAGGCTACACTGAAGTGCCATTTGTCCTGCAGCATTTTGGGATTTCATGAGGGAAGGAAGGGAATGCTGCTGCTGAATCTAAAGACAGAGCCCTGAGATTTCATTTGAAATAGCAAGAGTTTCCCAGTCTGAAATGATATATGCCCAATGAGCTGGTGTCCACTGATGAGAATTAGATGCTCTGTGCAAGAGAAATCAATAGAAAACAAAGCCTGAAAATACAAAGATCAATTATATCCAGGTCCTCCTATTATTTGGCACAAAATAGGAAACGTACCTAATATATGATTAGGTAGAAAAGAAATTATACAATCCTTTGAGTTTTAAAATCATTTGGAAAATTGAGCATGAACTTCCCAAAACCAGGACTTTATAAGGAAGCATGTAAACTGATCTCTCATGTGCAGCAGGTTCCACTGGAGTACAGTGAAGCACATGTTGCTGCCCTGCTGTCACATTAGGAGAGGAGCACAAACTGTTTTTGGCATGATTGCAGAGATGACCAGAAGAAAAAATGTATTTTTTCATGCCTCCATGCCATGTCTATGACAGCAAAACTCTGCCCAAGGACTTTGCCAGAATCTATTTAAAATATTTGTTGACTTGAGTTCTCATGGTTTTGCCCCAGACCACACACAGCTTTTTTATTTCCTAAATTATTATAAATGAAATTGCAATAGGTCATTTATTATCTTCATTTTCATTTTCTGCAGTGATGGGAGATTAATCTTGTGAAGCATACATTTTCTAGGTTAGGAAATCCAATATGGATTCTTTGGGATGGTTATATTCTTGTCTGTCATTTTTGCATACACTGCATGTGTAAAAGGATAAATGGGAACATATGTGCAATTTTCCTAAATAAAATTTCCCTTCTAGTAATCTCCATTCATTAGCTCCCTAAGTACCCATTCACAATGGAACTCAGGTCTAGACTACTTTGATTTGGTACACTTATCTAAACTGTAGAAGAAAATCTATGGCTTTACATGAGTAGAAAATAATTTTAAAAACAGAGGCCACTGAATCTTGCTTGTAGCTTAAGACATCCCATAAAATGATCTGAAAAAAGTCACCAGCCTGAATAATCCCATTTGTGGGAAAATGCGTGCAAGGAACGGAGGCCATTAAGCATGTGCCTGTGTGTTTTACTGAAGATGTTAATGAAGTCAAAGGTAACCTAGCTCTTCTTAAAATATGCACACCACCCCAAGTAAACACCACCTGGATGAGCAGAGACTGAAGAGTCAGTATATTTTTCTACAGCAGTTTTTGTGTTACTTTTCTAGAAAAGTGGGGGTCTTGGTTAGGGGGAAGGTATGAAAATTAATAAAACCCAAAATAATGTATTTTTGGGCTGAGAACAAATATATACATATAAAGTCATTCATTCCTGGTTTCAGATCCCAGAAGAAAGATAAATGGGCTTCAGCATCTATTTGATCACATGTAAGGACTTTCATTCACAGTATGGCGTAAACACTGTGCTAATTCCAAATCAGCCCTTATCAAATTCTCTTACAGCTTTTATTTTTTTTTTTTAAGGCAACGTCTATAAAATGTTCTTACCAAGTCAGGATTCTTTGGGTGAATCTGATATCTTTTATTAGACCAACTTAAATAGTTGGAAAACAATTTTTAAGCAAGCTTTTGGGTTCAAAAACCCTTCGTCGGGCTAAGGAAGTTTCAGCAGTTGGCGTGTGCTCTTCCTGGATGGAATGAAAAGTGAAAAAGCCAGGGGCTGGGCTGGTATGCATACAAGACAGGCAGTCAGTGAAGATGTAGATTGAGGAGTCAATGGGTGAGAGACAGGCTGGGTTGGGGGGAGAGAAGGGGGATGAATAGTGGAGAAGTACCTGGGGAGTCAGATGTCAGGCAGGTTACAATGTGTCATAAATCCAATGTCTATATTTAGTCCATGATTTTTAGTATCCAGGAGATTGATGAAGTGGAGTTCATAGGCTCGTCTCTGGGAAGTGTTTTGTAAGTTTCCTTTGCGGATCAGCCTGGGAGATAGGAGAGAGAGTGGTTTTCTTGTGAGATATGTGCCCCAACAGGTAATTGGGTATTCCTGTTTGATAGATTTCCAGTGTGCATTCATTCTGGTGTGCAGTTGTTGTTTGGTCTCTCCTACGTATTTTCCATCAGGGCATTTGGTGCACTGGATGAGATCTATTACATTTCTGGAGGTGCAGCTGTAAGATCCAGGAATGCTGATGGCTCTGTTGTGGGAAGAGCATACATCAACTGCTGAAACTTCCTTAGCCTGACGAAGGGTTTTTGAACCCAAAAGCTTGCTTAAAAATTGTTTTCCAACTATTTAAGTTGGTCTAATAAAAGATATCAGATTCACCCAAAGAACTGCAACCTACACCCCTGTAACATGGAAGATATCGAATTCAGCCGTTTGAAATGGAAACTGTACAACATGAAAAAGAAAGAGGCCAAACTCAACAGCGACGTATATTTTCTGAGCCTATGAAAGAAACACAAATCTGAAGATTCGATGCCGATTCAAAGAATCAGCGATTCAGCCATAGCCAGGTAGAGCGATTCAGCTATAGACACAGCTTTAAATATTTTTTCTACATACCTCAAGGTACTAGGCGCAGTTCGTGAATGCTGAGATGGAGAGGCAGATGGAGTGTCCCACAGGAGCGCGAGGGGGGCCCCCCGCATGCTCAGCAGCAGAGCCCCCCACACCTCCCCAGCATGGTGATTGGCTGTGGGGTGACCCCAGGTGCCCTCGCAGACCCAGGAGGCACCAGTCACCGAGCCAGGGAGGGGTAGAGGGGGGCAGTCCCCCATGTGCTCTGTGGCAGATCTGGAAGTGGACCAGAAGTGCTTCTGGTCCACTGAGGACCCCCTCGTGCTCCCATGGGATGCTCCATCCACCCCACCATCAGAGCATTTACAAACCACCTGGTACCTTGAGATACGTAGAAAAAACATTTAAAGCTGTGTCTATATCCAAATCACTGAATCTCTCTGAATCTCTCCAAAGCTTCACACAGCCCTACAAAGCATGCTACCTGCATCAGGCTGCAGTTGTAAAACTCTCCCATCCAGTGGTAGAAGCATTCCCAGATTATGAGTCTCTAATAGGGAAGTTATTTGGCAGAATCGTCAAAATGAAAGCCTGTCACCAGACACTCATCTTTCCCATGACTGACAGATCTACTAGCAGTAACAACCGTGTTCTAAATACTGTGCAGATTCAGCCTTCAGTCTGCGATATCTTTTTATTGGAAAAGCAGTTGTAAATCCAGATACATCTTACATTCCACTAATCCACATACTTCTGTCATACAAAATTGGCCTCAACTCAAAAACCCTCCTCTCCTAAAAATTACAAGGACTGTCAGTGTCCTGGGAGCACAGCGGTAACAAACTGTTTTGATTGGCAAGACACTGGGGTGTAGTTTCCATTCATTTTTGCTTCACAGGCCAGCAGAAGTTGATATCCTCACACAAGAACTGGTCTCAACTCTATGAGAGGAGGGGGCAAACTACGATGGGAGATTCTGCCAGCTAACTTATGTAAAAATCAAAGCCCTGACCTGAGCCAGAATTCTGGACTCAGCTGGAAAGCTGGAAAATACTGCCATTCGCTAGATGGGATGCGCCCTAACAAATACAGCTTGTGCAGAATTTTTAATTCTAGGATGCAGATTACATCTCAATTGTATTCATCTTAGTGGTTACTAGGGCTGCGCGAAGCTTCAGTCGCTGATTCGATTTGGCGGAGATTTGGCCCGATTCGGCGGCCAAATCTCCGGATCCAAATCGAATCAGGAGACCCTTTAATCTCTCTGAATCGAATCGGAACAATCTGAATCGATTCAGAGAGATTCGATGATTCAGACACAGACACAGCTTTAAATGTTTTTTCTGCATACCTCAAGGCACCAGGCAGCTCGTGAACACCGAGATAGTGGGGCGGATGGAGTGTCCCACGGGAGCACAAGGGGATCCCCAGAGTGCTTGGCAGCAGACCCAGAAGTGGACCAGAAGCACTTCCGCCCCACTATCATAGCATTCACAAGCCGTGCCTAGTACCTCAAGGTATGTAGAGAAAACATTTAAAGCTGTGTCTATGGCCAAATTGCTGATTCTCCAAATCACCACCAAATCTTCAGATTCAGCTGAATCGAATTGGAACAGTGATCCAAATCAACTAATCAAATCACTGTCCCCCAAATCAGTCTGAATACAAATTGAAAACGGCCTGCTTCGCACACCCCTAGTGGTTACCACATTATGAGCTAAATGCTGATTAGGTGTAAACAGGAACAGAGCCACTGACCCCACTGAAGTATGACATTCCACTGACACTGGATCTGAATTTGTCCTAGAAAAGCAACAAGTTATATTTAGCACCGCTGATAGTCTGCTCTAGACTCAGCTGCCATGGAGACTGAATCATTTCCATCTGAGTCACGGTTCAGGTAGCTGTTAAGACAGAGTGAAGTAGTACACAGTATGACTGCCCATATGCCAACTGGACTGTGGATAACCAGCAACTTTATAGACAAAAAATAACTCACCTTCTGTGACAGGGAAATGATCCCTTGCCTATCAAAGTGACAATTTTGATAGCAGGATAGACCAGACCAAGCTAAACCAAATGTACTTCTGCAAGTATGGAGCTAATTCCTAGAAGTACTGAATAGCCAGAAAGCTATTAAATGTACAAAGATTCCATGATACTGTAGCCTCTCAGGGAAACTCCAAACATAGATAAAGCTGCTCTTTTTGTTTACTGCTCACATTCTTAGGGAAACAGAATATGTTCAGAGATAGAAGGCACCTGGTATAAATTTCAGTACTTCTTTCACCAGAACAGGAATGGTCAGCAAACTATCAGTTAGAAATTTCAAAGATGCCTAAACATGGCATAGAAGTTTAATTCTTATTTTCAAAAGTGTCCTAGGCCTTTAGGAGCCTTAGGGATTTAGGCTTCCAAGTGACTTCTGCACTTTGGCAATTTTCCTTTTTGGCTCAAGTGACTTGAAAATTTTACATAAAGACCGGCTTGTCCATTGTCTTGAGTTTTCATGTGTGTTTAGGTTAAGTCTATACTGTTTATAATAAATCTGGTTATAATAAAAAAAATCCAATAAATAAAAAAGTCGCATATATCAAGTAGAAAATTCAACAAGAATTTATAATAGAATGTATTTCTTTAGACTACATGCCCCAGTAATGCATTAGGTACAAATAATAGACAAATGATAGACTAAATAAAATAATCTATTGAAGGATTCATACTATGCTTGTCACATGATGAGAAGATAAAAAAAAAAGATCAGTAGTAAAGTAGTAGTAATAGTATTAGTAGTAGTAATGGGGGCATCTAGTTGATGATAAACTGGATAATGAAGGGCATCAACAAGAGAGACTAAGTCAAAGGCTAAATAAAGCAGTGGTACAGGTAAAATCCCAGCCTAGTTACAAATTCACTTCGACTTTCAACCCTGTGCAAGCACCAGCACAAATTCTACACCCCAATCGTGTCCTACTTTAGCCCTCAAAACAGGGTTGTGTAGTGACTGGTGACTTTCAGCCAGAAAGAATTACATTCCCCAGGAGAATAAGAGACGGTTGAGGAACCAAGCTACACGCAGGCCTCCAGAATACTTTTCATAAGAAAAGCAGAAAGATGTTGACCTACTTCTCTGTGCAGAGGTTAAAGTTTTAAAGTGTTCCATTATAAACAGTATACTCATAAAAAATGTTGATGATAATGGCAATAAGCCAGGATCCAAAGCTTTAAGTGGTATAAACTATGAGAGTAACACAGAAGTCTAAAGACTTCAGTTTATACCACTTAACGATCTGGCCTAATGACAGCAGAAATCATTAGTGAAGGAGGTCAACATTAAAATTTCTGGGTTTGCAGGAAATTTTGACTTGAAGATTGTTTCTCTTTCAAATCAGAATACATACTTTTTTTCAAATGTAATGCAAAATAGAAAGCCCAAAGCCTAGCTGTGTAAAAGTTTGATTTCAATATTTTATTTTTTGATTTATATTTTTATTTCGCCTTTTTCTCATTTTGCCAATAGCAATAGCGCATACTTGTCAAACTGCTTCTCTAAAAACTGAAGGCACTTCAAAGCAACATCTTTTAAAGTCTGAATTGATTAAGCAAAACCATTTTAAAGTACTTTTAGTGAGGAATGACATTGTACACATCAATAACTACTGGGGAATAACAGATGTGCCTTAAATTCATGCCTTAGTTCAGAAGTCGGGAACCTGTGGCCAACCAGCTGGATCTGGGATTGCAGAGCCATTTGATCTCACCCACAAATGTGGGGCTTTGGCAGCAGTCCTCTTTTTGCACTGCTGTGGGTAGAAGTGATAGCTGTGGCAGCTCTCCTCAAGCCATCACAGGGAAAAAAAGTGGCAGCAGAAACCAGGTCCTAGCACTCCTCTATCCACCTCTGACCTGAGCTGGGTCATTCCAGCACACAATCTGAAAAGGTTGTTAACCGCTGCTCTAGTTTGTTTTCCATGTAGAAAATCCCTAAGTCAAACCCGCTCTTAGTGATAAAACAGAACATTTCCAATCAGCTGTGTGAAATATGTCAGTGGCAATAGTGCAACAAAATAAATAAATAAATAAAGTGTGTGCGTGTGTGTGTGTAAATTAAGTTTGAAACACAAAAAAACTTAAAAATTCCCAGATTAATTTTAAAAGTCCCAAACAAAAATTCATAGCTTTGTGAATCAATTTCTAACATGCATGTATGCACACACACAAACATATTTTCAATTCAAATTATTTTTCAAAGGAGCATTTTTCAAAGATTGTGTGTTTATATGCACTAAATTAAGTGAAAAGTGTTAAGCATTAACACTGACAAACCATTTCCAACCAGCAGTGCTAACAAGATCTGATTCTGACTTGAATTACTGTTGTACAAATGCAATACTTTTTCTTTGAATTCAGTGAAAACCTGCACATTTTACATTTTGCCAGTGCTGTCCCTAATCAAACCAGTACTGCTAGTGTTCTGGTGCTTACATTGCATTTACTCCCTCCTCTTTTTCACATTGAAGAAATGTTTAGGAACACGTGTTTAGAGTCAAGAAGCATTTTCTATGTCCATCACGTGTTTATAGACTAAGATCCAGATTGTGCCCTGGTACCAAAGCAGATGATGTAAAGGCAACAGTTTTCATTTTCCAAAGGCAGCAGCAGGAGTACCAACAGGGACAGACTTTGGTGAAGCAGTTTTCACCTCTATCACATTAAAAATCAAACTCTTCTTGCTTGCTGCCTTTTGAAGGAATATGCCTCTTGAGTAAGAAAAACAAGGGACAGAAAGCAGAAGCAACCAACCATACTACCACATCTACTTGAATACCAGATGACCCTATAGTACAACCCCCCCTCCCCCAAAAAATTAGATTCTATATATGGAAAATTTACAAATTTGTTATAATTTTCTAGGTATACAATCTACTTATTTTCCAGGTATAGAATCTAATTATCTGAGTGTTGTCTTGAATTCATCCCCCTCCCACTGCTACAGCATGGAAAATAGTGGCTATGGGGATCAGGGGACTCCCTTGCCTTCTGCCCCCTGCAACTTGTTCCTCTGCAGCCTTCTTGCCCCTAACCCCCTTACTATCAGAGCCTGCTCAGGCTCTCTCCAAGCAAAAGGAAAAAGCAAACAAATAAACTTACCGGCAAGCAGAGAAAAATGTGTAGGAAGCCCTGCAGTTTTGGAGCACAGAGAGGGAAAGCAGAGAGGGGCAGGGACTGGGGCAGAGGAGGAAGGGATAGTAAGCAGTGTGCTCTGAAACATGACATGAAAAAGAAACTAGGTCAGAAAATCCAGACCCTTATATTTGAATCCAAATTTTTCCAAAGGTTTCTGTTCAGATCTGATATTTTGGTTCATTCAGTTTCAGAAAGTATGTAGATCCATTGTGAAATCTAGGTTTGAATGTCTCAAAGAGAAAATTATGTGGAAAATCTAGCTGTTTTCTTGGGTTCAGGTTTTTGGCTTGACCTCTTCAACACATAGATGTCTGAAATGTTCTCAAGGTTATTTGTACATCACTGTTTATAGCTATTGATGGTTTTTGATTTACAATGAACTGCTTGGCTTTATGTGGCTTTTGTTGAATGCCCAGTTAGTTAAGATGTCAGGTTCCATTCTCCTTTCACTATAAGCTTTATCCTTCTCTGGTACAAATCAAGAATAATTTGGTAGAAGCTACTGAATTTACACAGGTGTGATTTGGACAAGAGGAGACTCATACTGCAGAAGTAGATGTACTTGTTTTTAATCAAGCTTCCTGAGCAGAAAACAAAAAGCTGTGGTTTAGTGTAGGAGTCAGCAACACACAGCCTGCAGGCTGATCCACCCCATGGAGCCACTGAATCCAGCCCATAGAGCTGAAGGGCTTTGTGAGAAGGTGTGTTGGGGCTATACAGGCTCCAGCTGTACTTGTGCTGCAGCCACATCTCACTGCCCCCCCCCCCCCCCCCCCCCCCCTGCTGCTGGCTGTAGCATGGGCACAGCTTCCAGTCCATGGAGAGTTGTGCCAGGGCTGGGCAGCTTCCAGCTGTGCCTGTGCTGCAGCTGGGAGGCAGGGACAGGGGAGCAGAGAAAAGCAGAGACAGTACAGATGCAATTTATAGGTCTCCAACCCCAGCACAGTCCATCAGCTAGGAGTTGAGGTTGCACTTAACTGGGAGCGGTGCTGAGAGAAGCAGCCATGGTGCGGTCACTGCTTCCATCCGTCTGGCCTCGGCACGGATGCACGGAAAGCCTCCTCCAACCCCCAAAACAAAATCACTGACATGACACCAAAGCCACTCAACCCTCATCAGACTGGAGCCAGGTTGTTCTGGTCCACGGTGTGTTAAAAAGTTTGCTGACTACTGGTTTAGTGCATTTAAAATCTGAGCCTTGAGAAAACTATTAAGGTGTATATAAAATTTCTCCTGTCAAGAGAGTTGGCTAATGTTCTGAAAAGTATATGGAAGTACTGACTTCCTAAACCAGGTAAGTTTAATTAAAAAAAGTCATATTAATAAATTGGGTCAAATTTGACTACAGTTTATTTCAATCTTGATGAAACTGATGTTTGCTTCTTCCACCTTCGACTGAATTGGTCCTTGTAGGTAAATTGCTCAAATGAGCCCTGCTTGTTGGATGATAATTAACTGTGTGTGGGGAATTTTGCCAGTTCCAGGTGTCTGGGAGTTAGGAGAAAATAACATCTGTTCTCATCACATGGCAGAGAGGCAAATTACAAATCACAAGTCACTCTTAATAAAATTCTGGAGCATGAATGTTGAATATAGAGTAGCACAGATATGTAAAAAATAAAACTTTTTCTTGAAAAATGTGCTCATTTTACTAGTTAAAATACAGCACAACTGAATAACCAGGTTCCCCTTCATCACTGTGTCACTTGCTCTGGCATACCAGTATGTTCTCCCAATTTATCTTCAGGATCAAAACTCTTGCATGGTTTGCAGTGTTCATTATAGATACATTGAAAAAATGTGTGGCCATATACCAGCATCTGAAAGGGTTTGCCTAGCTAAGAGCCTCAAGCATAGGTTTCAGACATAGGCAAAAGGTAGAGGGTGTGCTGTAGACTATTTATCATTGCTGCAACTAAAAGAGAAGGTCTTGTTCTTTAATATTCCCCATCCACTGGACAATTGAAAATGATATTCCCTATGTCCAAGATTGTTAAGAATAACCAGAATTACCTTTCATTAACTAAGGGGCATCAGAAACATGGACTATTGGATGGTCTTAACTCACTGCAGCTCAATCCACCTGTTTCCCCAACATAGTTCCCCTGTAACTTCATCTAAAAGTGACACAGCACAAAGTTGACAAACCCAGATGCATAAGAAGCATAAACCTTTTTTGGCCTCAAACTTACAAATGCTTACATTGACAGTTTTCATTCATGTAAATTCCTACTGACTTCAAAGCTACTCATATGAGAAAGTATTACTTACGTGAATCTAGGATACTAGTACCAGATCTCAGTCAGAAAGCACCTTCCACGAACATGTCAGTTTTACTGCTATCATTATGTGTTTCACTGCTGGAAGCTATAGAAAGAGCACTTCGGGTTGAATGTCAGACAAACTGTTGACTGCAGTATAACCAATACAAATGGTACAGGCATGGCCATGCATTTTAAGGGTTTCATTGCAAACACTACCAAGTGTCCTCCTACCCGCCTACTTTTCCCTCAGCTCATTTTTCTACATGTGGTGCAGGCATGACTGATATTTAACAAGTCATTGCAAGTCAGTCATTAGATCCAGCTTCTGCAGGAATGTGTCAGATGCTTTTGTTTCCCACTTCATCTTAAAACAAAAATAGAAACAATCTTTAAAATATATTTAGACTCATTTTTAATGTTAATTGCTTTAAATGTTGCCAATCTGTTTTTAGCAGATGGTTTGCTATTTAATTTCATAGACATTAGGGCTGGAAGGGACCTCGGAAGATCATCGAGTCCAGCCCCCTGCCCAAAGGGCAGGAAGTCAGCTGGGGTCACAGGATCCCAGCAAGATAAGCATCCAGTTTGCTCTTGAAGGTGTTCAATGTAGGCGCTTGAACCACCTCCGGTGGCAGGCTGTTCTAGACCTTGGGGGCTTGGACAGTAAAGAAATTCTTCCTTATGTCCAGCCTGAAACGATCTTGAAGTAGTTTGTGACCATTCGTCACCTCGTCATCCCTTGGGGCGCTCTGGTGAACAAACGTTCCCCCAGATGCTGGTGGTCACCCCTGATAAACTTGTAGGTGGCCATCAGATCACCCCTGAGCCTGCGCTTTTTCAGGCTAAAGAGCCCCAGGGCTCTCAGCCTGTCATCGTAGGGTCTGCTTCCCTGACCTCTGATCATGCGCGTGGCTCTGGACTCTCTCAAGCTTCTCCACATCCTTTTTGAATTGTGGAGCCCAAAACTGGACACAGTACTCCAGCTGCGGCCTCACTAAGGCCAAGTACACGGGGAGAATGACGTCCCGGGATTTGCTTGAGAAGCATCTATGGATGCAAGCCAGCGTTTTGGTTGCTTTACTAGCCGCCGCATCGCATTGCAGGCTCATGTTCATCTTGTGCTCAACGATGACCCCCAAGTCTCTTTCTTCCATAGTGCTAGCCAACATAGCTGGGCTATGATGCTCGCCAGCTCCTTGAGTACCCTGGGGTGAAGATTGTCAGGGCCAGCTGACTTGAAGGTATCCAGCTTCTCAAGATGTTCCTTCAGAAAGTCAGCATTAAAGGAGGGCAGGGGATCACCCTCACCCGGACTTCCCGGCCCTGTAGCGGGCATGGGC